>NW_006780023.1:399462-424118 GCF_000442215.2 Lipotes vexillifer
AAATCCCCCCCCTGCTTAAGTTCCCCCCCTGTTTAAATTCTGCCCCCCATAGCCAAGCCTTTTTTTTTATTCTTTTTTTTTCTTTTTTCCTCTTTCAGATTGGGGTTCTGTTTTACCTTGGTGATTCATTGTTGTTGACCCTTTTATATTTTTATTTTTCCTAATAAATCTTTTATTTTTCTAATTTTATTTTATTCTTTATACTTTGTTAGTGATCTCTCCTTTTGGCTTGTCGCCCCCCCCTCCCACCCCTTTTCTTTTTCTTTTTTCTGGTGTGCTTTTATTTTACCTTGTTGCAATTCTTTCAATTATAGTTTTATTTTTCCTAATACATTTTTTATCTTTCTAATTTTATTTTGTTTTCTATTCTTTGATATTGTACTGCTCCTTTTTTTCTTTCTAGCTTCCTTTTTTTTTTTACTACGCCATAAAGCTTGTGGGATCTTGGTTCCCAGGCCAGAGGTCAGACAACGAGTTCCTGTGGTGGGAACTCCGAGTCCAAACCGCTGGACTAACAGAGAACCTCAGACCCCAAGGAATATTAATCAGAGTGAGGCCTCCCAGAGGTCCTCATCTCAGCACCAAGACCCAGCTCTATCCAAATGCCTGCAGACTCCAGTGCTGGACGTCTCAGGCCAAACAACCAGTAAGACAGGAGTACAGCACCACCCATCAAAAAGAAAATAAAAAAAAAAATACATTACAGACAAAGGAGCAAGGTAAAAACTTACAAAACCAAATAAATGAAGATGAAATAGGCAACCTACCTGAAAAAGAATTCAGAGTAATGATAGTAAGATGATCCAAAATCTTGGAAACAGAACAGAGAAAATACAAGAAACATTTAACAAGGATCTAGAACAACTAAAGAGCAAACAAACAGTGATGAACAACACAATTACGGAAATTAAAAATACTCTAGAAGGAATCAATAACAGAATAACTGAGGCAGAAGAACAGATAAGTGAGCTGGAAGATAAAATGGTGGAAAAGACTGCCAGGGAGCAGAATAAAGAAAAAAGAATGAAAAGACTTGAGGACAGTCTCAGAGACCTCTGGGACAACATTAAATGCACCAACATTCAAATTATAGGGGTCCCAGAAGAAGAGAAAAAGAAAGGGTCTGAGAAAATATTTGAAGAGATTATAGTTGAAAACTTCCCTAACATGGGAAGGGAAATAGTCAAGTCCAGGAAGCACAGAGAGTACCATAAAGGATAATCCCAAAGAGAAACATACTGAGACACATATTAATCAAACTATCAAAAATTAAATGCAAAGAAAAAATATTAAAAGCAACAAGGGAAAAGCAACAGATAACATACAAGGGAATCCCCATAAGGTTAACAGCTGGACTTTCAGCAGAAACTCTGCAAGCCAGAAGGGAGTGGCAGGGCATATTTAAAGTGATGAAAGGGAAAAACCTAAAACCAAGATTATTCTACCCAGCAAGGATCTCATTCAAATTCAATGGAGAAATTAAAATCTTTACAGAGAAGCAAAAGTTAAGAGAATTCAGCACCACTAAACCAGCTTTACAACAAATGCTAAAGGAAATTATCTAGGCAGGAAACACAAGAGAAGGAAAAGGCCTACAAATACAAACCCAAAACAATTAAGAAATGGTAATAGGAACATACATATTGATAATTACCTTAAGTGTAAATGGATTAAATTCAGATTGGCTGAATCGATACAAAAACGAGACCTGTACATATGCTGTTGACAAGAGACCCACTTCAGACCTAGGGACACATACAGACTGAAAGTGAGGGGATGGAAAAAGATATTCCATGCAAATGGAAATCAAAAGAAAGCTGGAGTAGCAATTCTCATATCAGACAAAATAGACTTTAAAATAAAGGCTATTAGAAGAGACAAAGGACACTACATAATGATCAAGGGATCAATCCAAGAATATGTAACAATTGTAAATATTTATGCACCCAACATAGGAACACCTCAATACATAAGACAAATGCTAATAGCCATAAAGGGGAAATTGACAGTAACACAATAATAGTGGGAGACTTTAACACCCTACTTTCACCAATGGACAGATCACCCAAAATGAAAATACATAAGGAAACACAACCTTTAAATGACACATTTGACAAGATGGATTTAATTGATATTTATAGGACATTCCATCCAGAAACAACAGAATACACTTTCTTCTCAAGTGCTCATGGAACATTCTCCAGGATAGAACATATCTTGGGTCACAAATCAAGCCTTGGTAAATTTAAGAAAACTGAAATCGTGTCAAGTATCTGTTCTGACCAAAACGTTATGAGACTAGATATCAATTACAGGACAAAAACTGTAAAACATATAAACACATGGAGGCTAAACAGCACACTACTAAATAACCAAGAGATCACTGAAGAAATCAAAGAGGAAATCAAAAAATACCTAGAAACAAATGGCAATGAAAACACTACGACCCAAAACCTATGGGATGCAGCAAAAGCAGTTCTAAGACGGAAGTTTAGAGCAATACAAGCCTACCTCAAGAAACAAGAAACATCTCAAATAAACAACCTAACCTTACACCTAAAGCAATTAGAAAAAGAACAATAACAACAACAAAAAACCCCCCCCAAAGTTAGCAGAAGGAAAGAAATCATAAAGATCAGATCAGAAATAAAAGAAAAAGAAATGAAGGAAACAATAGCAAAGATCAATAAATCTAAAAGTTGGTTCTTTGAGAAGATAAGCAAAATTGATAAACCATTAGCCAGACTCATTAAGCAAAAAAGGGAGAAGACTCAAATCAACAGAAGTAGAAATGAAAAAGGGGAAGTAACAAGTGACACTGCAGAAATACAAAGGATCATGGGAGATTACTACAAGCAACTATATGCCAATTAAAATGGATAACCTGGAAGAAATGGACAAATTCTTTGAAAAGCACAACCTTCTTAGACTGAGCCAGGAAGAAATAGAAAATATAAACAGACCAATCACAAGCACTGAAATTTAAACTGTGATTAAAAAATCTTCCAACAAACAAAAGCCCAGGACCAGATGGTTTCACAGGAGAATTCTATCAAACATTAAGAGAAGAGCTAACACCTATCCTTCTCAAAGTCTTCCAAAATACAGCAGAGGGAGGAACACACCTAAACTCATTCTACATGACCACCATCACCCTGATACCAAAACCAGACAAAGATGTCACAAAAAAAGAAAACTACAGACCACTATCTCTGATGAACATAGATGCAAAAATCCTCAACAAAATACTAGCAAACAGAATCCAACAGCATATTAAAAGGATCATACACCATGATCAAGTGGGGTTTATCCCAGGAATGCAAGGATTCTTCAATATATGCAAATCAATCAATGTGATACACCATATTAACAAATTGAAGGAGAAAAACCATATGATCATCTCAATAGATGCAGAAAAAGCTTTTGACAAAATTCAACACCCATTTATGATAGAAACTCTCCAGAAAGTGGGCATAGAGGGAACCTACCTCAACATAATAAAGGCCATATATGACAAACCCACAGCCAACATCGTTCTCAGTGGTGAAAAACTGAAACTTTTTCCACTAAGATCAGGAACAAGACAAGGTTGCCCACTCTCACCACTATTATTCAACATTGTTTTGGAAGTTTTAGCCACAGCAATCAGAGAAGAAAAAGAAATAAAAGAAATGCAAATCGGAAAAGAAGAAATAAAACTGTCACTGTTTGCAGGTGACATGATACTATACTTAGAGAATCCTAAAGAAGCTACCAGAAAACTACTAGAGCTAATCAATGAATTTGGTAGAGTAGCAGGATACAAAATTAATGCACAGAAATCTCTGGCATTCCTATACACTAAGGATGAAAAATCTGTAAGGGAAATTAAGGAAACACTCCCATTTACCACTGCAACAAAATGAATAAAATACGTAGGAATAAACCTACCTAAGGAGATAAAAGACCTGTATGCAGAAAACTCTGAGACACTGATGCAAGAAATTAAAGATGACACAAACAGATGGAGAGATATACCATGTTCTTGGACTGGAAGAATCAATAGTGTGAAAATGACTATATCACCCAAAGCAATCTACAGATTCAATGCAATCTCTATCAAACTACCAATGGCATTTTCCACAGAACTAGAACAATAAATTTCAAAATTTGTATGGAAACATAAATGACCCCAAATAGCCAAAGCAATCTTGAGAAAGAAAAATGGACCTGGAGGAATCAGGCTCTCAGACTTCTGTATACTACAAAGCTATAGTAATCAAGACAGTATGGTACTGGCACAAAAACAGAAATATAGATCAATGGCACAGTATAGAAAGCCCAGAGATAAACCCATACACATAGGGTTACCTTATCTTTGATAAAGTAGGCAAGAATATACAATGGAGAAAAGACAGTCTCTTCAATAAGTGGTGCTGGGAAAACTGGACAGGTACATGTAAAAGAATGAAATTAGAACACTCCCTAACACCATACACAAAAATAAACTCAAAATGGATTAGAGACCTAAATGTAAGGACAGGCACTATAAAACTCTTAGAGGAAAATATAGGCAGAAGACTCTATGGCATAAATTACAGCAAGATCCTTTTTGACCCACCTCCTAGAGAAATGGAAATAAAAACAAACAAATGCGAACTATGAAACTTAAAAGCTTTTGAACAGCAAAGGAAACCATAAATAAGATGAAAAGACAACCCTCAGAATGGGAGAAAGTATTTGCAAACGAAGCAACTGACAAAGGATTAATCTCCAAAATATACAAGCAGCTCATGTAGCTTAATATCAAAAAAAAAACAAACAACCCAATCCAAAAATGGGCAGAAGACCTAAACAGACATTTCTCCAAAGAAGATATACAGATTGCCAACAAACACATGAAAGGATGCTCAACAGCACTAATCATTAGAGAAATGCAAATCAGAACTACAATGAGGTATCACCTCACACCGATCAGAATGGCCATCATCAAAAAATCTACAAACAATAAATGCTGGAGAGGGTGTGGAGAAAAGGGACCCTCTTGCACTGTTGGTGGGAATGTAAATCAGTACAGCCACTATGGAGAACAGTATGGAGACTCCTTAAAAAACTAAAAATAGAAGTACCATGTGACCCAGCAATCCCACTACTGGGCATATACCATGAGAAAACCATAATTCGAAAAGAGTCATGTATCCCAATGTTCATTGCAGCTCTATTTACAATAGCCAGGACATGGAAGCAACCTAAGTGTCCATCGACAGATGAATGGGTAAAGAAGATGTGGCACATATATACAATGGACTATTACTCAGCCATAAATAGAAACGAAATTGAGTTATTTTTAGTGAGTTGGATGGACCTAGAGTCTCTCATACAGAGTGAAGTAAGTCAGAAAGAGAAAAACAAATACCGTATGCTAACACATATATATGGAATCTAAAAAGAAAAAAAAAGGTTCTGATGACCCTAGGGGCAGGACAGGAATAAAGACACAGACATAGATAATGGACTTGAGGATATGGGGAGGGGGAAGGGTAAGCTGGGACATATATATACTACCAAATGTAAAATAGATAGCTAGTGGGAAGCAGCTGCATGGCACAGGGAGTTCAGCTCCGTGCTTTGCGACCACATAGATGGGTGGGATAGGGAGGGTGGGAGGGAGATGCAAGACAGAGGGGATATGGGGATATACGTATGCATATAGCTGATTCACTTTGTTTTACAGCAGAAACTAACACAACACTGTAAAGCAATTATATTCCAATACAGATGTTAAAAAAAAATAAACTGCCGCTCAGCTGCAGGAGTAATCTTCTGCATATTTAGATTGTTACACACTCATGAAACGGAAGATGATGGAGTTAGGAAAAGACACCTACCATTGAACATGCTATTGGCAATAGCACCACAAGGAGCGATGGGGATCCCATTGTGGGAGGTTTTGAATGGAGCACAGTTTCTAACATCCTGGATGAGAAATGATACAGGAATGAGTGCTTTTGGTAAAATCTCTTAAAATGCTGGAAGTGAAAATACTGGCAGTGTAAATGAACCCATGCTGATCCACTGGCACAGATCGAGATTATGGGCTGCTACCTGCTGTTCCCAGGCTGCTGGCTGACCTAGACTAGAAAATTTTTGTTTTTTGGAGATATGTATGTGTGTACGTGCACGTGTGTGTAGTTTCTTTCCTCATTAACAGTATATAGCATGCCAAATATGTCTGCAGGAAGAAATTTTACTTTGCTTGCTGTGCTAAATACCACACTAAGCCCACAGTGGAATATATTTTTAAAAGGTTTTTCTTATTGGAGTGTAACTTATATTCTAAAAAGTATATAAATTGTGATTCTACAGTTGGATGACTTATCACAGGGAAATCCACCCACCTAACTACAAGAATACATTTTAAAAAGAGTGGCTGCTTAAAACCATTTGGTTATCCCTTTTATATAATGCCAGTATAGAAAAGGTTTCCTTCTAGCTTTTCTTGCCAGCTTGCTGAATATCATTTACCAAGAGTTAAATTTTGTAATCTTAGGTCTGAAAGAATATTCATTAAACCAAAGGCTTTTATTCAATCAAGTAGAGCCCAGTTTCCTTAAACTAGGCTGACTGAAGCCCCCAGTTATAAAAAGGACAATGGTAGATATAGAGTGAACTAGGCTGAGACCAATCACTCAAGGTTACTATCAAAATGGTTGGTGCATCCATCAACTAAAATGAGCAACTTTAAAGATAACTACAGAAATTAAGTATGAGAAAATAATGTTGAAATCTAATTGATGTGTCAGTCATTCAAAGAAGCAAAAAACTCTACTTTTTGAAGCAGCTCCAGTATGCCATCAACTTTATTAAGAGAAACATAAATCCTGAATTGTGGTTGAAAGGTACTTGAAGATTTGCCCTTCTGACACATTCATTATTACCAAGACTTGGGCAGTCCAATATGTATCTGGTTTTAATATAAAATGCTGTCAAATAAAAAAATGGTTGGTGCATGAAAGGCTAAACATCTAATTGGACAAGATTCACATTCCTGCACTGAAGAGTGAAAGGAGCAGTTATCCTGAATACTCAGCCCCTTCAGTGCATGCAAGAATGAAATGAGCATTTCTGTCTTGTAAAAACTTAGCTTTTGAGTTTATTTTCCATACTGTCTTTTAGACTGAAAGATCCATCTGGCTTAAAAAAAAAAAAAAAAAAAAGAGTATTATACCAAGTTAAATAAAGCCTTACCTTTACGTCTGTACCCACCAGTTGGCTATTACTTCTGGATAGAATATATCGATAGAGGTTCTGATAGAAGCCATACAATTTGTAGTACATATAAACATTACCCTGTAGAGGAGAACAGCAAGATGTAAGAAGAGAGAAAAATAAACTGAGATATTAATAAACACGGACAGGAGTTTTAAAATATAAGAAGTAGTACCAAAAAATATTGATGTGAACTGAAAGTTTCTTTATATCAGATAGAAACCCAAGAAATTATTTTTAAAAATCAGTATTGGAAAATCCTGGTCTATACAAAATTATTAAAATGACTACATAACTTATTTTTAATGTTTTTGTAAGGGTTACCACATTCCTGCCTTGAAAAAAATTTATAACTAGCCTTTGTATTCTCAATATATAAAATTTGATTTCACAAATATTTCCCAGCAATACTAGGAAAGATGCTTTGCCTAGGGGTTGTGGTAAGCATCAAATTCACATGGTCTCAAAGCAGATCCATGAAACACAATTTAAAATTGGAGCCACTGAGCATGTTTGGGCGCATGTTCATAATTGCCCATGTGAAAGACATAAGCCCAGCTCCTTGGTGTCCAGCTCCGGTGTTGTCTTTTTATCACTAGGCTCTAGCACAGTACTGTGGCATATTATACTTGGTTAAGAAGTGGTGAACCATTTGTTATGGACAAAAAGATGGAATAGTTCACTGATCTAGAAGAAAGGTGGTTTTCACCTCAGCAATAAGTAGCCTTGTGGCCATGAGAGATGGGCCTTTTCATGGATTTTGCCGAATGAGGCTGCCCAATCACGGGCTACCATTGTACTTCTTACATGCATGGTGAAATACCAAGGCCCTAGAACTTCTCCTTTTTTTTTTTTTTTTTAAATTTGTATTTATTTATTTATTTATTTTTGTCTGCATTAGGTCTTCATTACTGCGTGAGGGCTTTTCTCTAGTTGCGGCGAGCGGGGGCTACTCTTCGTTGTAGTGTGCAGCCTTCTCATTGCGGTGGCTTCTCTTGTTGCAGATCACGGGCTCTAGGAGTGTGGGCTTCAGTAGTTGTGGCATGTGGGCTCAGTAGTTGTGGTTCACGGGCTCTAGAGCACAGGCTCAGTAGTTGTGGCACACGGGCTTAGTTGCTCCGTGGCTTGTGGGATCTTCCCAGACCATGGCTCAAACCCGTGTCCCCTGCATTGGCAGGTGAATTCTTAACCACGGCGCCACCAGGGAAGCCCCCTAGAACTTCTCCAAGTGGGCTTGATACAGATTTTACTAACAGCACATATGATGCAAATGTAAATGTCCAAGGTAGCTATTTATAATTAATATTCTATCTACCTCCAAAATAATGAAGGTATGCATCTAAAAATATGAAGGCCTAAATTTTATTAAGTGCCTCCCATATGTCAGGTGCTATGTTCAGTGCTAGAAATACAAAAGTATTACTTTACAGTTCCCTGAGTCAACTGATTCTTTTATGCTATGCAAATTTGGCCTCGCCCTAAGGACCTTTAAGAGGATGAGTATGGAAGATGGGAGCTGGTACCCAGGTTAGGCTGAAAATAAAGGTCACGGTAAGTGTGACCAGTTACAGAAAACAAAGGCTGAAGAGCTTAGTCCCTGGTAAGAGAAAAGCCTCTGGAACACTGAGAAAGGGAGATGCTGGGGCCTAAGAGGTGGGCTGCAACATCGTAAACAGAGAGCATGAATGTGAAGGTGAACAAGCCAGGCATAGCAGGAATGACAGATTGTATTTCCTCACCAAAGGAGGGAACCTCTACTGATGACCCATAACTACAGAAAATAGGAAATCCATGGAATGGAACTTACCATACATTTTCTTGGAAGCTAAAAAGAGCATTCTACTTACCCAAAGTTATATACTCATATAAACATGACAAAATAAATAGAGAACACTCACATGCTGGGGACAGAAGTGTTTTAATAAACTTTTTTCAATAATTCTTTGTCCAAGATTTTACAAGGCCTCCAAGATCATCACCTTTTTGATTAGTCCTAGAGGCACAATGCACTTTATAGTGTTTCTTTTCTTCCATGGTACTTGGTACAGGATTCCTAGTTTAAGGCAGAGAGCCTTGCGTGGATTTGTCATCTAGCGTGTGTAATGTGTGTGAACTTGTGGGCAGAAGGCTCTGTGCTTGCCCTGAGTAGTTTGGTTAGATTTTTATGAGAAAGCCTTTGCCTCAAAGGAATGGTTAGCAGCTGGTAACACTTATTTGCCTTTAGGATTTCAAAGGACACAGACAGATGGGAACTTGAAGCCCTTTAAGGTTTTATCTTTTGGATTTCTTTTTCTTCAAAATTTTAAGCACCTTGTGCCTCCCAAGAAGGAACCAATCCTGCTGACACCTTGATTTCAGACTTCTGGTTTCTAGAATTGTGAGAAAATAAATATCTAATGTTTAAAGAAAAAAAAAAAGCAACACTAACTTTTACTTTGGCGGGGCAGCAATGGTGAGTTAAGGAAGGCAAGAAAGTACACAATTGTAGAGAACTAGAATTTTGACCTTTAACAAAAGAGCACAGATATAAAACTTCCCTCATGGGACTTTATATAGATATCACTTACAACTCAAGTACTACTCAGTAATTTTCTCATAATTTACATCAGACTTACAAAAATGATTAGAGATACAGATGTATTCAGAATATTACTGATGCTAACATGCTTTCATCTGGGATCAAGGGGGAAATAGGAAAGGGACACATAAAACCAAAGCTTCCTAGAGCATAAAGCAATATAATTTATCACTTTATCTTTTTTTCCATTCATTTAAAATTTCAGCAAACATTTTCTAAGCATCTACCACGTAAAATATACTGTGCTATGCCCCTGTGAAGGAAGCAAAGATTCTTATGTTCATTCAATAAACATTAATTGGGCAACTACAGGGTGTCAGGCATAGTTATAGGTGCTTGGGATACAATAGTGAGAGACAGACAATAAACAATACATATAATAAACTGTTAATTTATATAGTAAGTTGGAAGGTGATAAGTACTATGGAAAAAATGGAAATTACAGTAAGGTAATAAGAATCAGGAGTGCAGGTGTGAGGTGAGCAGACAGGATGAAGTATGAAATAGGATGGCTAGTGTAGGCCTGAGTAGGTGATGGCTGAGTCAAACAGGACCTGAAGGCAGCAGGGAGTTAGACGAGTGGATGTCAGGTACAGAGAAGAAGAGAATGCCTGACTTGTTTGAGGAATGAGGAGGCCAGTGTGGTCAGAGAGGGGGTGGGGAAGAGAATGGAGAGAGGAAGTTAGGAGGAAGTAAGAAGCCAGATCACATAGGCCTTGTAAGGACGTAGGCTTTTTCACTGAGTAGAAAGAGAAGCCATTGCAGGGATTTTTGAGCAAAGGAATAACATGATATGACTTATACTTTAAAACGTTCACTCTGGCTGCTCTATTGTGGCTGCTCTATTGAGACATGGATACAACAGGGAGACCTGATAGGAGGCTACTGTAGAAATCCAAGTGAGAGGTGAGGGTGGCATGGAGCTGGGTAGTAGCAGCAGAGGTGGGCAGAGGTGAGCAGACTCTGGATATATTTTGAATGTAGAACCAATAGGATGGATTGGATACAAGGTGTGAAAGAATGAAAGGAGTCAAGAATGACCCCTGGGCTTTTAGCCTGAGCACCAGAAGGACAGAGTTCTTTTCAACTGAGATCGTCTGTGGGTGGAATAGGGTTTTTCTGGGGATGTAAGTAAGGGGAAGAAGTGGATATTAGTTCAGTTTTAGAAACATTAAGCTGAGATAGAAAACAGAGAATTGGTAATCAATAGCATTTAAACCTAGGAGGTAGATGATGTTTCCAAGGAGGTGAGTGCATACGGAGAGGAGATGAAGACTGAAGGCTGTGACTAAAGCCCTGCAGATCTCCACATAAAGAGTTTGGAGAGGGCTTCCCTGGTGGTGCAGTGGTTGAGAGTCCACCTGCCGATGCAGGGGACACGGGTTCGTGCCCTGGTCTGGGAAGATCCCCCATGTCGCGGAGTGGCTGGGCCCGTGAGCCATGGCCGCTGAGCCTGTGCTCCGCAACGGGAGAGGCCGCGACAGTGAGAGGCCCGTGTACCACAAAAAAAAAAAAAAAGTTTGGGGAAAAAAGGGGGAAAAGCAAAGGAACCAAAGAAGGGCAGTCAGGGGCCTTCCCAGGGGGCGCAGTGCTTAAGAATCTGCCTGCCAGTGCAGGGGACATGGGTTTGAGCCCTGGTCCGGGAAGATCCTACATTGCCACGGAGCAACTAAGCCCATGCACACAACTACTGAGCCTGTGCTCTAGAGCCCGCAAGCCACAACTACTGAGCCTGTGCTCTAGAGCCCGCAAGCCACAACTACTGAGCCTGTGCTCTAGAGCCCGCAAGCCACAACTACTGAGCCTGTGCTCTAGAGCCCGCAAGCCACAACTACTGAGCCCACGTGCCACAACTACTGAAGCCCGCATGCCTAGAGCCCGTGCTCTGCAACAAGAGAAGCCCCCACTCGCCACAGGTAGAGAAAGCCCGTGAGCAGCAACGAAGACCCAACGCAGCCAAAAATAAAATAATTAATTAAAAAAAAAAAAAAAAAAAGGAGGGCAGCCAGAGAGCAAGGAGGACAACCAAGAGAGTAAGGTCTCCTGGAAGCCAAGAGAAGAAAACATGTCAAGGAGGAGGGAGTGATTGCCTGTGTCCAGTGTGTGACAAGGCACTGAGGATGGAGCACTGGATTTATCCACAAGGAAGTCACTGGTAACCTCGCAATTTCACTGAGTGTTAGGGCCATGGGTGGGTCTTTGAGAATGAGAAGAAAGGAATTGGAAATACCCAAGAGAGATGACTCCTCTGAGGAGTTTCCCTGCTAATGGGAGGAAAGAAATATGCAGATAGCGGGCAGGGAAATTTGGGAGAATAGAAGAGTGCTTTGTTTTTGTTTTTTAAAAGATAGGTCAAATAATATGTTTGTGTGCTGATGGGAATGATCCAGTAGAGAGAAAATTTGATGATACAGAAAGGTGACAACTGCTGAGTTAAGCCCTTATAAAGGCAAGAAAGGCTAGCATCTATCATAGAAGTGGAAAGGTGAGCCTTCAGATGGGAGCATGGGTGGTTCACCTGTGGTAACAGGTGGGAAGGTTAAGTATGTAGTGCAGATATGTCTGGACGTGTAGTTGTGTGGTGTAGCATGTAAAGCATGGTCCCTTTCCTCAGGGAGCTTCCTGTGAATAGAGGAAATGAGTCTACAGGATATTATATGGGCGATTGTAAGTCCATAAGAAGAGTTGAAACAGCGCTCTCAGGATACAAATGTGGGCAAATTCTTGCTGGAGACATGAGTGAAAAGGAGGCTCAAGGAAGTGTTTGGATATTAGTGGCTTAAAACAAGTGAGATCTTACAGGTGGGAGTGAGAGGGGAGACTTTCTAGGCAAAAGAACAGCAGGAACATAAAGAGTTGCATCATGGAAAAGAAAGTTGGTCAGTTTGGCAGGAGTACAAGGTCTCCTGCAAAGATAAAGATGAAAAGGTGGCTGGGCCTCAGGTGTTGAAAAGTAATCTGAAAGAGGGCACATTTTGGGGGACAGGGTGTGGTCTACTGATTTGGCAAATAACAATTGGCTAAAAGTAGGAGAAGCCAAAGGCTAGATGTGCAGTTAAGGTTGCTGTGATGCTAGATCAGGAGGGACTGAACTGGGGTGATGCCAAGAAAATGGAGTGAGAAAGTGGTTGGGAGAGACAGGGATTGCAGAACAGTAATCACACATCAGAGGTCTGGATGAGAAAGGAGTGGGCAGGGTAAAGTCAAGGAGGAAAATTTTGAGTCTCGGTGATGGGATCTTTCCCAGAAAGGGAAGTAAGGAGGGCTTTTCAGGAGATGACGATGAGTCTGGTATGGGGAGGAAGCAGGGCCTTGAGGATGGGATGTTCAGTGACAAGCTCAAGAGAAGGCCTGCCTGCACGTGAAACATCCCATGCAGAGTCATCTATGCAGGGGAAGCAGGGGAGACGGATCAGGTTAGGGAGGAGGTGCTATGGGAGGAGAGGTGCGGAGTCCAGAGGACAGGACAGGACCTTTGAAAAGTTTCAATTTTTTAAATAAATTTTTTAGTAAATTTATTGATTTAGTTATTTGGCTGTGCTGTGACTTTGTTGCTTGCGTGGGCTTTCTCTAGTTGCGGCGAGCGGGGGCTACTCTTCGTTGCGGTGCGTGGGTGTCTCATTGCGGTGGCTTCTCTTGTTGTGGAGCACAGGATCTAGGCTCAAGGGCTTCAGTAGTTGTGGCTCGCAGGCTCTACAGCACAGGCTCAGTAGTTGTGGCGCATGGGCTTAGTTGCTCTGTGGCATGTGGGATCTTCCCCGACCAGGGATTGAACCTGTGTCCCCTACATTGGCAGGCGGATTCTTAACCACTCCGCCACCAGGGAAGTCTCGTAATACATTTTCATTTGATTAAGTCTTTGCTACCTAGTAAGACTGTGGTGGCCCTGAAAAGGTGCCTCTTGATCTCCTACTGCAGGGAGCGTAATCGAGGGGTGGACGCGGCTGCTGTGCTCTGAGGTCATCCTATGTTTGCACCAAGGCCATGCTTCCCATTGCTGCTCCCAGACAACGGCTCAGCAACAGGGATACTGAGGCAAGGACTCCCTGTTGGGGTTGCTGAAACTTTCTTAAGAATACTCTGCAGTCTAAGACCTTTCTTCCCTCCTCCCCATCTCTCTACCCTCCTCTCCCTCTGTCCCTCCTTCCTTCCTACTCTGCTTCCCTCTCCTTCCCAGGGGTCAGAGCTGTGCTATGGTCTGACAGCTCTCCCAGCCTCCTCCAACTTCCTCCATATTTTCCCTTGCAGGCAGTTCCCCCAGTAAATCTCTGGCATGTCTAATCCTGTCTTGGCATCTGCTTCTCAGAGGACCTGGACTAACACGAGACTTTAATCAGTCCCAAAGCAGGGATGTCTCTTAATATTTCTTTGGCATCTCTCACAGTGCCTGGCAGCCAGGCCGAGAGTCGCCTTAGGGATTAGGCAACTGCATGTGTAGAATGACCAGGAGGGGAGGACAAAAGGAGTGTCCCAGGTATGTGACCTTTGACACTAACTCACTGTGTGACCTTGGCCAAGTCACTTAACCTCTCAACCCATTAATCTTCTCACTGTAAAATGAGTGGTTAGATTCAGTAATTTCTATGGTCCCCTCCTGTGTTGACATTTGGCATAGAACCTGTTTGATTGATGTTAAGAATTCTTACAAAGCTGGGTGGGTAAAGAATCTGGAAATTTAGACACAAGGAGAAGAATGAAATTCCAAAGAAAAAAAAGGGGGTGGGGGCGGAGAGTCGAACATGAACTCAATACTTTATAAGATCCCTGTCCCCCATTCCCACCCTGCGTTATTTCTTGTATTTTCAGTTTTGGAAAGCATTCGGTGGAGATCATGAATTTACTGCCACATGTTAAATAGGAGCAGAGCAGCGTATAGCCAATTGAAGGCTCTTGAATCTCACTTACCTTCATTGTCTCTGGGAGGAAAAAGGGAATAGAGCAGTTGCATTCTTTGTCAAAATTAGCGGCATTTTCCCGCAGTTTTGCACAATTTGCACATTTTTCTGTGTAATTAATCTGTCAGGCAGGGAAAATAATAATTATTAATTAAAAAGGGATGTGAGTACATATCTTAAAATTAAAGTCCTGAGTCCATCAAAGTCTCCAAATTTCTAGGTCAAGGGCGTGCTATCTGGGACATGAACCAAGGTCAGCTTTGCGGATGTGCGGGACGAGTGGGTCTCCTTACAGCCTTTCATTTTGGGACCCAGCTGCATTTTGCCACTTACCTGGAGTTCAGGGTTTCTACTACATATTTATGTAACCTGCTGTGATGAAGCCTTATGCCTCCATCATAAAAAGTTACCACTAGGAAAATATTAGTCAGTGACTCATGAGAACTGGGCCTGCAGCCTGAGTCTAATCAGCGTTATGGGAAAGTCACTTCACTGTTTTTCCATTTTATTGTATGGAAAATATTTATACTAGTGAATTATTCTACATGGTATCTAGAGGAAGTTTTTAAAAATGACCAAACATAGAAAAAAGAAATGTTTCCAAAACGTAGAGTTATCGATGTATGTGAAGCAATTGTTTTTAAAATGTTGTTATATTGTTTTTTAAAGTTAAGTTCTGTGCAAAATGGTATAAGTGGACTCTTTAACAAAGGGTAGTGTGTCCCGAATGGGCAAATCCTGTGAGCTCTGGCTCAAGGACTCAGTTATATGAAGACGGAGCTGGAAGGAGAGTGGGGAAGTGGGGCTCAGAGAGAGGCCACGAGGCTGTGCATTTCCCTTCCGCTCCAGGAAACACTCATCTCAGGCTCCCAGGGGTGGTTGTGAGGTCCTGCTGGTCGCTGCTGCTTTCTCCTCACTGTGTTGAGGAGTCATTAGAAAAGTCTGGGAATGGGAAAGGAACAGGGAAGCAAGGGACTGGCTTTCTCTTCAGTAAATTGCCAATGGGATTTTAGATTCTTTGGGAGAGAAGAGCAACAAGAAAGAAAGAAGGAATTTTCAATGCTTACAAAGCCCCTGGGTGTTTGGAAGTCAAAGAGGTAAAGTGTGGATACTAAATTAAAGATTAGCCAAAAGGCTACTTAATTGTACTTAGATGCTTATATTAAATCATTCTTTATGCAGCAAGCCTTGAACTATTATTTTTTAAAATACTGATGCCTTTTCTGTTAGTGACACTGCATTCTAATTTTTAAAAAGCATTAAAGAACAGGGCTGTACCTAATTGAGACCTATCAATAGCACACTGAACTGTGACTGAGGAAATGGGTGCTAGTTCAGCCAGTCTCTGATCCTGAGTTCCAGGGCCCACATTTTGTTCATCAGCATCATTTTGGCTAGCAATTAATTGATTTGTGAGGTCATTTTAGTAGTATACACACTACTCCATGGATTCTTGACAGAGTTCTATCAATGCCGAATTAGAAAAAAATGTCTTTCATGATCAAGTAATTTTTGAGTAGATGATATCCAAGGTGCTTTCTAGCTCTAAACATTTTATGAGGGAAACATGTCTTTGATCTACTGTCTACTTCTGCTGCTCAAACCTATAGCTCTAAAATGACAGCAAAGATCATAGTCTGGTCCTCATAGAATTTTGGAAGGCAGGAATTATGATTCTTGCTTAAAGTAAACTGCAAAAAGGGCACTTTCTCGTTGTGCCCCAGGGCTAAGTGAGAAGAGGAAAGCCAGCTCCGAGCTCTTCTACTAGGTGTGTGTTGACCACACTGGCCTGGGATACATCTTATACATCCTGATACATCCTGATACTCAGGATCAGAGACTGGCTGAACTAGCACCCATTTCCTCAGTCACAGTTCAGTGTGCTATTGATAGGTCTCAATTAGGTACAGCCCTGTTCTTTAATGCTTTTAAAAAATTAGAATGCAGTGTCACTAACAGAAAAGGCATCAGTATTTTTAAAAATAATAGTTCAAGTCTTGCTGCATAAAGAATGATTTAAGTAAATACGAGCATCTAAGTACATTAATCTTACCACCCATTACAACAAAACACTTCCATGTGCAAAAGAGGATCGGCCTCTGTGGGTGGTTTCTGATTTTCCTGTATAAAAGCAGTGTTAGAAACGGTCCTCTCTGAAGTGGCTTAAAAGAAAAGTCAATTGGAAAATCCCCTTAACATCATGATAAAATCATTCTGTTGAAAGTTGTTTGCAGAGTGGCCTTGGCTAACCATGGAGTGAGGTTCTCCTCACATCGCTAAGGTGACATCATTCAGCAATTGCTGTCTCTTAATGGAGGCTGCACTTCAAAGAGGGTGGGGATGGGTGACCAGAAGGGAGGAAGCTGGAAGGACATGGGAAGGGGAGGGGAAGAACCAGAAAGAAAGGGGTTGGTGAAGGAGAAAACAGAACAGTAAACAGGATGAACTTTATGGAAATGAATATAAACCTTGTAAGCCAATTACTTTGCTATTGCCTTCAACAAGGCAAGTTTACTTCCCTCCTGCCATTTTGCCTTTTTCACTTGGTGAGGCCTGGTGGTTTACATTACCACACTGGAGGACTCAAGAGGACTTAGGGGCACCTGCCAGGAGCTGGGGGGGTGGGGTACAGAAAATTTCAGTGGAAAGGCAAGAGAGCAGTGTGTGTTGGTAGGAGGAGTGGGACCTGAAATGCAATTTTCTTCTTTGAAGTCCTCGCTATTTGCCGTAATCCGTTCTTTCAGTAAGTGTGTGCCTATTATGCACTGGCGACATGCAAGGAAGGGGTTGTGGATATGGCAAACAAGCCAGCCGTGGCTGAGCTCTCTGTTCTTAGCGCACACTACCTTACTTACTCTATCGTTAGCTCATTGAGGATGGAGTTCAACTCTTACAAACCTTACTCATCTACACACCCAGAAGAACTCTGAGCACCTTCAGACACTCATGAACGTTAAAACAGGGTTGACAGACTTGGCCTTCATGGTAATTTTGCCACTAGCCCACGTGAGGAGAGGAAATAGATGAGCTTTCCATGGCTGCCTTCAGAGTGGAGGTCATACGGTCTGGGATGTCGCATAACCTGCTCAGAGCTGATTTGCATGAAACATGTACTTAATTTATTAGACCAAATGCGGGCATGGCCTCAGACCAGATCAGAGCTCTCCCTCCCCAGACCAGCTACTGGGCTTCTCATCCTCCAACAGCTTGTTGTCAAATCAGCAAAAGGCTTGTAACTGAGGGGTTCACTGCTCAACTTCCTCTTTTCTCACTCTGAGTAGAACTTGGTTTATTTTGCTAAGTATCCTTTAGAGGCCAGAAAGATTTGTGTTCTTGCCTTTCCTGGATTAAAGCAGTGATCTCGGACGGAATTTATTTGCAAAGGGAAAGACACAATGCTTGAAATTGGGGCAAAATTAAGATCTACATCTTTGGCTCTTCGCTCTTTTTATCAATATGATTCACGGGTCCCTGGCAGTCATTTGGTCTTGCCTCTCCTCCCGCCTCTACCAGTCACTTGCTCGGTACTCTGCCAGCATAAAAAGCCCCGGACTTTGCCAGGCCCCTGTAAACAAAGGTGGCTGAACTGACCAGTGTGAGAGCAATTGTCTTCAAGAGGGAGAAGGGATGAACAAAGCCACCACATAGAGGCTCTTTCACCATCTGCACCTGCCAGCTGAAAAAGGGATGCTCCAGTCTCATCTACTTCCCTGTTGAGGGGCTAGGTTCTCAAACTGACCACTCTTTATAGTCCGAAAGCTGAAAATTCATAGAAATTGCATCCAAAAAGTGAGATGGGACACACCTCTACTTCCTTGATGGTCTTTGCAGACAGCAGAAGGATGACACCCACTCCAAGGCAGAACACGCCTGTGGCAAAAAAGCCGGAGAGGATTTTGTTGGCTGAGAGCTGTAGCCGGTAGGCGGGCAACTGCTGCTGCTTCACGGCACTGTTGTCTGGCAATCTGGACTGGCAGTCCTGGGATTTCCTCTTCATTGTGGTTCTGCGGGTGACCCAGATATACTTTGGAGACATTTATAACATTACTGCTCAGAGTAATACCACATAATGGTAATATTGAGAATTACATGAATCTTCCTTTGCACTCGCAAAGTCTTTCTGCTTTCTGGAATCATTTCTTAACCAGACCCGATTTCCACAGCTCCCTTCAATCAGCCATTGTTGGGTATGTTTTACGTAGGCTCAAAAAACTTGTTGTGCTAACTGCCATGCCTAGGAGGAAGAGTCTCCAGCAGATCTGTATAAACCAACATCTGGCAACACTGGGAAGCAGTTACAACGGGCTATTTCTTTCTAATTCAAGGCAACCCTTCCTGAAAGGGGGAAAATGGATTTATCCTTAAGAACTTGCCCAAATCCTTCATGATTAATACAAATAATAGAAGTGAGTGCTGTCAGCTTTTCCCAAATGTGGCTGTCCCTTAACGTGAATATAAACTAAGTTGGGAAAATGCTCTCAGATTACAGCTAACTTTGCTCTTTGTGATAATGAGGAAGGGAGAAGCAAACAGGAATTGCAGAACACAGATGACTAATCTCAGTAGTTTCCAATTTTTTCATCCATAAGAAAGGCTCTGGCAGAAAGTGTGGATGAAAAACATCTCCTAACCTTTCCTCAAGCACGCGCTTTGAAGTAGCCCAAATGATGCAAGAGAAAGGAAGAGCAAAACAGATAATCACCTAAATGTTCAATATTGCAATATGGTATTACTGGGTTTTTTTTTTCACTTATTAGAAATCCACTAACATCATTTTCATTACGCTATTAATAATTACTTCCTCTTCAAGATGCATTTAAGATGTAGGATTAGGATTTTAAAAAAATTAGGTAGCATGTGAGTTTCTAATTTTCCTTTTTCTATTAACATTCGGCAGAGAAGCCATATGTTGGACTATTTTTGTATTAAAGAAGACGATGACTTTGGCAAATCTACCTAATTTAAAAGAATACAAAACAAATGCAATTACTTACACTGGGAGGTTTCCAATTCAGAGTCAAAGCTTTCCCTTGCAAAACTGGAAAAAAAGCAGAACACCCATGGGGACTTTTCAGCAAGCCATTTGAATCTGCCTTGGAGGTGGTGACGAGTATGGCTGTTGGTATCAGACAGATCTGTGTGAGAAGACGGCAGTGAACACTCGTAGTTCATATCTACTATTTGTTTTATTAAATAAGCATGGTCAAGAACTTGAGTTTAAAAGGCAGTAACAGCCTGTGAGATTAGATTATGTGTGCAGAGTTGGCCTACAAAATATCGGGTATGTTTGCAACCTAGGTACTTGTTCCAACTTTGGGTGTGATTATAGTACATATGTAACACCTATCAGAAGGGTCATTACAGTAACAAATCAAGAACAGTATTTCTTAGGCTTTTTATAAAACAACAAAACCAACCTAACCAAAATCCCAAACTAAAAGGTGCTTCACAGGAGTATATTAGGGTTTTCCGGAAAAACAGAACCAATAGATCTAAATGTATATATAGATCTATCATAAAGAATTGGCTCACGTGATTACAGAGGAGGCTGGCAAGTCCAAAATCTGCAGAGCTGATGTTCCTCCAGTTTGAGTTTGAAGGCCAAAAGCTGCCATAGAACCAGGAAGAGCCAATGTCACAGTTTGAAGGTCATCAGGCAGGAAGAGCCGATGTTTCAGTTGGAAGGCAGAATTACTTGGGGGAGGATCAGCCCCCAAAGGGCTAAGTTTAGCTATAGCTTGAATGAATTCTCATGCTGTGGTGGCTTTCTTTCCTTTTCCTTTAACTTGTTGAGCTTGAGCCAGAGTCCTGCAGGATGGAACGTGTTCCCCTATCCTTTGAATCCCCGTGTGTCGCTTCTAGCCCACAGAAGTGCACAAATAGCAAGTCGCTGGTGTGTGGAAGCATGTGATTTGCCGGAGTGTGATGTGCTACGCTGCTGGACTCCTTTAACATTTCACAGTATTTGAATGTGGAACTTCATATACCAGTAGTGGCATCTGTTTGCTTTATTACCTCATTTGTTATATATGCCCAACTCCCCAAATAGATAACCACGGTGTCCTGAAGTGAATACAGGAGATCTGGGTTTGACTTCTGCTTCTGCTACTTAAAGTAGTGTGTGTCCTTTCTGAGATTCAGTTTAATCGTCTATAAAATATAAAGACGTTACCTCCAGAACTATTTTAATGATTAACTGTGACAGACTATATATATTCTTCTTAGGGAACTTATATGCAATGTGGGATCCTTCACTGGATCCTGGAATAGAAAAAGGACATCAGTGGTAAAACTGGTATAATCCAAATAAAGTCTGTAGTTTAGTTAATTGTATTGTACCCATGTTGATTTCTTAGTTTTGATAACTGTACTATAGTTATATAAGACCTTAACATTGGGGGATGCTAGGGGAAGGGAATATGGAAATTCTTTATATTATTTTTGCAACTTTTCTGTAAGTGTGAAATTATCTCAAAACAAAGAATTAAATAAATGAATAAGACAGTTGTAGTTACACTGTTGTCTTTTATTTGTTTACAAAGTGCCACATATCCTTGCAGCTCTTTCCACCAGTAGTACCACTGCCAGCCTTCACACTGGGACTAGGCAACACAGTTTCAAATCTGTTCCACACATACCATCTCATGAAATCCTCAGCAATCCTTCAAGACAGTATTCCCATTTCACAGTTGATGAAACAGGCTCAGAGAGGGAAGGGGCTTGCCTGAGGCTGCCCAGATGCTCTTTCCCTCTCTTGTATAGTCACATCAGAAGCCAGTTGGTGAAAGAAAAACTCAGTCTGCTTAACAAAAATCACACACAAGCCAGTGATACTTTATTATACAAGGAAGTTGGCAAAGGACAGATTCATTTTTGTAAAAGAATCCCCACCTAAGATTCCCAGTGATCCATCTGGTGATACAATCAACTTAATAAAATAATAGCTGATATTTACCAACTGCTTGCAATGGGCCAGAGCCATGCAAATCCCACCATGAAAACAGGAATTTTCATTAGGACCCAGACTTAGAAAAGGCCCAGCTTCAAAGATTCTGACTTGCATAGGCTGAGGACTCCCATTTCCAGAATTTCAAAAACCTCCTTTCTTATCTAAGTGAGAGAAAAGAAAAAAAAGTTTAAGATCAAGAAAAGATGGTCTTGGTGAATAAATTCAACCATCTGGAGTCCCTGGTATTTATGCAGCTATTATGGCCAGAATCAGGAAGAGCAAAACCTGCATTTTATTCAGAGTTGAAATATTTACGTAAGTAAAGGAAGCGGTACTATATAAGACATCGATTTCATTAAGATGTCCTTTTGTTTGTACAACATTCAACATAAAATCTCATAGAAAAATCTTTTTCAAGATATCCAAACTGTGCCTATAGACTATACACAATATTTTAATGCAGGGTAACTGTTAATAATGACATCATCACAATAAAAATAAGTATGGGTTAAAATGGTTTTTTTGAATACTATTTCTTCCTCATTATTATAATTAGAAAACTAGTGATGGTTTACTCAGGTTTAACATTATAACTGAAATAATCAAATATGACCTCATGTGCCTGACATCAAGTTGGTTAAACTAGTTTTAAAAAACCAGTCAGGGGGGCTTCCCTGGTGGCGCAGTGGTTGAGAGTCCGCCTGCTGATGCAGGGGACAAGGGTTCGTGCCCCGGTCCGGGAAGATCCCACATGCCGCAGAGCAGCTGGGCCCGTGAGCCATGGCCGCTGAGCCTGCGTGTCCAGAGCCTGTGCTCCGCAGCGGGAGAGGCCACAACAGTGAGATGCCCGCGTACAGCCAAAAAAAAAAAAAAAAAAAAAAAAACACTAGTCAGGGGACTTCCCTGGTGGTGCAGTGGTTAAGAATCCGCCTGCTAATGCAGGGACATGGGTTTGAGCCCTGGTCTGGGAAGATCCCACATGTTGCGGAGCAACTGGGCCCATGCACCACAACTACTGAGCCCGCAAGCCACAACTACTGAGCACTTGTGCCACAACTACTTTAGCCCGTGCACCTAGAGCCCGTGCTCCACAAGAGAAGCCACTGCAATGAGAAGCCCACGCACCGCAACAAAGAGTAGCCCCCGCTCGCTGCAACTAGAGAAAGCCCGTGGGCAGCAACGAAGACCCAACGCAGCCAAAAATAAATAAATTAATTAAAAAAAAAAGAAAAACAGTTCAGGAGACTGTGTATGTGTGTGTGCAGGGAAGTGAGAAAATGGTTTTTAGCTTAACTCGCCAGTCAATTACAATCAGGTTTGGTCATTCTGAGGATATAGTTTTATATAGTAAATTAATTCATTCAACATGTTTGGAGGAATGATTGCAAGCTTCTTTGATAGTTACTGCCGTGATTTATTTCTGGTTGGTGACTGGCAGCCATGTTTATTACTGCACAACCCAATTCTCTCCAATAGCTACTTCTAAGCATCAGGCTAGATGGAAAGATTAGTCACATGATAACATGGTGGGTGGCAAATCAATTTTAATTTTTTTTTTTTTTTTTTGGTAGGCGGGCCTCTCACTGCTGTGGCCTCTCCCGTTGCGGAGCACAGGCTCCGGACGCGCAGGCTCAGTGGCCATAGCTCATGGGCCTAGCCGCTCCGCGGCATGTGGGATCTTCCTGGACCGGGGCACAAACCCGTGTCCCCTGCATTGGCAGGCGGACTCTCAACCACTGTGCCACCAGGTAAGTCCCTCAATTTTTCACATTATGATGATAATGGATTACTTTCATAAATATATAATGAGCTAATGCCGTTCCTATTCAGTATTCAATCGGTTTTAATCCATTGAGACATCAAAAAAATTTCCCCACTCCCCAAAACCAAAATAGCCCTCTAATTTAAGTAAGTGGGTTTTTGGGTACGTGGAGATGCAGGCAATGAGGCAAGTTTGTGCTCCCCCACCTCCAAGTACATTTATAAGGATGAAAAGGCAAAGACGACTGTGTCTCTAAAACAAGGCACAGGGAAATATGCCAAGTCCTCTAGATCTTCCTGTTTCTCAAAGATGCAGTATAGATGTGGTCCCCAGTGGGGCAGAGGCCACTGGTCATTTAATGAAGAAAAAAAGTTGATTCCTATAAAACACATGGAAAGGATACAGTTATGTGTAAGGGATGAGATGGCCTCTATAATTGTAGTTACTTCAGAGTTAAAAGAAATCATATCAAAGGCCAGAATGTGCTGGTCCCCCATGTCAAAGACTTTATTGCTGTGTTTGAACTCAAGTTCAGATTGAAAAAAAAAAAAAGATTAAAGGCAATTGCTGGATTGCTAGTTACATGGTACCTCGGGAATGTCCATCATCCTTCTCAACTTCTGATCTCTCCAATTCCAGTCAAAAACCAGAAACTTTAAGGGGTTCAAATTAAGGCCACCTGAAAGAGACAGGGAGAGAGTTGCTACATTAAAGAACTTATGGCATAAGCTTATTAAAATGATTTTTTATTCCTCTGGTTGCTTTTTTGCCTCATTTGCTCTTTTCTCCCCTAGCAACTAATCTCTGCACGTTAAGTGCTGCCCCTGTCTGATGGAAAACAAATGCAGCGCTCAGAGACTTACTCTCCTTACAATCTTATCACTGATTCTCAGGGAAGCAGGGAAGCTGCTCTTGCTAAGCTCGTGAAATGCTCAAGTTCTGGCAAAGAATCAATCCCAAGCCTCCATTTCATGAAGCCCCAGAGGGTAAAGTGTCATTCCCGACAGGGATTTGATAAGACATATCCTGCAGTTTGGGATAGTGACCCTTCAGAGGAGTTGAGTCCAACAGAGTCTGCATGACTCTGAAGAGGTGAGTCGGCAGAAGGATGAGGACAGGGTTGGGAGGTTAATTTCAGGCAAAAAAGAAAGTTAAGATGAATGGGCTCTATTCAAAGCCTGCTATCCTTTGAGCAGACTGGTAAACCACTTGACTCATTCCTGC
>NW_006780023.1:424128-438671 GCF_000442215.2 Lipotes vexillifer
CCTGTGCATCTAGAGACAATTATGGAGTGTGGGGCTGGAGCGGGGGACCTCAGAGGTTGTCTGTTCCTCAGAGGTCTCAGAGTTGGGCAGTTAGTTTTTCCCATTCCACATGATCTGCCCACTGCCCCAAGCTATCACACCTGGAAACATAATGAAGCCTTCCTTTATCCTGCAGCACTTCCCCTCAATATTGGTTATTTCAATAATTTCCCCTCTGCCCTGAAGACTTTTTCATGCTTCTTATAACTATGATGCCTATTATTTAGAACTCTCTCTGTAAATTAAAAATGATGGAAATTAAGAAAGACAATGGGTTGATAGTGTTCCCTTAAAAATAATTGACTGCTGGGCTTCCCTGCTGGCGCAGTGGTTGAGAGTCTGCCTGCCAATGCAGGGGACACAGGTTCGTGCCCCGGTCCAGGAAGATCCCACATGCTGCGCAGCAGCTAGGCCCATGAGCCATGGCCGCTGAATCTGCGTATCCAGAGCCTGTGCTCCGCAGCGGGAGAGGCCACAACAGTGAGAGGCCCGCGTACTGCACAAAAACCCCAAAAAACAAAAACAAAACAAAACAAAAAATTGACTGCTGATGGGACAGCAAACAGGTACAGCCTCTCTGGAAGGCAACTGGACATTATATAATAGGAGCTTTAAAATGCTTACTGTTTGATAAAATAATTCTCCTTCTCTGACATATCACAATAAAACACCAGAAACTTAAGCATAGTTACTTATAAAGATGATCACTGTGTATTACTTATAATAGCAAAACGAATTAGAAACAACCCAAATATCCTACCATAATAGAATTGCTAAACACCAATATAACTTGGGGTCGATATCCAAAATATATAAAGAACTCATACAACTCAAGGGCAAAAAACCAAATGATTTGGGGCTTCCCTGGTGGCGCAGTGGTTGAGAGTCTGCCTGCCGATGCAGGGGACGCGGGTTCGTGCCCTGGTCCGGGAAGATCCCACATGCTGCGGAGCGGCTGGGCCCGTGAGCCATGGCCGCTGAGCCTGCACGTCTGGAGCCTGTGCTCCGCAATGGGAGAGGCCACAGCAGTAAGAGGCCCGCGTACGGCAAAAAAAACAAAAACAAAAACAAACAAACAAAAAACCCCCAAATGATTTGATTTAAAAATGGGTGGAGGAACTGAATATACAGTTTTTCCAAAGGAGACATCCAAATGGCCAATAAGTACAGGAAAAGGAGCTCAACATCACTAATCATCAGGGAAACACAAATCAAAACCACAATGAGCTATCATCTCATACCTGTTAGAATGACTGTTATCAAAAAGACAAGAGATAACAAGTACAGGCAAGGTTATGGAGAAAAAGGAACTTGTGTACTGCTGGTGGGATTGTAAATTTGTGCAGTCATTATGGAAAACAGTATAGAGGTTTCTCTAAAAATTAAAAATAGAACTACCCTATGATCCAGCAACTCCACTTCTGGGTATATATCCAAAGGAAATGAAATCACTGTCTTGAAAAGATATCTGTACCTCCCATGTTCACTGCTACATTAATTCCAAAAGCCAAGATTTGGAAACAACCTAAGTGTCCATTGACAAATGAATATATAAAGAATATGTCACACACACATACACACACAAACACAGCAATATTATTCAGCCATAAAAAAGAAGAAAATACTGCCACTTGTGACAACGTGGAGGGACCTTGACAGCATTATACTAAGTGAAATAAGTCAGATAGAGAAAGACAAATACTGTATGATCTTACATATATGTGGAATCTAAAAAAAAACCAAAAAACAAAAATGAACTCATAGGTACAGAGAACAGATTGGTGCTGGGTGCCAGAGGTAAGAGGTGGGAGAAATAGATGAAGGTGGTCAAAAGGTAAAAACTTCCAGTTACAAGATAAATAAGTGCTGGGGATGTAAAGTACAGCATGGTGAGTATAGTTAACAATGCTGTACTGTATATGTGAAAGTTGCTAAGAGAGTAGATCCTAAAAGTTCTCATGACAAGAAAAAAAATTGTAATGATATGAAGTGACTGATGTTAACCAAACGTACTGTAGTAATCACTTTACACATCACATATACCAAATCATGTTGTACACCTTGGCCAATACAATGTTATATGTCAATTATATCTCAAAAAAACTGGAAAAAAAACTCAATAGAATATCATGCAGCCATTAAAAATGAAAAATTAAAACTATTTCATGACAAGCAAAGTTCTCATGGGATATATTAAGTAGAGAAGACAGATTATAAAGTTATGATATGCAGTATGATCTCCATTTATAAAAAATATAGATAAATGCATAGAAAAAAGACTGAAAGGAAATATATTTAATATTAACTAACAAGACATTACCTCTAAAGTGACCTATTTTCTTTTCTGTACCTTTTTGCATTTTACAAAGGCTCTTATAATTAGAAAATCCCTTTCCTTATTAAATAAAACAATACAATTCTGTCTCTAAGTGTACTGATCCCAATGTTATGGAATATCTTTTGATGTTTGGAAACTCTCCTTAATATATCATATATATAAACATCTTAAGTCATAAACAGCTACATAAAATGAGTTATGTGCCATTTGTCTTGCTTTGTTAGACTTTCAGTTTTTGGAGTGCTGGAATTGTTCTCTTTAAACACTTTGTATGTAGCCTAACATCTGTAGTCAATGAATATTAAACCATTCATCCAATCAGAATCAGAAGAGTTATTTCCATTAGTATTATAAATAAATCAACAGCTCCTTAAATGATTTTTCCACTCCTTAGATGAAATAAGCTTTCACAGTGAGTTTTCACAACTCTGTAGAAATATAATTTCAACAATCTGGACAACTTCGTTTTCTCTCTCCCTCTCTCTTTTAAATATTAAATATGGAGAAGAGTGGCCCTGTTGCCTGGGGGACCTGGCGACACATACAAAACATGTGGAATCCAGGAAGGGGAGAGGTGAGTCTTTGGCTAAGAGCTGTGGGAGAGGGAGGGCGCATCCCTGGCCTCCCAGCTGCCCAGCCAATCTCTCCCACCTCCGCGTCTCACGGATGGACTATGAGCACCTCTCACCTGCGCCTTCATTTCCAACACCCTCCTTAGGGCCACAAGACAAAAATCCAGCCAATCACTGTGCAAGGGCCTTTCTCCAAAATCTGACTTTCTTTCCAACTGAAGCACAGGCTACCACAGCCCACGAAGTCTCCAACCAAGAAAGGTGGTCTCTTTAATAAAAGTAACAACTAGTATTTGTTGAGTTCTTAAGATGTAACACTCACTGTGTTTAGCTTTTTATTGGCATAACAATCCTTTGAGGTAGGTGCTATTACTATCTATGTCATTCAGATAAAGAAAGTTTTAGAAAGGTTAAGAAACTTGCCAAGTCACAGAGCTGGTAAGCTGCTGGACCTGGGATTTGCATCCATAGATTTGAGTCTGTAATAGGGGCTCTTAACCTCAACACATACTGACTACTTATCGTCTCCTTTGGGTATACCCCATGTATCTGCCTGCCTGCTTTTGATTCAGCTGTTGTCCCATTCCTGAATGCTTTTCTCACATCTCCATACTTTAAAGTATATTAAAAAGATCCTATTCTAATCCTACCCATACTTCAAAGATCAGTTAAAGATCCTTTCCTCTGTAAAGCCTTCCTTGCAGATTCAGCCACCATAACAATCTCTCCCTCATTTCAACTCCTGTAGGACTTAGAAGTGCTTGTTTGGACCTTGGCATTTACTGCCTCATGTCGTCAGTCTCATCCTATGCACATTTATCTCTTCAATTGGATCAGGAGCTCCTGGACGGGGAAAGGTTCTGGAACCAGGAAGGCCTAGAATGAGAGATCTTGGGAGGGGCTACGTGACCCTCCAAGCTTCAGTTTTCTCTCATAAGAAATAAGAATGCTAGCCTGCAAGGATGCTATGAGTACTAAATGAGATATGTGAGGGTGTCTAGCACAGCACTGAGTACAAGTAGGAACTCAAAAAATATTTGTTTCCCTTCCTTGCCTGGGGCCACCAAGTCTGCTACTTCCTTGTAATTGCACAGACCTCTGCATATAGTGTTTTCACTTACCCAAGGTTTTCATCTGGAGAGAAACACTAGTATTTTTAGCTCTTGTTTGCTTCCTTGCAAATGACCATCTCTATACTGAGATGCTATTGATGAACACATTACTTTTAGATACGTAAAAATCCAGGAATAGCTCCAGGCAGTTATAAAATAAAGTTGCTAAACAAGTAATTTGGAAATGAGTATTTAAAAGAAATCTTTAATCCGTCTGGCAGGTAAGGTAGAACATGTACTAAGATCATCAGCAGGTCAGCAGGTTTTTAGGCTACTGGCTTTGAGAAGGTCAACAAACTATAAAAACCCACTGGTGGGGCTTCCCTGATGGCGCAGTGGTTGAGAGTCCGCCTGCTGATGCAGGGCACACGGGTTCGTGCCCCGGTCCGGGATGATCTCACATGCCACGGAGCGGCTGGGCCCGTGAGCCATGGCCTCTGAGCCTGCGCGTCCGGAGCCTGTGCTCCGCAACGGGAGAGGCCACAACAGTGAGAGGCCCGCGTACCACAAAAAAAAAACCCAAAAGAAAACCCACCGGTGGATGATGTCTGGAATACTTTCTGGGTAAAGCACTAAAAGAGAAACACATTTGCGAGAAGTGTTCTAGAGTGCTTGTATTTCATCCATAGAAACTGCATTTTTGTTTCAACATATCTTCTATACCAGCCCTGAATTGGAATGGGAGACTTGGGGAGCCGAGACTCGATTAAGTGAGAGGGAAACATTCAACACATTCAGCTATACAGATTCCAGAGGCTGCAAATCGGTGGAATAGATTGTGGACCCACTAAACTGCTTAAAGCAACTGGAATTTGAATGTATTTAGATAGGCATAAGTACCACAGTTTGCCACAGTCCTTATCATTCCCTATTGTACTATACCTGCTGGCTGGCTTTAGGGACTAAAGGCTAAGTTTCCAACTCCTGAATTAACACAGAGGTCTGATTTCACTACATCACACATGTGGTTTCCCAAACTCACATGGGGGTTAGGCAAACACTCAGCTCTGAGTAGGAGTATCACTACCTCTTTTCATACCTTGTTTAATGAGTTCTTTAATCCTCCCTGGAGTTCCTACACCCAGGTGTACCACACGCTTCTCCAGCAATTTTACCTGCTCCTGGACCTATTCCAAAATGGAAGAGAACAAAGAAAAGAAGAGTCATTGGAAAGTTCAATCATAGTCCAATTTAGAGCATTTAATCTAAAAGCTAAGAAAGTAAAAAAGCAAAAGGGGCTACTCTTGTTTAGGGTCAACTTCCAGGGCAAAGAAGGTTAACATCAAGACAGAAGAGCATCTCCCTGGAAAACTGGTTAAGTCTCCAAAAAGTCCAGGGCTCAAACCTCAGCTTCTGTACGGAAACCTCAGAGCACAGAGGAGTAGTGACTCTTGTGGGAGCAGAGGCAAGGGAACGCAAAGAAAATCGGAACGGTCGTTCAATATGTTACAAAAGGAAGGCACCAAAGAACATGCTTCCTAAGGAGATATGGAAAAGAGGCTGAAGTGAAACAACTGAGGTCCGGAAGTGGCCCTTAAGGATCACTTCCACCCCCGACTAGGAACCACAGGCCCTTGCTTACCTTTATGTGTTTTGCGAATAATTTCATGACTTTGCTGTCTCCTCTGAATGCGGTCATTGACCTGATGAAAAGCAATAGATTTACGCAGAAGAAAAATCACTCATTCAGAGCCACGTGGACCACTTATTACAACTTACGTATTACACCATATTTATTCAAAATAATAAGCACATTTATGTGTGTCTATATGTACATATGTATGTGGATAGATACACACACACACAATTCTGATTTTCATGTTAGTCCATCTCTGGAATGAAAGTGGGGTGGCCTTTAATCAGGCATGCATCTGGGTTGGCTTCTAAGTCGCAGGCACACGGTTAACTTTACTTAGGTTTCCTTGATTATTGAAACATGTGGATTTGCCCTTCACTTGTGTTAAAATGAAAACCACAGTCCCAAAATGGTGTCACTCATGCTAAAAGCCCATGATACCGAAACCTAGATTTAATACTTCATCTAATTGCAGTTTCAACTTTTCTGAGAAACATAATCTTAATCAACCAGTCTGGAATCTCTGGTCAAGCACCAGTAAGGTAATCTGTCCTGTGGGCCCTTTCTATACCAGAGAGGAACATAAAACCCTTGCCATTTCCTTCCCCCACAAAAGAAGATGTCCTGGCCTAAAAAGTAGTCTTTCTTTTCTTTTGTTAATGGCTCCATTGCTCCACCCCTTTTCCTTTTTTTTCTGGCTGCACTGTGCAACATGTGGGATCTTAGTTCCTGACCAGGGATTGAACCCGTGCCCCCTGCATTGGGAGCGCAGAGTCTTAACCACTGGACTGCCAGGGAAGTCCCTCCACCCTTTCTCCTATTAAAAACTTTCATTTTGCACAACCCCTCGGAGTGCCCTTCTAGTTGCTGGCTGGGTGCTGCCTGATTCATGAATCATTGAGTTAAGCCAATGTGATATTCAAATTTACTTGGTTGAATTTTGTTTTTTAACATCTGTAATACAAAAGTTCTGTATTTTAGGTCCCTGGCAGAGAATTTATCTTCAAACTCTGCAGTATAGTTCTCTTAAAATTTTTGTTTGTGAGAAATATCTTAGCAGTGATGTCAGCCTGTGCTCTACAGAGCCCAAGGGCATGTACGAAGGTCTGTGTGTGGCTGCCCTGTGGGGACAGGGATAAGCTAGCGGGGAGAAGCAGGAGGGCTTACGTCCTTCATTCAGAGCAGCACCCCTACTTTTATGGACTTTGCAGAGTGAGCTTATCTGTAAAATCTTATATGTGGAAATGCTTCGGGTATAAATGGGCATAAAATGGGTATAAAAGAACAATCTTCTAGTTGATGTTTGGGAATAGAATATGGGAATACTGCTCGAAATATTACTTTCCTTTATATATCATTAATATACTTGAGAAATATTACCGACCAGTAGGAATAAATGAATTTACAAAATAGTGACTCGTGCTACACACGTTCTGTTGCACTCGAGTCTGTACTTACACATGATCTTTCTCCATGGCGAGGTTAACTAAGAAGACAATTTAGGGGACATATTTAACATAACTCATGGTTCTCAAGAGAACAGATATTCTTACAAACGTTAGAATTATTCAATATTAGCCTTTATGAATAGGGCTTGTTATGCCTGCTCAGAAATCACCTTCTGCAAATCACCTAACCTTGAAATGGATCATAATATTACTGAAGACATAAAGAAACACTGAGAATTGGCAAATGAAGTATGACAACACAGTCCTTCTATGCCCATCAGAAAGGCATTTATGTACGGTAAAAACTCAAATCAATGTGACAACTTGTTTTTAAGAGGCCACCTCCAGGCCAACTTCTTTGCCATTAGTGTTTGAATCTGAAATGAGTTCTGTGGGTAGTCTTTAAAACACTGAAATGTCAATGTGAATTCTTATGATTTCAGAACCAGCAAGTACGGCTGCCCAGAAGCAGTTGGAGTCTTGAAGATCAATTATGTTTGGAGCAGAAATAGTTAAAAGAAACACTTTCGTTTTACTGAAAGGGTGTGTGATACAATTTAATGTGTGTGCCTAGCAGAAAGGTTCTGAAGGACGATTAACAAAGCTTAAAAAACTACTTTTCTAAATTCATGGTCAGATTAGCTCATTTAGAAAAATAGATGCTAAATAACTACCGAGAGTCTACTTTGCACATTAATCTATTTGATCAAGTTCCTTTTTCTTTAGGACTTGGATTTTCCTGTTTTGTCTCTGGTCAAAGCCCGGTGCAGAGCCTGGCCTTGGGAGAGGGTGAGTCCCAGGAAATCCCATTTTACTCTGACAGCTCTTCTCTGAAAGCTGAACGCTACTACAGATCCAGTGGAAGCCTTTTTGTTTATTCTACAAAAGCTACAGTAAATGAAAAGGTATGTGAAGGCACTTAGTAAAGCACCGACAAATTGTCTTTAAAACATAATTTTTACATATAAATTTTTGGTCCACTTGGCATTTATCTCGGTATAAGGAGTGAGATATGGAACCCAGCTTAATTTTTTTAGATGGCTACCCAGTTGTTCCAATTCCAATTATTAAATAATCCATCTTTCCCTACTGATTTTTCACATGGCTACCCAGTTGTTCCAATTCCAATTATTAAATAATCCATCTTTCCCTACTGATTTTTCACTTTTGCCAAATCCTGTACTTTCATATGCATATGGGTCTATTTCTGAACTTTCACTTCTGTTCCACTGTTCTGCTGTCACACGTGTGCCAGTTCCATACTCTTAATTATCGAGACTTTGTAATATGTTTTTTTTTTAAAAAAATCTGATAGATACTATAGGCATACTATCCTCACTAGCATTCTTTTTTAGAATTTCTCCAGCTATTTTGTCTTCTGTATTTTCTCATATGAACGTAGAACTAGTTTATCTAGTTTAAAAAACAATTCTATAGGAGTTTCATTGGGAATCTGTGAAATTTGTAGATTATTCTAGGTAAAACAGACATCTTTACATTGAATCTTCCTATTCAACAATATGGTACTCCTTTCTGTTTAAGATCTGCTGCATCCCTTATGCAATATTTTCTTCATCTAAATTTTGGCTAGTTTTTTGCTTGGTGTTCTATTTTTTCTTGTTACTATTTAAAATTAGATCTTTTCTTTCATTTATTTCTCCAACTGGTTATTGCTTGTATGATCTCCCTGCTTTACCCTTGCGTGTTCTCCACACAGCAGCCAAAGTGATCCTTTAGAATGATTATTCAGATCATGTGACTTCTCTGCTCAAAATCCTCCAATGGTACTCCATATCAGGGCCTTTTGTACCTATGTCCCCTCTGCCTGGAACACTTTTCTTCCAGATATCTGCTTGGAGTTCTCATTCACTTTGTTCAAGTCTCTGCTCATAGGTCAATCTCCTAAGAGGCTTTCTGTGAGTACCCTTTTAAAAGTAGCCCCCATCTTTTTCTATCCATTTGCCATGCTTTATTTTTTTTTCCTACATAACTTATCACTACTTGACATTATAATCCATATTTATTTGTTTATTGTCTGCCTCCCTTACTGGAAAGTAGGTTCCATGAGAGAGGGGACTCTGTATATTTTATTCATTGCTGGTCTCCAGCATATAGAACTTGTCAGCTCCGCACATATCAGTTAGTTACTCAGAAAACAGTTACGAAATGGAACAGGTGAAGCTTCCAACCTAATGAGCTCCAGGGCTCGGATGGCAGAGCCACAGATAATCAGCATCAGGACCGATTTCTTCTCACTGTGGTTCTTCCGAAGTTTCACCCACTTAGGGCAGACTGAAAAGAGACCATGAGAAAAATATTACCCTAAATATAGCAAAACAAGGCCTCCAAAGTTGAATATCCCCCAATTACTTCTTTGTTATCGCTTAAGTAAAATAAAATATGAGCACTGTTTAGATTCTATTCTCTGGTTATTCTAGATATTAAACTAAAATGAAATATCATTAACTTAACACCACAAAACATATAATATGCCAAGTAGCTAAATGTGACCAGTTATAGGACTAAGTTTGTACAAAAAAAAAAAGAAAAGGAAAATTGAAAAAGTTTGTAATAATACAACATTTTCTATATTTTAATTTATGTTTGTTGCTTAAAGGCAGTGTTGACTAAACGGGAAAAGAACTGATTTAAAAATGCTACATTTGGGGGCTTCCCTGGTGGTGCAGTGGTTGAGAATCCGCCTGCCGATGCAGGGGACACGGGCTCGTGCCCCGATCCGGGAAGATCCCACATGCCACGGAGAGGCTGGTCCCATGAGCCATGGCCGCTGAGCCTGCGCGTCCGGAGCCTGTGCTCCGCAACGGGAGAGGCCACAACAGTGAGCGGCCTGTGTACCGCAAAAAATAAATAACTAAATAAAATAAAAATGCTACATTTTAGGGACTTCCCTGGTGGTACAGTGGTTAAGAATCCGCCTGCCAATGCAGTGGACACAGGTTCGAGCCCTGATCCGGGAAGATCCCACATGCCTGTGCGCCACAACTACAGAGCCTGCTCTCTAGAGCCTGCGAGCCACAACTACTGAGCTCACATGCCACAACTATGGAAGCCCACGCGCCTAGAGCCCGTGCTCTGCAACAAAGAGAAGCCATCACAATGAGAAGCCCGCGCACCGCAACGAAGAGTAGCCCCCGCTTGCCGCAGCTAGAGAAAGCCTGAGCGCAGCAACAAAGACCCAACACAGCCAAAAATAAATAAGTAAATAATGCTACATTTTAAAGGGACACTCAGCATAAGACATAAAATGGAAATGATATTAAGATAGCAAACATTTATTAAACACTGACACTGTGCTATGCACTTTACATAACGTTTTTAGTTCTCATAATCCATGGAGATTGATTCCATTATTACCTACATTTACATTTGCTGAATTTGAGGCTAAGAAAGGTTTATGAACTCAAGCTGAGTGTCATCAGAATTGGTTAGAATTTGAAAAAAGAATGTTAAATCACCATGTCTAAACTATTTCATTGTTGGTCACAATAAATGACTACCTAGCATGAATAATCTCGTTATTACTGCCTACATTCAATCGAAAAGATCAAACTAGATTGTCTGTGCAATAGCCATGGTCTGAATTCTGAACGTGGGAACAGAATTTCAGAACCTCAGAGATGGGTTCAAGATCACATAGTCCAACTTCCTTGTCTTTCAGATAACAAAATAGAGTCCTGGAGGAGTCCTCAGTGACTTGTGCCAAGTCAAATACCAAATTGATGGGGTACCTGCAACTAGAACACTGAGAATTCTCTGGATTCCAGGAGCAATACTTCTAATGTGTTGTAAAACAAAAACAAGACCAAAACCCAAATCCCCACCCAATACCAGAGAAAAACAAGAATAAATTTAAATAAATAAAAATTAATATCAAGAGGGACCTAAAAAACCTTCATTTAAAATCCATTTAAGATGGAAACTTGATTTTAAATGAAGTTTTAAAAGTTTTTATTTTAAAGAGATAGGTCTAATGTTTTAATGGAAATAATAAAACTTGATGAATAATTTTTTAAAAAATGAGTTTACTTACTTTCTTTTAGATATGATGAAAGACTGTGAGTCAAATCATTGGCCTTGAGGAAGCAGGAGTCTAGAAATATGAGAAAAAGGCTTTGTAGAGGATTTCGCAAAAACACACATACTCAAAATAGATTACATGTGAATGGTGTATTCTTGAATAGGTTGTACAACATTAATGAATTGGGGACTCATATATTTTAAAGTTGTCTAGCATTTAAAACAACAGCAGCAGCAACAATAAGTAAACTTTAAGCTGTCCATCATTTCTTAGAGTAGTGAAATAGAAGCTTGTATCATTCAATGGACTAATGAAGCATCTTTATTTTCAAATCCATGGAATAGGCAATATACAAAGGCAAAGCTGAAATAGCTGACAAATCTATGTGGAAATGCTCAAACTTGTCATCATAGAAATGCAAATTAATACAAAATGAGATAACACTTTGCACACACTTTAGAATGGCAACTGTTAGAAAGATGTATATACCAAGTGTTGCTGAGAATGTAGGATGATAGAAACTCTTTGTGAACTGTAGGTGGAGGTGTAAAGTGGTATCGCTATCCTGGATGGTAGCAAAATTAAGGTGTTTATACCCTATGACCCCAGGATTACATTCCTGAGTAAATAATGGAAAGAAATTCTTGTGTAGTCTGTAAAGAGACATACTCAAGTATATTCATACTAGCATTATTTGTAATATTGGGGAACTAGAAGCAACCTAAAGGTCCATATAGGAGAAAATGGATGAGCAATATGCGGTCGATGAAATCATTGGAACACTATGTAGCATTTTATTTATTTATTTATTTATTTATTTATTTATTTATTTTTTTTGCGGTACGCGGGCCTCTCACTGTTGTGGCCTCTCCCGTTGCGGAGCACAGGCTCCCGACGCGCAGGCTCAGCGGCCACGGGTCATGAGCCCAGCCGCTCCGCGGCATGTGGGATCTTCCCAGACCGGGGCACGAACCTGTGTCCCCTGCATCAGCAGGCGGACTCTCAACCACTGCGCCACCAGGGAAGCCCACTATGTAGCATTTTAGAAGCAATGAAGTAGATGTACTTAAAGCTGTACAGGTATCTTGAAAAAGTGTTAAGTGAGGAAAGAAACAGAATGAGGTTCAGCACAACATCATTTAAATAAATTGTAAAATGTATCCACATGCAACAATATGATATATTTTACAAGAACATATGCGTATTTAAAAAGGTATAGTAATATTATGCCTATGGAGAAAGGAATTTGGAGTGAGGATGGGGAAAAGCGGGAATAATGCATCAAAATACAGCATTACCATAACACAGCACAACAACACAATGAAAGAATGGAACGGGCTACAATAAAACATAGGAGCCTTGCTCAACCAACAATGATCATGGTCTAGCAATTATGTAGTATTATTAACTCTGTACCTAAGATGTATAAAAAAGCAACATCATGTTTAGCATCCTAATTCATTATAGCAGAAGAAGTCTGTCTATAAACATAGCAGTGTGTTAGGGAGTAAACTATTACTAAATTAAATGAAACTTACGCTGTGCCCCAGCACATATAACTCACAATATGTGAGTAACCAACTTCAAAGATGTTGCCCCCTATACTGTTGTTGAGCCTTTGATGGTCTTAAAAACTGTAATCTCCCAAGCCTGGATATGACCAGACTCACCTGGAAAACTTTACAAAAAATACAGATTCCTGGAATGGACTCCCCCTTGCTCAATGAGTCAGAATTCCTTGGGGCTGGGCCTGGGAATTTGCTTTTAAAGTTCCTGGGTGATTCAGTTGCGGCTAGCTTACAGGCATTTAGCACTGATCTAAACCACACTGCAGCTCTCAGGAGGACAGCTGAGTTAGCTCTAAGTGATTCCTGCCTCAAAACTCTAATTAAGTTCCCATGTGTATGACATTAACAATGTACATGCACAGTATTAATTGAAAAGACATGTTGCTGCCCTACAGACACAAACAACTTCAAACCACAACCAAGTTAGACACTCAGCAAACTAAATAGGAACAATATTTTATTACTTATATCCAACTTGTATTTATGCCCCTTCCTGAGACTGTTCCAGATAGCCCATGGCGTGCCCCTCCTCTCAAATAACAGAGACCTCCTCTGTGTCCTTGGTCCTGACAGTGTAGTGATGGGCGTTTTCTCTAAAACCTTCTTATGATGCCTTTGTTCACTGTGGCTCAGAATGGCCTAATTTCTTAACTGAAAATGAAAACCTGCTCCTTTTGGCTATAGCAGTATTTTTAACATATTTTAAACATTTTCCCCTCAGCCAACCATGACCACACATTCTTGCCTAACTATATTACTGCACTCTAATGATGATATAATATAATGTAAACTCACTATGGAACTCAAATGACTCCTTAAAGGCTTTTCCTTCTGACTTTTGACTCTCTACAATTCTAGCAAATTACAATGTTCCATGAGGTTACAGAGTAGCAGTGGTCCCATTATCTTACAAGTCCTTCTTCAGGTGAAGGTAAACTCTAACAAAGAACTAGAAGGGAGAATTGATCACTGAGTCAGAGTAAAATCAAACTTCAGTTAAACATTGAAGAGGCTTTGTTATAATACCTGGTTCCTAAGGATAGAAGACCCAGGACCTAGTCTCCTCCTGAGGAACTGCTGTGCTGAGAAGAGTGGTTTCTGACTGCTGTTGGGCTTTCTGATATCAGTAAGTAGAAAACTCCAGAACTCGCTCATGTGGAAATGAGTTCCTTCAATTCCTTTTGGAAAAGGAACAGACAGGGGTACTGATGTCTCCAACCCAATGTGCATTTAAAACACACACACACACACACACACACACACACACACACACATCATTTTATGAAAGAATTATAAAAATTCAGGGTATGGGATGTTTTTCAGTTTCTCAAGCCTCTAGAAAGCATGAAGTTTAATGGAAAAAGGAAATCAAGCTACCCTTGACTTTTTCCAAAAGCAGTGTTAGATATCTCTAGTAGTCTATATATAGAGAGCTCATCTGAAGCAGTGGTGCCCAAACCCTCTGTGGTTTGATTTTACGACATCTCTTCTTCAATCTCTGTGCAAAAGAGTTACAGCTTATATCATTATTTTGAAATTAATTAAAATTGGTTTTTAAAATAATTTTCCAACATCTTTTAACTTAATTATAAATATCTAAGGCAGTAGATCTCAAATGATAATAGGCTTAAGAATCACACAGGGCTTCCCTGGTGGCGCAGTGGCTGAGGGTCCGCCTGCCAATGCAGGGGACACAGGTTCGTGTCCCGGTCTGGGAAGATCCCACGTGCCGCGGAGCGGCTGGGCCCGTGAGCCATGGCCGCTGGGCCCGCGCGTCCAGAGCCTGTGCTCCACAACAGGAGAGGCCACGACAGTGAGAGGCCCGCGGACCGCCAAAAAAAAAAAAAAAAA
>NW_006780023.1:438759-444422 GCF_000442215.2 Lipotes vexillifer
TGGGCCCGTGAGCCATGGCCGCTGGGCCCGCGCGTCCAGAGCCTGTGCTCCGCGGCGGGAGAGGCCACAGCAGTTGAGAGGCCCCATACCGCAAAAGAAAAAAAAAAAAGAATCACACAGGGTGAGGTGTCAGCCTTGCTAAAAATGCAGAATTTTGTCCCTATCTTTAGACGGTTTACTTGAAAAAAGTCTTGACTGGGACCCAAAATACTACCCTGAAAGCAAAACCATGACTAGATATCCATGATAAGGGCAACAACAAAACTAAGATGCTATTAAAGCTAAAGTTTTTATCTATAAAGGATGAGTAAATTAATTATCTATACTTTTGAATGCGTGCTTTATCTTTTTTAAATTTAACTTCTATCCTCATTAAAATTCTTATTCATTGAAGAATCTGTCCAAAAAAATGCACACCGAATACCTTTTGAATAAAAATTACAAATCTTTCTATTAGATTGAACGAATACCAGTAAGCATCTGAATGAAGAAATCTGCCAACAGTTAAAACTATTAGGTTGAGGAAAGGAGTACTAGCACGTGGAAATATATTAATTAGAAGGAATAACAACACGGAAGGCTGGCTGTACCTGGTAGGGTTAGTTCTTCTAATTCAATCACTGAGCGGTTGCTGCTATAATAGTCCTTCATCAGCTTCTGTAGGTCTTCAGGTGTCCCTGGTTTTGGCTCTGATTTTGCAAGAACATCAGTAATTTTCTTCTGATGAGAAAGAAGTAAAAATGGGAAGACAGATTTTAGGATGGCATTTGGCTTAGGACAGGTTGATTCCTCTGGCATTTAAACTGTAAGTAGGTTCTGTGATAGCCAAGTGTGAATGGGAGTTCTAATAAACACACTTGAGAAAACTTAAAAGATACTTCTTGGACATAACTACTGCTTTGAAAAATGAATGGATGATCTAAAAGGCTCCTTGTAACTCTTGGTCTCTGCTAGGAGAACTAAAAATTTTGCAGGAGTCTATAATAGGGTACTATTTTCTGTTAAAAGTCAATAAATCTTGTTGCTTGTGGAAACCTCCTTTTAAGCCTCAGAAAATGTGTATTCCTGGGAGAGTAGAATTTTGAGAATTTCTTGTGTAACCTGGTTCTTAAGGCACTGAGTTTCAGTTTGGATTTCTGGGATTAAAGTAAGAGTTGCAGGACTAATCTCAGCAAAGGAGGACACTAAATAGGGGCACTTGAGACCCTCAATTCTCAAGTCTTGGGAGAGACATCTTGAATTGGCCCTATGGAAAGCAGAACAGGATACTTTACAACATCTATTTTGATTTGGACTTATTTGTGTAGCATTTACTGAATGCCTGCAATGTACTAGGAATGCACAATTGTTCATTTGACTTTCATCATAAATTTCCCTTCTTATTTCTTCCTAGTATTTCACCAAAACTCCAGAAAGAGCCCTTCCTTGCCTCCTACCCCAGCTTTCCCCCCCTCCTTCCATACTATCTTCCTTTTTATACCACTGCCAAGAACGGTCAAAGTTCTGTCAAATGAATTAACTTTAAAAGAACACGTCATCTGTGGGCACATTTTAGCATGACCTCAGCCAAGGCTAAACTAGCTAGCTGGAGTTCTGACCTTGAACCCCAAGAACTTAACACTCCTGAAGGCCATTAGTGTACAAACTATCAAAGAGAAGTTAAAAGTCGTTTCTTTAAGGACTTGCCAAAACTCAGCCAATTTGGCATTTCCCATCCTCCTATTTGGCCATGTGCAGGCAAGGAAAACATATGCACACACACTGTTTTCTAAAAGCTTGCTGTTAAGTAATTGGTTTGAGTCCATCTTCTTTCCTCTAATCCCAATCGCATTTCCTCTGCTGACTACAGCAGTAGACCCTTCTTGGCAGGGAGAGAATTACACTGCTGTTTTCACAACTGTGGTGGAAGGTCAAAGCTAACCACACTTTCGGGCTTCCCTGGTGGTGCAGTGGTTAAGAATCCACCTGCCAATGCAGGGGACACAGGTTTGAACCCTGGTCCATGAAGATCCCACATGCCACGGAGTAACTAAGCCCGTGTGCCACAACTACTGAGCCTGTGCTCTAGAGCCCACGTGCCACAAATACCGAAGCCTGCGTGCCTAGAGCCCGTGCTTGAAAGCCCGCACACAGCAACGAACACCCAACGCAGCCAAAAATAAATAAATTAAATAAATTTATTAAAAAAGAAAAGCTAACCACACTTTCTTCAAGGCTGAGCCATAAGAAAGTTTGTATAGGAGCAACAGAGTTTTCTGTATGTTCACAGGCAAGTCTTAAAACGCAAGGGGAGCCTTTTGCTTTAAATTATGGTTCGAAATTAGAGTCAGAAATGCCTTATACTTACACTACTTTCATCTGCTTATTATTTTCTTTTTATTAATACTTTAAGACATAAGGTTTTTAAAAATGAAATGGGTAAGAAAAGAAGGTTGGTAAATTTCTTTTCTTGGACAGAGCCAGAGGGGCCAGAGGGCAGGAGAGCTCTGGGCCCCTTCTAGAATTAGAAACCCCTGTCTGACTTCTAACCACAGTGAAAACACAGGGTGGGTAACAAAGATGTTTGGTAATCCACAAGACTGAAATAAGAATTAGAAGAATTTATTTTTAGCTCCAACAGAAACACTTATTACTAGTGACCTTAGGAAAGTCACCAAACCTCAATGAATTTTACAATTTTTGCATATCTAAAGTGGGGATTACAATAATTGCCTCATCAAAGTACACTATATAACAATGTGATAGAAACCATGTGGGGCCGTACCATTGTAAAAAATTATTAGTATTACCTTTTTCCTCTTCCTGGTCTTGGTGGCATCTTCATTTGTTTCCTTTGGTTGTATCAAGAAACATTCTTTAGGCTATAAAGAAATGTAAATGAGAAAACTTTCATCTTAGCATGATGAGGTGTCAACTAATGGTATGAATCCCAAAGTATCAATATCTACTGTCATGCATGTATTCTTCAGAGTATCTTGGTAATATGGACAAAGAAATGTTGGAAAATCCACTGAAGGCTATTATGCAGGGGCCGAGCTGAGAGAATTTGTAAAAGTGAGAAAGTGCAGATGACTCAAGACTGGAAAATCTTTGAACAAAGGTCAAAATGTGTGAGTAAGTGTATATATGTGTTTGAGGTGGTGGTACAGGGTATTAAAGATGGAAGACAGTGGCTAGGTTTGGAAAATAAAGGCAGAAAGAGATGTGATTAAAATTAAGATGTAGTAAAGAAGTCTTTGACTAGAATGACTGGTGTTTCCAGGAACTAGCAATGTGTGAGTCTGTATTTCCAAGTCACTGACATCATTTTGTCATCCATTCCTTTCCTCTTCTCAATAGGCACAGAAAATCTGAAGTAGGGTATATTTACTTATATTTTTATAAAACCAGCTGCACCAAATGTCTTATCTATAGTGACTACAAAATGAATGTTTCTGCTTATGGTCTGACAAAAGCCTCAACACCATGGCATCCTGAGTAATTGATTTTGCCTGTTGCCTTGACCCCTGGAGTACTCTATATAGTTTAGTGCTATTTTTACCCTAAGGATTTGTTTTTTGTTTTGTTTTGTTTTGTTTTAGTGTAGAAAAACAGGAAATTTGGACTAAGACCTTGATTTATAAAATAGAATGCTTCAGATTCCATATTTATTAATCATAGACAGTTATATAAAATGTTTCCTGTATTAGATCTTTTATGCAACATTTTCAAACAAGTTGCCAAGTAAGACATAAAATATAAGTGAAAACTTATTCTGAGTTTTTTTCTTGATTAAGTTTCCATTCCAACTAGAGAGTACTCAGTTTAAGCTGGTAAACTACTAACTAAAGCAATCTTGTCTCTACTGGCTCTGTTTAAAATGACTACAGATGAAGCTTTCTATTAAAGTTTCCAGAGAGCCTGCAGATTAAGAATGCCTGTGGCCTGAATCCAGAGAGATATAATGCTATGTAATTTCTTCAAGACATGGGGCCAGGACCAGCAGTTTCTAGACTCTGTTTCAGTTATAGAGAAGTAGATTCAAAAGGCTCAGGATTAAAGTAATATGGGAATCTTGAAATTTCAGCTGCTTCTCAGTTAAAAGAAAAAACCTGCACAGTACAGTTGCATCATAGCTAAAGAAAATAGATATTAGGACCTCTCTTATTTAGAAAGTTAAGCTGTCTTGTGGATGCAGATACACGCTAATTTGATGCCAATTAGAAACTGGGCCAAGGCCACTAATATGTCACAGAAGCTGCCAGACAGTCATAAGAGTCCAATTACAGATCAAGCCAACATCAGCTCATGCTGCTATGGCAAAGGCCTGGATACAATTAGTATCTCCCTAGATCCCTCAAGGCATACTTCAGTATCTTGTCCCCATTATGAAGGTTTTGGGGGGAAGCAGATGTATAACCTGTTTCATTTTCTTATTTAGCAAATGGGGGTGCTCTCTAAGAGTATGTTCAATGTGCGGGGTTTGTATTTATGCCAGGTTTACAAAGCCAGTTAAACATGACACAAATTAAATGTGGAAATGAGCTCAGTTATAAGGATATGGACTCTCCAATTCTGGAAGAAAAAATAAAAACACAATTCTGAATCATGCAAAGGAAAAAAGAAACATGCTTGACAACTGCTTTTGTCAAGATACCGTAACAGGTTTACATGCTAGGTTCAAATTCTTACATCATCTTAAAGGAAATGCAGTATGATATTTGTTTTCTGAGAGCAGTCACTTTAGCTGGTTGCAGTAGGGTGCTAATGAAGAAGCAAGTTTATGGGGTCAATTTCCACAGAAGTGAGACTCTACTTTATGAAGAAATACAAAGCCCATAGTATTGAAAATTCCTAAACGTTGCCAGCTGCCTTACAAATGCTGATGTCTACCCTCAGAGAGACTAGGTAAGATGAGGAAGACTCCAGGGTAGGCCAACTAACCATTTCTAGAAACTGATTCCAACAGTATCTGACTTTGGCAGTTAATAAGTAATGTCATTTCTTTATGCAGTGATTTTTAAATATGTACCCTGAGTATGAAGTTAAAGATTTAGAAGAATCACACTTGCCCAAAAATATACCAAAAAAAACTTATTAAGCTTTCAGTGAAGCAATTAATTGGGGCATGTTTTCAATTCCTTAAAGTGTCAAAAATTATATCCTTTAAGAATGAGTCTTCTGGTTTTAAGCATGGCAGATCATTTTTAAAACGCTACTAAAATGAAAATAAAGGAGGGACTTCCCTGGTGGCGCAGTGATTAAGACTCCATGCTCCCAATGCAGGGGGCCCAGGTTCTGTCCCTGGTTGGGGAACTAGATCTCACATGCATGCTGCAACTAACAGTTCGCATGTGTCTACTAAGGAGCCCACGAGCCGCAACTAAGGAGGCCACCTGCTGCAACTAAGACCTGGCACAACCAAATAAATAAATAAATATTTAAAAAAAATGGAAAATAAAGGAAACTGAAAAAGATATAAGTCTATAAGGACCAAGAAACCAGGAGAAAGGACAACAGTAGTGGAGAGATTTCAACAACTTTTTGGAAAATGGAACGGGTTGAAACTGGATGGAAGCTATTTAGCATAGGGAGAGAGACATCTAGCACCTGGGTTTCTAGAGAGGCAGATGCAAACAATAAGTGTGTCTGTTTCACCTGTTGGACTCTGAAAAGGTTCAGCA
>NW_006780023.1:444502-451365 GCF_000442215.2 Lipotes vexillifer
GTTCAGCAGTGTGTGGCACAAGGTACTACAGAGGGGAAAGGGTTTGAAAGAAAGAGACTGGTTGAAACTTTATGTTTAAAATGATTAGCCTCCCTCCTACACCCACCTGGCTATATCTTCTGCTCAGGCAGCCAAGCAACTATCCCATTACTGCTTCCTCTCATCTTGTTCTTCCTAACAGAAGACTGGAGATGTATGCTCTGGAGAGAATAAGAAGACCAAGAAGTCTAGCACAAGGGAGGCAGGGTAGAGGTTGAGGCTCATTTCCTTTTCCTGTCCCTGTTTCAGGATATTTCAAGAGAGGCTTATACAGTGTAGGCAGAACACTACTGAATTCTTCTCTGGAAAAATAAAATGGCCGAAGAGAAATGCCACAAGAGAGTGACATTTGGGGGTTCCATAGTAAATGTCCAGCTTTGTTATCATATCACCCTACCAAGAGGTCCACTAATTAACAAGCCCCACTTATGCACAAAAGTTTTCCATTAACTTTTTAGTGTGTCTCTCTTTAATATGAATAGACAGCTAAGGTTCATCAGACATCTAAGGAAAGTCTCCAACAACAGAGACTGTACTTCAAAACAATTACAATTAATATTCTCAGAGAGATGAGGGAAGAATTTTCAGCCATGAAACAAGATGCTATAAAACGAGGATGCTATAAAAAAGGAAAAAAAAATCAAAAACCATTTAAACCTTAAAATAAGTTGGGTGACTTCCTTGGCAGCACAGTGGTTAAGAATCTGCCTGCCAATGCAGAGGACATGGGTTCGATCCCTGGTCGGGGAAGATCCCACATGCTGCAGAGCAACTAAGCCCACGAGCCACAACTACTGAGCCTACACACTGCAACTACTGAAGCCAGCGTGCTCTAGGGCCTGCGTGCTGCAACTACTGAGCCCACGTGCTGCAACTACTGAAGCCCGCGCGCCTAAAGCCTGTGTTCCACAACAAGAGAAGCCTGTGCACAGCAACAAAGAGTAGTCCCCACTTGCCACAACTAGAGAAAGCTCGTGCGCACCAATGAAGACCCAATGCAGCAAAAAATTAAAATAATTAAAAATTAAAGAAAGTTGGAATAAAAATGTAGGAGGAAGGCTTGAAGATAAAGTAGAAAAAATCTCCCAGAAAGATGAAAAAATGATAAGAAAAAAATGGTAAGAAAATTAGAGAATCAGCCCAAGAGAATCAACATGCCAATAAAAGGTATTATTGAAAGGGTCATATAAAACAGTGGGAAAGAAGTGATAAAAAAAATAATGTATGAAAAACTTTCCAGAACTGAAGGAAAATTTCTAAAACATGAAACTCCAAATTGAAAGCCCATTAAGTATACAGTACAATGGATAGGAAAAATAACCATGTTAAGGAAAATCACTGTGAAATTGCAGAACATCCTGGACAAACAAAAGATTCTAAAAACTTATGAAAAGAAAAACAGTAACATACAAAATATCAAAGGTCAAAGAAAAGAATGGTGGCAGACCGTGCAACAGCAGTAATCGATGCTTGAACTCAGTAGAACAAAGCCTTCAAAATTATGGGGAAAATTTATTTGCAAATTAGATTGTTTTTTCAAATTAGATTTTTATATCCAGCAAAATTATCAATCAAGTTAAGGGGAAAATTTTCAGATTTCAGTAAACATTCTCAGATATTTAAGATCTCAAAAAATTTACTTCCTACCTGCAGATACTCAAGGCTCTATTCCAGCACAATAAAGGACTAAATCAAGAAAGAGGATGACATAGGATTCAGTAAGTAGGGAGACCAATCCGGGAGACTATTGAAGGGGCGGTAAAGAGAAGTCTCAGTTGTTTAGCAGGCCTAGAGAATAACCAATTCAGAGTGGAATAAAAGTGTGGAGATCTGTAGGAAAGAACAATAACTGATCTATTTGAGCATATGGAAAATACTGTCCATGGGCATGTGGAAGAGAAGTTGGAACATACGGGAGCAATTAACAGTAGGAACATAGCAAGCTAGGCAAGTGAAGAAATGAGGTAATTATTAATATCCTAAAAATAAAGAGTTGTGTAAGAAAGGAGGGATGATTACAGCTTCTCTTTTTCTCAGCACTGAACAGTGTTTCCATGGTTATAATAATGAAAGAGTGACAACTGTTTTAACCAAAATGTAATATTGTATCAAGCAGAGGAAGTAGCAGTTGGAGAGGGAATAGGGCATAGGTGAGAGGACTATGTCCTCCTATGCTACCTCAGGAAGATAATCAGAAAGTGGTAAATCAAGAACTGCAGTATAAAATATAAGGTAGCAAGTAAGAAAAACAGCTAAAGACTGATGGATTTACATGAAATCCTAGAAAAAGCAAAACAAATTTTGGGGGAAAAAACATCAGAACAGTGGTTGCCTCAGGGGCAAGGAGTTTGGAATGGTGATTAACAGGGAGGTGGCATGAAAGGATTCTGGGGTGATGGTAATGTTCTGTATCCTGTAGGGGTTTGTGTTACGGAGTTATATGAATTTGTCAAAACTCACTGAATGGTACATTTGACATTTGTGTATTTTATTGTATGTTAACTTCACCTTACAAGGAAAAAAAAAAGCACTTTAAAGTAAATATTGAGCTTTTAAAAATAATATGCATGCTGAAGCATCTGAGAGGAGTGTACTGATTTTGCAAATTAGTTTGAAATGTGTCAAAAATAAGGTGATTGCTAGATGGATAGTGCCTGAACACACTGTTCAAAAATTTTGGACACAGTCACAGTTACATAAGAAATCCTTAAAGGGAATTCCCTGGCAGTCCAGTGGTTAGGACTCCATGCTTTCACTGCTGAGGGTCCGGGTTTGATACCTGGTCAGGCAACTGGGATCCCGCAAGCCCCGCAGTGCAGCCAAATTAAAAAGAAAAAACAAAAGTCTTTAAAGAAATTAAAGGTGTGCCTCCCAGATTCTCTCAAACATGAGTCTAGGAAGCTTAAGGAGTCTTATCTTGTAATTGTCTCAGCTGAAGTCCAAGGTACAGAAGGGTTTATCTGGAAAACACTGTGGGTGCGACTTCTGCCTAACAGAGTAAATCCCCAGAAGAATCATAGGAGACCCACACAATTCTTTTTTAAAAAAATTAATTAATTAATTAAATTAATTTATTATTTTTGGCTGCGTTGGGTCTTCATGGCTGCATGCAGGCTTTCTCTAGTTGCGGTGAGCAGGGGCTACTCTTCGTTGCGGTGCGCGGGCTTCTCATTGCAGTGGCTTCTGTTGTTGCAGAGCACGGGCTCTAGGCATGTGGGCTCAGCAGTTGTGGCATGCGGGCTCAGCAGTTGTGGCTCGCAGGCTCTAGAGTGCAGGCTCAGTAGTTGTGGCACATGGGCTTAGCTGCTCTGCGGCATGTGGGATCATCATGGACCAGGGCTTGAACCCGTGTTCCCTGTATTGGCAGGTGGATTCTTAACCACTGCATCACCAGGGAAGCCCCCGCACAATTCTTAAAGGAGTTATATATTCAGAAGCTGAGAGGATCAGAGAGGAACCCTCAGAATTCTATTATCAAGAAGCAAGCTGAAAGAGCTGCTTAGTTGCAAACACATATTACCTTTCATTGAAGAAAAAAGGGAGGATGACTCAGAGGACAGAACAAGAACCCAAACAGCAATGCCAAGAACCATAGACCCTGGGCCTTAAGACTTAATCAAGAAACTCCTAACACTTTCTGAATGTCGTGGACCAATGACTCTTTGTTACTCCTATTTGAATAGAAATGCCTATAGAGGTTATCCAATGCTTGCCTCACTGCTTGGTGTTGGGTACGTAGGGGTGAGATAACTTGTCTCTAGTTTCACAGGTTGAGAAGAAATACACTCAGAGTTATACTTAAAGGTCTAAACCCGAGGAACCTCAAGTGCACCTGGACCTGATCTAGACAATGAAATTCTGGACACCAAGCTCATGCTGTAACGTCATAAGATTTTTGCAAGCCTTGGGAGGGGCAAATATATTCTGCATATGGGAGGGATGTAAATCACTGGGAGCCAGAGGGCAGACTGTGGTAGCCAGATTACAGGATAGCACCAGTGATCACTATCTCCTGGTATTCATCCCCTCCTCTTGAATGTGTACCAGATTTACTGATCTGCTTCTAACAGAATATGGCAGAAGTGATGTGATGTCAGTTATGAGATTAGGTTATAAAAAGACTGTCGTTTCTCTCTTAGAGGAAAACGTAAGAAGAACACTCTTTGACATAAATCACAGCAAGATCCTTTTTGACCCATCTCCTAGAGAAATGGAAATAAAAACAAAAATAAACAAATGGGACCTAATGAAACTTAAAAGCTTTTGCACAGCAAAGGAAACCATAAACAGGAAGAAAAGACAACCCTCAGAATGGGAGAAAATATCTGCAAATGAAGGAACTGACAAAGGATTAATCTCCAAAATATACAAACAGCTCATGCAGCTCAATATCAAAAAAACAAACAACCCAATCCAAAAATGGGCAGAAGATCGAAATAGACACTTCTTCAAAGAAGATATACAGATTGCCAACAAACACATGAAAGGATGCCCAACATCACTAATCATTAGAGAAATGCAAATCAAAACTACAGGGAGGTATCACCTCATACCGGTCAGACTGGCCATCATCAAAAAATCTACAAACAATAAATGCTGGACAGGGTGTGGAGAAAAGGGACCCTCTTGCACTGTTGGTGGGAATGTAAACTGATACAGCCACTATGGAGAACAATATGGAGGCTCCTTAAAAAACTACAAATAGAACTACCATATGACCCAGCAATCCCACTACTGGGCATATACTCTGAGAAAACCATAATTCAAAAAGAGTCATGTACCCCAATGTTCAATGCAGCACTATTTACAATAGCCAGGACATGGAAGCAACCTAAGTGTCCATCGACAGATGAATGGATAAGGAAGAAGTGGCACATATATACAATGGAATATTACTCAGCCAAAAAAAGAAATGAAATTGAACTATTTGTAGTGGGGTGGATAGACCTAGAGTCTGTCATACAGAGTGAAGTAAGTCAGAAAGAGAAAAACAAATACCATATGCTAACACATATATATGGAATCTAAAAAAAAAAAAAGGGTTCTGAAGAACCTAGGGGCAGGACAGGAATAAAGACACAGACGTAGAGAATGGACTTGAGGACACGGGGAGGGGGAAGGGTAAGCTGGGACGAAGTGAGAGTGGCATGGACATATATACACTACCAAATGTAAAATAGCTAGCTAGTGGGAAGCAGCTGCATCGCACGGGGAGATCAGCTCGGTGCTTTGTGACCACCTAGAGGGGTGGGATAGGGAAGGTGGGAAGGAGACGCATGAGGGAGGGGATATGGGGATATATGTATACATATAGCTGATTTACTTTGTTATACATTAGAAACTAACACACCACTGTAAAGCAATTATACTCCAATAAAGATGTTAAGAAAAAAAAAAAAAGACTGGTTTTGGTCTTGAGTGCTCTTGTTAGTTCCCTCTTGGGTCACTCACATGGCCTGAAGGAAGCCATGGGCAATGTTGTGAGGCATCCCTGTGGAGAGGTTCACATGATGAGGGACTGAGGCCTGCCATCAGCCACCTGAATGAACTTTAAGAAGGGTTCCTCATGGTGGAGCCCCTCACGTCCAGCTTACAACTTGACTGACAACTGATGAGAGATGTAGAGCCAGAGAGACTGAACTTAGCCATGCCTGTGAGGTAACAGAAACTGAGATAAGGAATCTTTTCTGTTTTAAGCTACTAACTTTGGCGGTAATTTGTTATACAACAATAGATTAATACAAAGAGAAACAGAATTGAGACACCAGCATGGAAAGGAGGAAGGTAAATCAGAGAGTAAACAGGACACAGTTCTCTTTTCTCTTAATCAAGAATAATCTTGAAGAGTAGGAGAGATATGAAATGATCAATGTGAAAATAAAGAATTAGTAAGAGGGCTTCCCTGGTGGCGCAGTGGTTGGGAGTCCGCCTGCCGATGCAGGGGACACGGGTTCGTGCCCCGGTCCGGGAAGATCCCACATGCTGCGGAGTGGCTGGGCCGGTGAGCCATGGCCGCTGAGCCTGCGCATACGGAGCCTGTGCTCCGAGGCGGGAGGGGCCACAGCAGTGAGAGGCCTGTGTACCGCAAAAAAAAAAAAAGAATTGGTAAGAAAATACAGTAGTGAGAGAGGTAAGTAAGGAGGGAAAGGGATAAGTACTCTTGCTGAAGATTCTTTTATGATCCAAGGAGATAAACAAAAGGCTAGCTTAAGAAAAAAAGAAGTCCAGTGTTGTCTCTGAGGGGGAGAGGATGGGTCATGGAACCATTAAAAGGCTACGGACATCATGGAGGCATCAATGAAAATTCACGAAATCCCTCATAAGGGATTATATTCTGGGAACCATAATTACAAAGTCACTAGGGCTGGCTCTGAAATGAGTGATGTTGAGGAGGGAAGAGGGTGATGCAATCTCTAGGAGTAGGGGAATTCATCATTTATTTTGGAAGCAGTATTTGGAAAAAAAAAAAAAAACTACTGGCAAATCTTTATACTCACATTATTAAGGAGGCCAAGGATGATTGTTTAGATGTGAAATGGTTGCTAGAGATGATGTAGTTGCAAGGGTAGAAAACTTGTATAAAGTTATAAATCTGCTGCTTGAAATACTGGACAGATGGGAGGTGTGGACTCAGTAATAAAAATGTGAGGCCCAGCTATGGCAAAGGAGGGAACACCATCTAACTGGACACTCTCACCTGGTGATATGCATATTACAGCTAGCAGCATAATGCCAGGCAGTTCCTATGCAAGCATTAAAAAACAAAACAAACAGGGGCTTCCCTGGTGGCGCAGTGGTTGGGGGTCCGCCTGCCGATGCAGAGG
>NW_006780023.1:451431-475952 GCF_000442215.2 Lipotes vexillifer
GGGCCCCCCCCCTGCCACAGAGTGGCTGGGCCCGTGGGCCATGGCCGCTGGGCCTGCGCGTCCGGAGCCTGTGCTCCGCGGCGGGAGGGGCCGCGGCGGCGAGAGGCCCGCGTACCGCAAAACAAAACAAAACAAAACAAAACAAACAAACGAAAAACCCCTTCAAGAACAGCAAACAACTAAGCAAATTTGAAAAAAATTCAAAACTTAAATATAGTAAACAGTAATTTCTTTTCTTTTTCTCTTTTTTTGATCCAAGAAAAGAATATTACTATTAAAAAACAAATACTTGGTCACATGTGCCAAATGAATCATATGCCTATGGCTGTGCTAGGTACCACAGTGAACACAAAAGAAACCCTGTCCCCTGAGGTGCTTATGGGCTGGTTGGAAATGCAACCTCTATGTGCATAAACAACTAGAGAAGGACTCAAGGAAGGGCAGTCGGCCTGACAAAAAGGCTGTCCTTGGGGTGGTGAGATGAGTTCCAGAGGGAGAAGAGCAGCGGGAGACAGGACGAGGAGGCCACAGAGGAGCCCAAGGGACTGTGTGGTATTCGGGCTGGAGGAGAAGAGACTCCCAGGTCTAATGTCAACGTGGGGGACCCTTCAAGGAGGGGCTGAAGGAGGGACAATGGTCACGGGGCTCCAAAAGGCGTCTGCGGGCAGCAGTGTCAGGGAGCCAATGGCTCACAGCTGGGACACAAAGGGTTGAGATGGGAAGAGGGGTAAGAAAGCTGGGATACCAGTCTAGTCATCCATCATTCCTTTTCACAAATGAGTGCCAGTTTGGGGAAGGTTCTGTGCCAGATGCAGTGGAGATGCACAGATGTGTAGGGAGACCAGAGAGGTAGATGGATAACACTCAAATAAGGCAGAGGGGCACAAGGAGGTTCCTGTGTGAATTCTCTGGCCAGGGCAATGAGGATAGGCTTGTAGAGAGTGATAAGGGCACTGTGTTTACCTAGGACTTTGACTCTTTTTTTAAAAAATTTATATTTATTTATTTATTTATTGGCCACTCAGCATGCAGGATCTTAGTTCCCGGACTAGGGATCGAACCAGTGTCCCCTGCAGTGGAAGCGTGGAGCCCTAACCACTGGACCGCCAGGGAATTCCCAGGACTTTGTTTCCTTAAAGCAATTTGTTAGTGAAAGAAATTAGAGCAAGATGAAGGTGGTTAAAATGAGCAGTAAAATCTCTGGTGATTTTTTTTTTCCTTGGCATAAAATAGCAATGGCATGCGACCAAGAAATTACTTGATGGCATGGTAAATTCAATTTTCCCAAGTTGAATGAGGAAGGACAGGTGGAAAGGGAAGTGGAAGCAGTGTCATCCTCAGGGTGTGGCTTAAAGACAGTCAAGTGGGTCATCACTCCTGGTACCCATCTCTCTCAGCTTCAGGTTCTTTGTAAAATGGGGTCCCCCCCTACTTCTCAGGGCACCTGTGACGACTGAGTCATGGTGCCTTACACAGTGCCTGTGGTGAGTGTTCAATAAATGGTCTTATTATTGTTGAAACCAGGGCTGCTGAAAGATAGGTGAATGCTCATGGAAATTAAGAATGTATTTAACTTTCTCTTCCTCGATCTTTCTGCTTTCTTCCTGTGGTTCCCTGCCATTTATCTAACTTGATGGTTGTGGGAAAAGAAGACTCAAGTTGGAAGGAGGTAAAAAATAGGTGGAAATTCAGCAAGGCGAACGCTCTGCCAATAAAAAGACAGTAAAGATGCAGGCTTGGGTGAGTTTATTAATGCAAATTTCTTCTTTCACCAAAGAGTCCAGAAAAAGTGAGGAACAATCAAAAATAAAATCAAGGGAGAAAGTAATAAAAAAGAAAGCCAGTGGGCTTCAAAGAATATTTGGCGCAAGCGCAGTAGCGCGCCTCGCCAATATGGCGGCGGTGCCGTCCAGTTGGCCGCTGGTGGTGGCGGCCACTTCCCCTCGGAAGTCCGGTCTCCGCCTCCAGCTCCCAACCCGCTTGCTCTGCGGCGGCAGCGGGGGTCCCTGCCTCTCCACCTCCTCCACCTCGGCCTGTCCAATGGCGGGCGGCATTGGCGCGGAGAGGGCCCCTGCCTCAGAGAAGGTACCACGTTGAATGAGCAAAGACTGAACTTTTTACAGATACCTTCTGTAAAAGGCTTATAAGGAGTAGTGCCATGATTTGAATCACAATGGATTTCACATTATGAGGTGAATGGGATCGGAGTATTGGACAAAAATAGATTTTTAAATCTCTGCATCATGGTTTTTAGCTCCTCAGTTGTTGCACAATCTCACTATTTGGGGAAAGTTCACGCTAAAAAACTGAAGCAATCAATGGGTGAATATGATCAAATTTCTCCACCAAGTTCTCAACCTGTTAAGGAGAACCCCTTGTCAACCTAATGAAGCATTCAAAGACATGTGACTCTTTTCAAGATGAACTTGAAGATTACATCAAAGTGCAGAAAGCCAGAGGCTTAGAGCCAAAGACTTGTTTCAGAAAGATGAGAGAGGATTATTTGGAAACCTGTGGGTGCAAAAAAGAGGTTGATTCTAGACCCAGGTGTAGAATGTTTGATCAAAGACTCCTTTGTGAAACCGTCCAGACCTACTGAAGACCATGCAGTATTTCGCAAACAGTGGAAAAGTGGTTACCTCAGTGGCTAGCAGCTCATGACAGCAGGCTTGAGACTGGACTCCCTGAGCTGCAGTCAATTCACCAGGGACTGTTTCTCAGGAAAACCAGTACCCCTGAACTTTAGTCAGCAAGAGTATAACTGTAGCTCATACAGTGTAGAATCTGGAGTTTACAGGCACCTCTCCTCAGAAAACAGTACCAGTGCCCGTCAAGCTAATCATAAACAGATACATCAGAAGAGAAAAAGGCTCCCAGAGAAAGGCCGGGAAAAATGAGAGGAGGAGCCACCCAGGCATAAGAGGAAGAAAGCTTGTGAGGAAATAGATTTAGACAAATACAAGAGCATCCAAAGAAACAAAACAGAGGTGGAAACAGTACAGAAAAACTTAAGAACCGAAAGGAGAAAAAAAGCCGAGATGTAGCCTCTAAGAAAGAGGAACATAAGGGTAGTAAAGAGAAAAAGAAACAAGGCAAAGGAAAACGAGGAGATGCTTTGGGACCAGTCTCTCCTTGGATTTTGAAGCTCTTGCATTGGTTCTTCTGAGGTTAAACTGAAAAAAGAGTTGAGGAGCTTGGTTTTACGATGTTCCTATCGCTCTTTTCACGTGAGCAGGTACAAAGGCTAAGTGAACAGAAAACATTTAGTGTGCTTGCTCTCCAACAAGGAAATTACTTTTCCTCTTTTCTAAAATCATTACTACATTTTTCTTATACATAATGTAATTTCCCTTAACGAGAGTGGCTCTGCTTTAATTCATCAAATTGCTATGATGGTGGAAGTATTTTTCCCTTAGGACATCATTTATTTTAAACTGGAGGATTAACAGGCTTTACAGAATCTATTTCTTGATTGGGTTTTAGTTTGGGGTGGGTGTTTTTATATTCATTAGTTTTCTCTGTGAAGGAGTTTAGATTGATTTTTTTTTCCTTTGTTAGATCTAACTTGCAGTATATTTTTTATACTGGAAAGTGGAAAATGACATACATTATAATAAGCTTAAGTTACATACAGTTTTAAATGTTTCAAGGAGTCTTGATACAAAATCAGTTTATATTCTGGAAATGTTTATAATATAATAAAGTTCTAATTTCTACAAAAAAAAGAATATTTGGAAACAAGTTCTGCAAGCAGGCACTGATTAGAGGCAGAGGTCAAAGAAGGCATGACTATGGTATGGTCAGTGGAGTTAAGTGAGGTAAAATCAAACCCCATCTTTGTGAAATAAATTGAAAAGCTACAGATGTTAACCTGTAGATCTTAGAAAGAATGGTTCAAACTAAAATTGATACAGGGCCTTGGAGTTAAATATTTAATGGCTAGAGAGAAAACCAAGACTGATTATACATTAAATACGTATATCTTTCTGCATTCCCCACCTCACAAAGAAAAAATAATGAATAAAATAAAAGACTTGAAGTATATTTTACTATAAGAATTATCACCTCAGTGCTTACTCTTTGCCAACCACAGTTCAAAGAGCTTAACAAGTGTTAATCATTTAATCCTCACCGTAACCCTGTGAAGAAAATACACGTATTATCACCACTTCACCAATACGGGAGACTGAGGCACAGAGAGTTTAACTTGCCCAAGGCATCACAGCTTGTAAGTAACCAAAATGCTAAACTGCTTCCCACAATTATCCTGAGCCTGGTCACAAACTCTGGGTCACAAAACTCTAGTGGAATGTGTTTAGGGCCACCTACAATAAGAATAAGGCCACATATGTTACTGTGAAGAAGATGGTAACTTTGGACTGATGGTTAGATAGTCCTTTAAAAAATCACACATGGTTACCAATTAGGTCTCAGGGACAATAATGTAAGAAAGGTGCAAATGGATGTGAGTGGCCAGCAAGAAGATTAAAAAGGCAATAAAAGGTCTTAAGTCCAGGGAGCAAAGTTTATCAAATGGCCACTTGTGGTAATACAAAGGTAGCAAATCCCCAATAAGAATTCACACAACAGACAGGATGCTAGATAGACATGAAGCCCTGGGAGCCTGCTCACAGCATGTCTTGGTACTGTAATAATGCATTGGTGCGGGGGTAATCTTGCATATCTATGCTATTTGTCTTCTCCTACGAACTATACCCAAAAGAATAAAACTGGGTCTTTGGTAAAAATGTAATACAAGAATCTAAGATATCATTATTGTAAAATACATTTATATTGTAAAAAATATATTAGGGGGAAAAATAGACCTTGCTGGTTTGTAATTAATGAAGCATGGCTCTTTCAAAGGCAGAGAAGGTAAAAGCTTCCCTCAAATCCCACCAATAACTGGTATAGGAGCACACGGAATGCTGTAGAGGGGTAGAAGAGGCTGATTTCAGAGCCAACAGCTGTGACTCTGCCACAGTGACTGTCACCTGTTCGGTTTTCTTTGACAGGGCAGGAACTGGAGCTCTCTCCTGCTGAGTCATTGCTGTGTCTCCTCCTCCTTCACCATCTGATGCTTCTAGGAAACATAAAGTTTAAAAATGAGAAAAGCACCTCTCTCTTTCTCCCACTGCTAGTGTAATCTTGGTACCACCTTTTTAGAAGGTTCTATCCCTTGACTCATTAATTTCACCTCTAAGAAGCTGAATTTAAGAAAATGATCCAAAATGAAGACAGAGATTTAAGAACCAAGGTGGCAGTGTTATTTATAAAACTGCAAAAATGAAGATTATTCAGATGTCTAAATTTCAGAATGTTTAATTATGGAACACTCACGCTGATTTTACAGATATTAAACTCCCCATTTTCAGATAAGAAAGTTGCTGCTTAGAGGTATGAAGTAATTTGCCCCAGGTCACACACCTGGGAACCCTATTTGAGTCCAAAGTCTTCCCCACAAGTGATACTGCCTGCACTGAGAACCAGCCAGCTCTTGACACCAGTGTGCTGGCTCCAGGGGTAATGTTAAGAGAGTGGGACAGAAGGATTATAGATCATGAGAAATTCTTATTTTGAATTTATAAAATCTTTCAACACTGGAAAAAGTAAATTCTTACTCTAAGAACCAGGAAAAATAAAAGCTTTAATAATTTTTCTGTTAAAAAGCTCTTTTAAAGAAACATGGCAACCATAAGTTTCTTACTTCCCATAATGCCATACTGTCTTCCAGATTTTAGTGGTTGTTCTCTTTGAACACATTTTTGAATCTTTGAAAGGCTTTACTCACTCCCTTGGAGTTTTTCGGTATATCTCAAAGCCCAAAATGTGAATTTGTGAGTAATATTGGTCAGAATTCATATTTAGGTACAAATTAACTAGTTTGGTAGTCCTGAACTTTTAAATGTTTACATACTATGATGGTTAATTTTATGTGTCAACTTGATTGGGCCACAGGGTGCCCAGATATTTGGTCAAACATTATTCTGGATGTTTCTGTGTAGGTGTTTTTGGTTGAGATTAACATTTGAATGGGTAGACTGAATAAAGCAGATTTCCCTCCATAATGTGGGTGGCACTCATCCAATCAGATATGGCTGGAATAGAACTAAAAGCATGAAAGAAGAAGTAACAACTGACACTGCAGAAATACAAAGTATCATGAGAGATTACTACAAGCAGCTATATGCCAATAAAATGGACAACCTGGAAGAAATGGACAAATTCTTAGAAAAGCACAGCCTTCCAAGACTGAACCAGGAAGAAACAGAAACATGAACAGACCAATGACAAGCACTGAAATTGAAACTGTGATTTAAAATCTTCCAACAAACAAAAGCCCAGGGCCAGATGGCTTCACAGGCAAATTCTATCAAACATTTAGAGAAGTGCTAACACCTATCCTTCTCAAATTCTTCCAAAATATAGCAGAGGAAGGAACACTCCCAAACTCATTCTATGAGGCCACCATCACCCTGATACAAAAACAAGACAAAGATGTCACAAAAAAAGAAAACTACAGGCCAATATCACTGATGAACATAGATGCAAAAATCCTCAACAAAATACTAGCAATTTGAATCCAACAATACATTAAAAGGTTCATATACCATGATCAAGTGGGATTTATCCCAGGGATGCAAGGATTTTTCAATATCCACAAATCAATCAGTGTGATACACCACATCAACAAATTGAAGGATAAAAACCATATGATCATCTCAATAGATGCAGAAAAAGCTTTTGACAAAATTCAACACCCATTTATGATAGAAACTCTCCAGAAAGTGGGCATAGAGGGAACCTACCTCAACATAATAAAGGCCATATATGACAAACCCACAGCAAACATCATTCTCAATGGTGAAAACTGAAAGCATTTCCTCTAAGATGAGGAATAAGACAAGGATGTCCACTCTCACCACTATTATTCAACATTGTTTTGGAAGTTTTAGCCACAGCAGCAGAGAAGAAAAAGAAATAAAAGGAATCCAAATCAGAAAAGAAGAAGTAAAACTGTCACTGTTTGCAGATGACATGATAGTATACACAGAGAATCCTAAGGATGCTACCAGAAAACTACTAGAGCTAGTCAATGAATTTGGTAAAGTAGCAGGATACAAAATTAATGCACAGAAATCCCTTGCATTCCTATACACTAACAACAAAAGATCAGAAAGAGAAATTAAGGAAACACTCCCGTTTACTATTGCAACAAAAAGAATAAAATACCTAGGAATAAACCTACCTAAGGAGGTAAAAGACCTGTATGCAGAAAAGTATAAGACACTGATGAAAGAAGTCAAAGATGATATAAACAGATGGAAATATATACCATGTTCTTGGATTGGAAGAATCAATATTGTGAAAATGACTGTACTACCCAAAGCAATCTACAGATTCAATGCAATCCCTGTCAAATTACCAATGGCATTTTTCACAGAACTAGAACAAAAAATTTTACAATTTTTATGGAAACACAAAAGACCATGAATAGCCAAAGCAATCTTGAGAAAGGAAAATGGACCTGCAGGAATCAGGCTCCCAGACTTCAGACTATACTACAAAGCTACAGTAATCAAGACAGTATGGTACTGGCACAAAAACAGAAATATAGATCAATGGAAGAGGATAGAAAGCCCGGAGATAAACTCACGCACATATGGTCACCTTATCTTTGACAAAGGAGGCAAGAATATACAATGGAGAAAAGACAGTCTCTTCAATAAGTGGTGCTGGGAAAACTGGACAGCTACATGTAAAAGAATGAAATTAGAACACTCCCTAACACCATGCACAAAAATAAACTCAAAATGGATCAAAGACCTAACTGTAAGGCCAGATACTATAAAACTCTTAGAGGAAAACATAGGCAGAAGACTCTATGACATAAATCACAGCAAGATCCTTTTTGACCCACCTCCTAGAGTAATGGAAATAAAATCAAAAATAAACAAATGGGACCTAATGAAACGTAAAAGCTTTTGAACAGCAAAGGAAACCATAAGTAAGATGAAAAGACAACCCTCAGAATGGGAGAAAGTATTTGCAAACAAAGCAACTGACAAAGGATTAATCTCCAGAATATACAAGCAGCTCATGCAGCTTAATACCAAAAAACAAACAAACAACCCAATCCAAAAATTGGCAGAAGACCTAAATAGACACTTCTCCAAAGAAGATATACAGATTGCCAAAAAACACATGAAAAGATGCTCAACATCACTGATCATTAGAGAAATGCAAATCAAAACTACAATGAGGTATCGCCTCACACCGGTCAGAATGGCCACCATCAAAAAATCTACAAACAATAAATGCTGGAGAGGTGTGGACAAAAGGGAACCCTCCTGCACTGTTGGTGGGAATCTAAATTGATACAGCCACTACGGAGAACAGTATGGCGGTTCCTTAAAAAACTAAAAATAGAAGTACCATGTGACCCAGCAATCCCACTACTGAGCATATACCCTGAGAAAACCATAATTCAAAGAGTCATGTACCCCAATGTTCATTGCAGCACTATTTACAATAGCCAGGAGATGGAAGCAACCTAAATGTCCATTGACAGATGAATGGATAAAGAAGATGTGGCACATATATACCATGGAATATTACTCAGCCACAGAAAGGAACGAAATTGAGTTATTTCTAATGAGGTGGATGGACCTAGAGTCTGTCATACAGAGTGAAGTAAGTCAGAAAGAGAAAAACAAACACCGGATGCCAACACACATATATAGAGCCTAAAAAACGGTACTGATGAACCTAGTGGCAGGGCAGGAATAAAGATACAGACATAGAGAATGAACTTGAGGACACAGAGGGGGAATGGGAAGCTGGGATGAAGTGAGAGAGTGGCATGGACATATATACACTACCAAATGTAAAGTAGATAGCTAGTAGGAAGCAGCTGCATAGCACAGGGAGATCAGCTCGATACTTTGTGATGACCTAGAGGGCTGGGAAAGGGAGGGTGGGAGGGAGGCTCATGAGCAAGGGGATATGGGGATATACGTGTACATAAAGCTGATTCACTTTGTTCTACAGCAGAAACTAACACAACATTGTAAAGCAATTATACTCCCATAAAGATATTAAAAAAAGAAAAGAGGGCTTCCCTGGTGGCGCAGTGGTTGAGAGTCCGCCTGCTGATGCAGGGGACACGGGTTCGTGCCCTGGTCCGGGAGGATCCCACATGCCGTGGAGCGGCTGGGCCTGTGAGCCATGGCCGCTGGGCCTGTGCTCCGCAACGGGAGGGGCCACAACAGTGAGAAGCCCGCGTAAAAAAAAAAAGAAAAGAAAAGAAGTAAAAGCATGACCTCCCCTGATTAAGATAATTTTTTCTGCCTTTGTACTTGAACTGAAACATTGGCTCTTCCTGGATCTGGAGCCTGCCAGCCTTCAAGCTGGAACTACACCACCAGCTCTCCTGGTTCTCAAGCCTTCTGACTAGGATTGGAACTAGACAATCGGCTCTCCTGGGTCTCCAGCTTGTCAGTCTATCCTGCAGATCTTGGGACTTGACAGTCTCCATAATTGCATGAGCCAATTCCTTTATATATACACACATAGATACACACACACACAGAGAGAGAGAGAGAGAGAGAGAGAGAGAGAGAGAGAGAGAGATAAATATAGATAGATATATAGATATCTATTCTGTTGTTTGTTTTTCTGGAGAACCCTGATTAATACCCTAACTTTTAACTGTGTAGCATGAAAAAAAGGACTCTACCCAATGAAGTAGTAGCAGGTAGAAGATTAACAGGGCTTTTTACTTATTTATTTTTAAAATTTATTTATTTATTTATTTTTGGCTGCATTGGGTCTTTGTTGCTGCACACGGGCTTTCTCCAGTTGTGGCGAGCAGGCATTACTCTCCCTTGCGGTGCGTGGGCTTCTCACTGCGGTGGCTTCTCTTGTTGCGGAGCACAGGCTCTAGGCATGCGGACTTCAGTAGTTGTGGCTCACGGGCTCTAGAGCGTGGACTCAGCAGTTGTGGTGCATGGGCTTAGTTGCTCCACAACATGTGGGATCCTCCCAGACCAGGGCTCGAACCCGTGTTCCCTGCATTGGCAGGCGGATTCTCAACCACTGCGCCACCAGGGAAGTCCCTAACAGGGATTTTTAAATGAAGGACTCAGTTGGCATTAAAAGTATTTATAGTGTTGCTTCTGGGAAGAGAGTAGTAGTAGTCATATTTTCCCTTATTTCTCCTGCTAAGTACAGCTAAAAATCCTGACCATTATATATTAAACAAACATTGGAGATCTCTGAAAGGTGGAGAGAAGAAGTCAGACATGCTAGGGACTCTGGGGCCCAAGGAACAACACAGCAGTGAGCTCCCTGGGTTTTCTTTTTGCCTTATTATCTCAGACTTGGAGCTAAAGAAGCTAGTAACTTGGAAGTGCCAGTGAGAGCAGACAAAAAACCCCAACAAATGTCTGCTATGTTTAACAAAATGACCAGGAAAACAACAGCCTAGCAAGACTGAAAACCTTTAGATAATAACTACTTGACTTCAGCCAAACACAACAGAAAAACTGTTTTCTTTGCTGCCTACACCAGCAAAGGCTGAGTGGGGAACCTAGACTTCCACCTTTGTCAGGCTGTAATGAGGCACCCCAACTCCTCCTCCACCTTCCATCAGGGTGGTGTCAGAGGTGATCAAGTAGGGACTGAACCCCTGAAGAGATTTTCATCCCTGAAGGGTGGTAACAGACCCCTGTTCTCTACCACCACCACCAGTGCAGTATCAATGGAGAATACACCGTGAGCCTGGACTTCCACCTCCTGGTAGTAATGAAGGGCACCTTTCCTTCCCCACTAGGGTCAGAGGAACCCTAGTAGAGAATCAGGATTTTACATACTGCCCAGTGATAATGAGGCCAACACCCACACTAGTGCTTTAGCAAGCACTAAAAGAGCTATACAAAGAGATGTACTCAAAAATACTACAATAAATCAAAACAGAATTCTAAAAATGTTCAAGTAACCCACAGGAAGGCAGGAAAGATAAACAAGAAATAGCAAATAAACAGAAAAGACAAAATAAAATGGCATATTTGAATCCCAACATATCAACAATTACATTAATGTAAATGATCTAAACATACCAATTTAAGGACAGGGATTGGGACTTCCCTGGTGGTGCAGTGGTTAAGAATCTGCCTACCAATGCAGGGGACACGAGTTCGATCCCTGGTCTGGGAAGATCCTACATGCCGCGGAGGAACTAAGCCCGTGGGCCACAACTACTGAAACTGCGCTCTAGAGCCTGCAAGCCATAACTACTGAGCCCATGTGCCACAACTACTGAAAGCTGCGCACCTAAAGCCCGTGCTCTGCAACAAGAGAAGCCACCACAATGAGAAGCCAGCGCATTGCAATGAAGAGTAGTCCCTGCTCACCGCAACTAGTAAAAGCCTGTATGCAGCCACGAAGACCCAACGCAGCCAAACATAAATAAAATAAATACATTTATATTAAAAAAAGACAGAGATTGACAAAGTGGATTAAAAAAATGACCTAACTATATGCTGTTTACAAGAAACTTACCTCAAATATGACGATATAGCTAAAAGCAAAATGATGGCTGAAACATAACATGTAAATATTGATAAAAAAGCAGGAGTTATATGAATATATTATACTCTATTAATTATATTAATATGATTAATTATATTATAAATTATATTATATTTGATATTAACATCAGATAAAGGTTGAATAAATTAGTTCTTTCTTTAGTCTGTGTGTGATGTTTTTTGGTTCCAAAAAAGAAAACTGCTTTTCTGAAGTAAGGATGCTAGTACTGTGATTTCCATTAAGAGAATATTAAAAGAACAGTAATGGGGACCCAACCTAACCAGCCTGGCTCTAGCATCTAGATTTCTCTAGAACTGCTGGCATTTGAGGAAGTTAAGCTAGGCCTGTGCCACTCAGTCCCAGTGGCTGATTTTCAGCCCATGGAGTGGAGTCACCAAGACGGTGCCACCTTTTTCTCAACTCCTTGAGGGTCTACTTTAAAAAAAAAAAAAAAAAAAAAAAAAAGGAAAACCACAGATTTCTTTATGTCAAAAAGACTGCCTAAATTTTGTTCTATCATTGAACAGCTTTTCTTTCAAATTCTGGCGAAGCCCCTTCAATCTCTGTCTTGATCAGTCTAATTATGCAGTGGGGGCATCTACTAAAAATCTAAAAAAAAAAAAAAAAAAAAAGGATACCACCAGATGGGATTGGTTGAATTCTTCCAGGAGTGGAGTCAAGTACACTGTTCTTTTTCAACCCCAGGCAAAAAGAGCAAAAAGCTAAAATTAAAAGTTGCACATATCTTTCTCTTTCCTTCAATCCCTGACTTTGTCCTCTTTATGAAAAGTATCAGAAATCCAATTTCTCAGCAATTTCCTTAAGCTTCTAAGTATTTACTTGCATGAACTCATTCTAGGCCCTAGGGAGAATAATGGCAATGGATCATACAGTTAATTTTTCTTTAAAAATCTGCAAAAGAAAGATACATGGTGATTAAAATAAATACAATAGACCACTGTTTATTTCTACTCAGAATTCACCTCTGTCCCTATCTCCTAGTGAGTAGTGTTGGAGCTGAAGTGAGCATTTTGGGGATCCAGTTAGAGGGAGCTGGTTGGACAGACATTGAGCTTGAGTTTAATGAGATATTATAAGGTTCATAATCATAAAGTCTATAGTTAAATTACTGCTAGCTCTCCTACTGTAGGAATACTTCCAGGAATATTCCTACCACACCATGCCAACTCACCAGACATCTGACACAAAGTGTACAGGGCTAGAGGTTGTGGACTGTGACACAAACACACTGTAGCCTCCTTCCTTAGAAATATGTGGGAAGTGGAGGAGAAAGCAGGTTTGGGATGAATGAAACCAGAAATTAGTCAGTGGAAAATTCTCCCAATCATCAAAAATGTAAAACTGTAAGCAGAAAATTAGGTTCCCATTTTGTCTATTCAAAATGGCAAGTCTCTCCTATAGGAATACAGTAGATGCTGTATTTTACAGTTAAAAAAAAAAAAAACATTTTTTTTCTTATCTGATAGGGATGAGTAAAATAAAACTTTTCAGAATTCCTGTGTTTATAACAGTACTGTTGTGATTTCTTATTTAAAATAATTTCTTTCATACCTAATTTTATATCAGTAATTTTGTATTCTTTTTCTAAGAGAGGGTCCCCCAAATTACGTAAGATTTAGACCTCATAAAAACCTAGATCTGCCCTGGCTATAGACCTGCTTAACTCTCCTATAGTTCTCACAGTTTCTCAACAGAATAAACTACTGAAACCCATAATCTGGTAAGTTTCAAAAGCACGATGCTAAGCAAAAGAAGCCAGAATCAAGAGGCTATATAATGTGTGATTCCACTTATTTAACACCCTGGAGAAGGCAAAACTATAGGGATAAAAAAACAGATCAGTAGTTACTGGGGACTGGAGATGGGAAACTTCTGGGGATTGTTGGAAATGTTCTATAACTTTATTGTGGTGGTGGTTACACAACTGTATGCTTTAGTAAAACTTCATAGAACCATACTCAAAAAGGGGTTAATTTTACTATGTAAATTATTTACTATATAAATTACTCCTCAGTAAGCCTGACTTTAAAAAAAAAATGATAGAAGCTAACTTTCATCAAACAATTTGTTAACACTTGCCCAATGTCACACAACTAATAGGCAGAGCTGGGATTTGAATCCCAAATATTCTAATGTTGGAGTCCACAATCTTAACCTCCACACTACCCTTGCATGAGAAGATGCTGCTTATAGCTAAATGATGTTTCCTTCTATTCTGTTTGCTAAGCGGTTTGTTTATTGTTTTATTTTAAAATCACTAATAGGTGTTAAATTTAATGCAATGCCTTTTGTTTTTGCATTTACTGAGATGATTATATGGGTTTCTCCTATAATCTGTTAATGTGACCAACTGTGAAAATAGGTTGTCTTATGTTAAACCATTATTGCTATTCCTAGGATAAATCCCAATTGGTCATGACGTATTTCTTTTTTAATAATGTTGTTTTTTATTTTGGTTACCATTTTATTTAGATATTTATTTACATAATTTTCCTTTCTAGTATCGTCCTTGTCTGGTTTAGGTAATGAGGTTATATTAGCTTCATAAAAGAGCTGGGAAATGTCTCCTCATTTTCTGTCCTCTGAAATAGTTGTATACGAATAGCTAAGACGATCTGTTTCTTGATATTTGGTAAAATCTGTTAGTAAAAGAAGCAGAGGGTAGTATTCTTTTTGTGGGTATGTTTTAACAAATGCTTCAATTTCTAACAGTTATATGATTATTCGGGTTTTTCTATTTTTAACTCAATTTTGGTAAGTATTATTTTTCTAGGCAATTGGCTGTTTTATTTAAATTTCTCAAATTTATTGGAGAGGTGTGATCATTATATGTAGCTATGTCTTCTTTTTCTTTTCTCTCATTTTTTATTTGTACCTTTTTTTTTCTAGTTCTGCCTTGGAGAGGTCTTTCCTTAAAAAACAACAACAACAACAACTAGGTTCTGTATTATAGATGCTTTCTATTGCTTCTTTGGTTTCTAGTACACTAATTAACACTCTTTACTTTCTTTAGGTATACTCTTTTGAGTTCTTAATTTTTGTAGTTGGATATTTAGCCCATTAAGTTTTTCTCTTTCTGATATAAGCATTAAGGATATATATTTTCTTAACACTTTATAACAACTGAATACCATACATTTTAATATTATAGCATTTTCATTATCATTTAATTCTAAATATTTTTAAAGACTCTATAATGACTTTTCTTTGACTGATGAGTTATTTAGAAGTGCACAGTTAAATTGTCAATGTTTTACAAATTGTCAATGTTTTTCAAAATGTTTTTCAAATCTGCTATATGTTTATGAATTTTTACGTTTTATCTATCAATAATTGACATATATATTAACATCTTCCACTCTTATTTTGAATTTCTCCATGTTTTCCAATAATTCTGTCAGTTTTTGTTTACACATTTCATAGGTATGTAAGGTGCATGCAAGTTTGGAACTGTTACAACTTCCTGTTGGTTGACTGTTCCTTTTATCATTATGTAGTGACAGTTTCAAAAATCCATCTTGTTGTAGAGAACAAAGGTATGGACACCAAGTGGGGGAAGTGGTGGGGGGAAGGGTGGTGATGGGATGAATTGGGAGATTGAGATTGATATGTATACACTGATGCATATAAAATGAATGACTAATAAGAACCTGCTGTATAAAAAAATAAATAAAATTAAATTAAAAAATTATTTTAAAAAATCCATCTTGTTGGGACTTCCCTGGTGGCGCAGTGGTTGGGAATCCGCCTGCCAATGCAGGGGACACGGGTTCAATCCCTGGTCCAGGAAGATCCCACATGCCGTGGAGCAACTAAGCCCGTGCACCACAGCTACTGAGCCTGCCCTCTAGAGCCCGCAAGCCACAACTACTGAAGCCCTGAGCCACAACTATTGAAGCTTGAGCACCTAGAGCCCGTGCTACTCAACAAGAGAAGCCACCACAATGAGAAGCCTGTGCACCACAACGAAGACTAGCCCCAGCTGGCCGCAACTAGAGAAACCCCGTGTGCAGCAACCAAGACCCAATGCAGCCAAAAATAAATAAACAAATAAAATAAATCTATTAAAAAATCCATCTTGTTTAATTTAGTTCAATTTCACTTATTTGGGGAGGGGTATTCTATATTTCTAGAGGCGGTCAGCTGTTCTCTGGGAAATCTAACTATACACGCTGAAAACTAATGTTGGAGACAGAGCTATACTTCAACAGTCTAAAGTGTTTTGCTAAAATTACTCATCCGTAGAAACCAGAATGTTTTATTTGGCCAGGAGAAGCAGGGCTGGGAACTACTCTTCAAGAACCGTGTTCCCAGCTCATTAAGGGACTCCTACCAGCATCACTGAGAAAGAACACAATTCCCACATCCACAGAACAGGACCCTGTGAAAAGTGAACTCAGTGAAGGCCCTTAGGCCATGCCAGCAAAACAACACAGGGCAGGGGGAGGGCAGAGCAGAGGAAGGGAGAGGAGGGGAGAAACAGTGAGAAGTGTAGCCAGTGAAAGAAAAGGGCTCTCAATTCTGGCTCCACTTGTACTAACAGTGCACATGCAGTGAAGGAAGCTCCATCCTTTATTGCTTCTGCACACTTTTCAAAATAATTACTACAGGTATGCCATGACCAAAAAATAAGGGCTTACAATCAATTAGACCATGCCAGAATAGAATCATACATCTGTAAGTGTACCTCTCATTTATTCTTACTGTTCATAATGCCTGCTCTCCCTTTATCTTTGTCATCTCTCCTTTTCTATCAAAATCTTAGTCCCATCCTCCAAAATTCAGCACAAATTTCCCCCTCTGTAAAGATCTTCCAAAAGTAGAAACAAGACTATCTTAGGGCTATAATCTAGCAAATAGCTGCAACTTTCACTGAGAAAAGAAAATGCTGAGAAAAGGGGAACAGGATCTAGTGTACAAATGAAGAATTATGTGATCGGCAGCAGGAGGAACAGTAAACCTAAGGCCATGTCTATCGTGCCCAATCCAGGGCACTTGGTTGTATTGAGGGGGCTGCTTGGAGAAGCCTTGGCAGGCTCAACCTTTAGTCTCCTAGCCTTTTCTGGCCACACATTCCCTCCTCTGGGTACAGGGACACTTGACCACTCAAAGTCTTCTGTAGCCTTGTGGTGGGTCATCAGGGTTTACATTAGCATGGCATATGCCTCTCTGATTTTGTTTCATTTTTCTTAGGTACCATCTTTTCCTTTTTCACTCTCATAGGCAGCAAGAAACTGGGCATGATCTACCTTTTCCATCTCTCAGGCTCCTTAACATGTCCTGTCCCTCTCTCTCCAAAAGATGTGACAAAACAAATGTTTCTGAATGTAAGTCCCCTGTGAGTTAGTTCTTGCCATCAGAAGTCTTCCTGTCATTCTGAACTGGAATGGGGAATGGGGATGGGGTGGGGGTGGGGAACCCTTTTCCCATTGAATTTTGCTGTTTCTAGTGGCAACTGCTACAGCCTGGTCTACATTCCAGTAATGCTCCTATTTTCATAGCTGAAGATGTCCCTAGCAACAGATCCAGACTTTGTTTATAAAATATGTTTACAGTTCCCACAGGAAACTTTAAAGTTAGAAAATTTGAAATAAGATGGCACAACTCTGAACTGTTGTCACTTTATGGGTCCTAAAACTCTGAAAGAAAGTAAAGCACTACAACCAATAACATTGTCTCAAAAATACATGACTAAAGAAAAATGTTTCACCTTCTATCTGTGGGGATCTTAAATGCTACACAATTTGTTGCCAGTAACATGTCAGCAGTTGTAATGTATAGAAATATCTAATCATTATGTTGTATACCAGGAACTAACATAGTGCTGTAGGTTAATTATACTTCAAAAGCAAACAAACTCATAGAAAAAGAGATCAGATTTGTGGTGACCTGAAGCAGGGTGTGGGGGGGGAGAGAGAACTGGATGAAGGTCCTCAAAAGGTACAAACTTCCAGTTATAATAAGCAAGTATTAGGGATGCAATGTACAGCCCTAGTAATATAATGAACACCACTGTATGTTATCTAGGAAAGTTGTTAAGAGAGTAAATCCTAAGAGCTCTCATCACACGGAAAAAGTATTTTCTCTCTTTTTCTTTTAGTTTATATCTATATGAGATAATGGATGCTCACTAAACTTAATTGTGTTAATCATTTCCTGATGTATGTAAGTCAAACCAGTATGCTGTACACCTTAAACTTACACAGAGCTGTAATGGGGGTCCTCATTTCCTCCCCTCTGCCTGGAAGAGGTGTGGACGTGACCCATCTTTAGCCAAGAGGACCTGAGCTGTGTTCTGATAGCAGAAAAGGTTTACTATCTTCATGGACACTGTTGGTCTCATGTGATTTTTCCAGTCTCCAAGTCACCACCCTGGATAACTACTTGCCTCATGTTGCTCTGGTCTGCACGATAATAAAGACCTTATTATTAAAAAAAATTAGATCTCAATAAAACTGGAAGAAAGAAAAAACACAAATAGAGTAGCTAAATAGCAAAACAAACAAAAACATACACAGGACAGGCCCCCTGAGGAACCACCCACATTGGGTTAAAGCACCCAAAGCCACAGGAGTCTGACTTCTTCTGCGAACGCTCACACTTAAGCCTGGCTGCGGTGGCAGTAAAAAAAAGGACTTTTAATGCCAAAACTGAGGGTGCCAGAGGACCTGTCCTATCTTTAAGGTACAAAAATATAGTAGAGATCATGCAAATATCAGAGGACAGCTTTGAAGGCAGAATAGTTGCCTGCCGGCTATCTGTCCAGAATAAGGCATTTTTTCCTTTTATCCTATTTTATTTTTAGCTTAAGGCAAAAAAAAAAAAAAAAAAAAAAAAAAGGTAACTCAGCTTGGGCAACAGGACCTCAACTTTAGTCTTGAGTGTTACAGCTTCACCCTTCTTCCTTTCTAGTTTATTTTAAATGTTGGAACATTTACATATTTCGGGGCAGTTTTCAAACTATGAGTAATTTCAATTTAACCTAACTACAATCTTTGTAGTTGGAGTTAGGTGAATAGAGCCATGGATGCTGGCAGTGGCATTTTGGGTCTTATTAGAATTGTTATGTTTATTGGATGAGTGTATTTGTTACATTTGGAAGCACTGCTGTATAAATTCTCCATTCCTGGAACAGAAACTAATAACAATGTTAATAACTCTTACATAGTCCTTATTTTGAGTAAGGCAGTGTTCTAAATGCTCTACACATATTAACTCATTCAATTCGCATGTCAGTCTTACGAGATGGGTACTGTTACTATAAGCTCTGTTTTACAGAGGTGGACATGGAAGCACTTGCCCAAGGTTAACGAGAGAGTGCATCAGGATTTGGATCTAGGTGGTTTTGATTCAATTTGCTCTTAACTATTATGCAATACTGCCCCTCTAACTTAGAAAACTAGGTGGCTCTCAGGTGGTACTAATCATTAAGCTAGGTACTGGAATCCACAGGCCTTGGTATGTAGAGCCCAGTTTAACAATAATGTATATTCTTACATTTGAATAACACTCATCTAACTGGGGCAGAAGCTGCTGCATGTGGTGAATAGCTCCCCTCCTCCAAAACAGACAAACAAACAAACAAACAAACAAACATATCCAATTAGTCCAGATATCTGTTAGGAACTCTCCCCCACCACCCCTGCCTCCATCCTATATTTTAGCTGGGGAGAAAATATATCCTGGTTTGCCTAGGCTAGTCCTGGTTTATGCTTGTCATTCCCACATCCCATCTGATTTAGTATCTGTCTTATTGCAGGGATCCTTTAATACACTAATACGCATTACTACTGTCCAAGTGTGAGAATGGAAATGAGATCACCCTCAGGTTTATTTGACCCCTGAACTCTGCTCTTTGCAGAACAACTGTTAACAGCTCCCAGAACAGCACTCTGCACACCTTCTGGGAAGTGCCAGTATAGAGGAGTGACAAAGGAAGTCCTAGAAGCCTTAGATTCTAGTTCCAACTTTTGTGATCTTGGGCAGATCATTTACTTTATGCCACAGTCTTCCTATTTGTGGAATGATGAAGTCAGACTTCTATGATTTATGATTTTCTGGTTCAGGCCAATTTCTATTAAGAATGCAGTATACCCTGGACAAGTCAAAATTTCCAGAGTGAGGTGAAATGTTGAAGTATAGAGGTATAGGGTAACATTAAAAAAAATATAGGTGAACATGGCCCGTTATATTAGTATGTGAGTTAACGTCATGTCCCCTGAACAGAAATTTCATAAGGAAAAGGCCTATGAGGCTGCAGTTAGACCTGCTACCCACTTGCTCTTGTTGTAAAGTGTGAGCCCAAGGAAGAGAAATGTTACAATGGAAAAGCACACTGTTTCTGTTGTGACTGCCCTATAGCCTTCACAGAGACTTCAACTACCTATTACATTACTTAACGTATGCCTTTAATGTGTATCTTGTGAATTGTTAAAGGTGGGTGTAATGTTCACATGCCCTGCTTCAGAATGCTTAACTTTCTTGCCAGGCTTGTCAGTGGAAAACCCAGATCTTAACTGTCTTTTTGTGTAGCTTAGGAAAAGGTACTTTACTGCTTTATCCTTAAAGTTTCCTGCTGTTAAACTAGGCTTAAGGATATTAACCAAACAACTAATTACCAGCTACATAGGAAATATACGGAGAGGGGTTTGTGTTTGGAATGATCTTCAAGAACTGTAACTCTGAGGACTTACATGATAGAGTGCGATAAAGCTGAGATCTAACAGTCTAAAGGGGTAAATAAATAAGAGACTGAAACAAAAATGTGGCACTAGCATAAAAAGATGGTCCCACTATAATAAGAGATATATTCTTACAATTTTGATAGTTACTTCTACCTTTTGTTCTGTCTCTCTGTGTATATGAGTATATGTATGTGTATATATGCATACATATCTGGAATTACATGTCATATACAAATACTTTATCTTTTAATATTATATCATGAGTATTTTCCCATGTCAGTAGTCTTGAAAAACATTTTTAATGGCTATGTGACAAACTGGTGTTTGCCTACACTATATTTACTTTGCTCTTCTATCATTACTTAGATTACTTCTAAAAGTTGCCTTTGTAAATTTATTGTCATAGACAGCTTTATAAACTTCATGCATTTCTGATTAGAACAGAATTCTAGAAGAGAAATTACATTTTAAGAAGGTATGTGTGTTTTTAAAGGGTTTTAACAACCTCTAAACTGTTTTTCAGATGGTTTGGGGTCAATTTTAAAGTCATCAACATGTATAAAAACACCTGTTTCATCACACTACAGCAAATATTGAATTTTTAAACATTGCTAAGAGGTAAAAATGATACTGCATTTTAATTTGCATTCATTTGATATGACCAAGAGTAAATATTTTGGTTTTTATTAGCTTGTGTATTTCTTATATGAATAGAATGTCTTAACCTTTGTTTGTCAAGAAGGGCTTTAATGTTTTCTTACCGATTTGTATAAATCTTTTAATGTTAAGGTTAATTTAAGAAGTTGTTTTATCTTTTAATTTTTAAAATTATATTTGGGGCATCCCTGGTGGTGCAGTGGTTGAGAGTCCGCCTGCCGATGCAGGGGACACGGGTTCGTGCCCCGGTCCGGGAAGATCCCACATGCCGCGGAGTGGCTGGGCCCGTGAGCCATGGCCGCTGAGCCTGCGCATCCGGAGCCTGTGCTCCGCAACGGAAGAGGCCACAGCAGTGAGAGGCCCGCATACCGCAAAAAAAAAAAAAATTATATTTGACCTAGAGATGTTTTAAATTGTAATGAGATCGAATATATCACCTTTTTTTCATTGCAGTTATGCTTTGCAAAGTTCACCGTACTCTTAAGTAGATACTTTTATCTAGTTTAAAAAAAAATTTTTTTTTTTTCCTGTACGCGGGCCTCTCACTGTTGTGGCCTCTCCCATTGCGGAGCACAGGCTCCGGATGCGCAGGCTCAGCGGCCATGGCTCACGGGCCCAGCCACTCCGCAGCATGTGGGATCTTCCCGGACCGGGGCACGAACCCGTGTGCCCTGCATCGGCAGGCAGACTCTCAACCACTGCGCCACCAGGGAAGCCCTAAAAAAATTTTTGACCTTTATTTTTGAAAACATTTAACTTAAATCCTATAGAGTAGATTTTTTTGTATGGTATAAAGCTCTAACTTTATTATCTTTTCAAATATTTAATCAGTTGTCCTAACATCTTGCTGAAGGATTCTTCTCTCCCACATTATCTTATTATAGCACTTTCATTTAATCAAAACACAAATCATACATATGCTCGGGTCTGGTTCCATTGATCTGCCTGTGAGCCTTCTATGGGTACCATACCATCATTTATTTTAAAAAACATACTGAACTTTCTTTTTTATTTTCTAAATGGCTATCACATTGGGGTGCAAGGAGTAACAAAAGAGGGAATGCCAGATTCAGGCCAACATCTTTGAGAGAGGTAGAAAGGGCCAGGGATGGGATGGAGGTCAGTAAGGATGCCGGGACAGAAGTTGAGCTGTTTCTCTCCAGAATCTCACATCACACCTTTGTCACTCAATAGATGTTTGGCTTTGGGTAAGTTAATTCACCTTTCTGTGCCATGATTTCCTTATATGTAAAATGAGGTTGTTAAGAGGTTGAGTGAGTTAGTGTGAAACTCTTAGAACAATGCACAGCTCATGGCAAAATTATCAGTTAGTTATTTGAAGCTATCTTCCACTTCCATCATGTCGCTGAAATTACTCTTCTAAGGACATCAATGATTCCTTAATTGTCAATTGGGACAGAGATTAAACTTACAGGCTCTCTAGAATCAGGCTGCCTGGATTAGAATAATACCTCTGCCATTTAATGCTGTGTGACCTTGGCAAAGTTACTTGGTCTTTCTGTGCCTTAATTTCTTCATCTATAAAATGGGAATATTAATAGTGCCAACCTTATAGGGGTATTACATGGAGTCTTGACATAATAAATGTAAATTGCTCAGCACACTGTCTACCACATAAGTAAATTCTCAGGAAATGTTCATTATAACCATCATCTTACCTGACTGCCTTGGGGCACTTGACACTGATGTTGACCCTCAACTTTTTGATACACTCTCCTCCTTTGTGTTCTGGCATACTATGGTTCTCAACGCATCACTTCATGCACTCTCTTCTTTTACCTATCCTGTAAAATGCTGGCATTCTCCGAGGTGTCCTCCACTTACCCTATTCTTTGGTGACCATACACTTTCCTGGTGTTCCTTCCTCTAAGCCAGGAGTTGGCAAAATTTTTATTAGAGGACCAGATAGATAATACTTTAGGCTTGTGGACCCTACAATCTCTGTCACAACTACACATTGAATCATGAAAGCATTCACTGAAAATATGTAAATGAGCAGGCATGGTTATGTTACAACAAAACTTTGTACACAAAAACAGGCAGTCAGAAAATGGGCCACAGTTTTCCAACTCTTCCTCTAGGTAGTTGTTACAGCTCAGGTATCCCTGGATTAGACCACTCATCACATTGCATCTGTCCTCCCTTCTGGACTGTGGGCTACCTCACAGCCTGGTGTCCTTCCATCCTTGCATGTTCTGCATGTAGCAGAAAATCTTGCAGATATATTAACTCAACATCTGCAGAAACACTGAATGAGTTGAGCATATAATATCAATCTTAACAGTTAAAAACTTTGTTGTGCTGTAAGGAAGAAGGCATTTCTTCCATATGACCCCCTCAGTAGCTCCCAAAACAAACTACAGAGAAGACTTCATGGCCTGTATAGCACACTGAAATGCCTAGAAGAATTAATCTTTCTTCCCCAAATGTGAAAAGGAAATTCAGGTCCAAGAAATTCACAATTTCAAGGACCAAGTAATATTGCAGGCATCAAAATAGAGCTGTCCAGCATGATCTATAAAACAGGACGTCCTTTATAGGAATTGAGAAACAGCTGTTTCCCCATTTCTGTTTTAAAAAGGGGAATAGGCTACAGGGCTCAGAGGTATATGCTAAGCATATGGAAAAAATTTATTTGCTTAAAGAAATGTGACATGGAGCTGGCAAAGGGCTCAGTTTGTAAGAGATAATGTCCTGGTGGGTGAAATTAATAGGCTAAGAAGGATATATACAGAGTCATTTCAGCATTGTGATTAATGAAAAAGGAAACACCAATAAACACTGAAGGGAAAAAAAGAAAAGTAAAGTTGAAGCTGGAAAGAACTGAATATGCTCTAGGGAAGACACTAGCTTCAAGAACCAAACATCACTTGCAATAATAATGACTTTAGTAAAATAAATTTTAGATAAACATGACACTAGTTTAGGGGAAAATATGGAAACCAAAATTTGAGTCACAAGTAACAGTGTGAATATTGAGTTTCTCTAAAAACAGTTAGAGAATACTTTACAGACCTAAGAATACCTGGAAAATATATTAAAGACTCCAGGGAAGAATTTTAGACTTCTGGAATATCTTTAGAATAGGTAATAGACAAAGAAGCACGTTTTAACTTTTTCCTTTTAATTTCCATGTTTAAACTTAACCAGTAATAATATTTTTAGTATAATCAAACATTTGCTGAACTCCTTTTATGGGAGATTACTCATTTTGTGTGACTCGACATATTCTCTCAAGTGGCAATTACCAGGCAGCAGTCTTTAGAATTTTGTAAAATTATAAAATCATTATTGCTGTGAAAACAGGACCTAAGATTTTCTTTAAAAGAAACTCAGGGGCTTCCCTGGTGGCGCAGTGGTTGAGAGTCCGCCTGCCGATGCAGGAGACGCAGGTTCGTGCCCCGGTCCGGGAAGATCCCACATGCAGCGGAGCGGCTGGACCCGTGGGCCATGGCCGCTGAGCCTGCGCGTCCGGAGCCTGTGCTCCGCAACGGGAGAGGCCACAACAGTGAGAGGTCCACGTACAGAAAAAAAAGTAAATTAAAA
>NW_006780023.1:476058-479859 GCF_000442215.2 Lipotes vexillifer
CTCCGCAACGGGAGAGGCCACAAAAGGGAGAGGTCCCCGTACAAAAAAAAAAGAAAATTAAAAAAAAAAAAAAAAAAAAAAAGACAATGTTGATTTTCTTCAGTTTTCTACTTCCTCCTGCCTCTTAAGAATTATGAGAGGATTCATTATGTGGCTACATGGACATTAATTCATTCATCCTTCAAATATTTAATGAGCACCTACTTTGTACCAGGTACTGTGGTAAGCACAGAGGAGGCAAGATGAATAAGATACGATCCTTACTGTGAAAAGCTGACAATATAGTGAGAACAACAGACATGTGTATAAGCAATTAAAATGCAATGTGGGCTTCCCTGGTGGCGCAGTGGTTGAGAGTCCGCCTGCCAATGTAGGAGACAGGGGTTCGTGTCCCGGTCCGGGAAGATCCCACATGCCGCGGAGCAGCTGGGCCCATGAGCCATGGCCGCTGGGCCTGTGCGTCTGGAGCCTGTGCTCCGCAAAGGGAGAGGCCTCAGCAGTGAGGGGCCCGCGTACTGCAAAAAAAAAAAAATGCAATGTGATGCTATAGTGATAGAGAACAGACATAAAGTGGTCAGGGACTTGGGGTGGGGGGAGGGTGGGACTATAAAGGGCACACTAGGGAATTTTCTAAGGTGACAGGACTGTTTGCATATTGATTGTGGTGGTGGTCATACACATCTGTAAGTGTGTTAAAATTCATACACCTGTATGTCAAAAGAAAAACAAGGATAATTTTACTGTACAACAATTTAAAAAATAAAATGAAAAACAATGTGATGATGCCCAACAACAGGAGAACAGATAAATAAACTCTGGTATATTCATGTGACGGAACACCACTGAGCAATAAAAGGAATGGACCACTGATAAATGCAACAATATGGATGAGTCTCAAAAGCACGATGGAAAGCTGAGTGAAAGAAGCAGGATGCAACGAAATACAGCCTGTATGATTCCATTTATATGAAATCTAGAGTAGGCAACATTAACATAGGATGACAGAAATCAGATCAGTGGTGGCTTCTGTATGGGAGGGTGAGGGTGGGGTAGGGATTGACTGGGAAGGGAACTCAGGGAACTTTCAGGTGTGATTGAAATGCTCTAGGTCAAAACTGATCGAACTTAAGATTTGAGTACCTCAATACATGTAAATTATATACCTCAATAAATAATATGCATTTAAGCTATCCTGGCTTGTCTTTCACAACACAGAATTTCTAATTGTGTTTAAAGATGTAAAAAAACCATTAACCTCTCTACCATATGCTACCATTTTCTTTTTAAGTTAAATTAGAGTTTCTTTTGATTTCTTAATGAAATAAACATAATATCCAATAATAAATCTCATGACAAACATAATTGAAATGCAAGTGCAGAGTATGCAGCAGTAGGCGGACAAGGAGGCCAGAACTCTGCATTCTGTTGGGGTGAGGGTCTGTTACCAGGGAAGGCATTCAGAAAGAAGTGAGTCTCATTGGGATGCTGAAGAAAGAGTAGGCGTTCAATGCAAAGACCAGGAAAGGAATGGCTTTCCAGAACAACATGTGCAAAGTCATGGATGCGAGAGGGCTGGGGCATGTCCTTCTGGGTGAGGTGCACACAGGGAAAATGAAGCTGTAAAGGAGGGCTGGGCCCAGACTGTAAAGATCACCCCCTTCCCTCCCCAACCCTCCAGTGCACCAGTGCTAAGGACTTTATGTGGACAGTTTAATTTAATCACAACCATCTCCATTTTTCAGAACTGGGGCTTGCAAGGAGCAGGGCCTCACCCAGGTCCCTTGCCCATTAAGCATTCCCACACAGATAGCTCAGGCTTTCACTCTCATCCTCAACGGTGTGCTGTCTCCTATTTGCCATGCTGAGGAGTCTGGCCTTGATTATGATGCTGATGGGACCTAATGGGAGCTTTTGCCTGTCCAGAATCTGCTTTAAAGAGATAACTGGGCTCTGACAAGAATGGATCAGTTGAATTGTGGTTCTCAGTCTTTTTTTCCTGCCTCAATTCCCTTGAGAACTATTTTTAATATCATTAGTAATCATGGCTTAGCAGTGATCGTCAAAGGCTGTCTCCATGCCCGCCCCATCCCCACTCTACAATTACTCCCCCTGCCAAGAGGTTCTAATTTTGGGATTGGGTCAGCAACTAGGTGATCATTCTATAAGTCTCTAAGTGGGAGATGGTATACCCTTGGGATCCCCAAATCTAAATGTGAACATGTATGGAGTGAAGGGGCTGGTACTGGGGAATTTTGTACAGATGCCTGAGATCCTGAGGTAAGTGGATTTGCTGATCAGCTAGTTTCCAGGTCTTGGTGATGATCCAGATTTCCTGGCCCCTGGACCACCTGAGGTATGGAACTCTGTCAGGCCTGGAGGTTTTACAGACATCCTCGAAAAGAGGACATTGCCTTTGTGGTGCTCTAAGGATTATGGTTCTCTGCTAGAGGGGACCACAAGAAGGCTCTCAGAAGAAACCAGGCCCTGATTTCAGGACAGACACTTCCTAGGAAGTTCCATCTACTGAACAGAGATGAAGATTGAGCAAAGGGCTTGGCACTGGCATTGGAGAGTTGCCTTAATTGATAATGGATTTAAAATAATCACAACAAAGCGGCGCAGAGCTCTGTAACCTATCAAGTATATTCACATTCATTATCTAAAAATGATTTTGAGTCCCCCTAAAATGCTGGAGGCCAGATGAGGAAACTGAGGCTTAGGGGGGTTAAATTGTTGACACTTGCATAGTTTGCCCGCCTGCCTGTTTTTTCTTCCTTATTTCTCTCCCTCCCTTTCTGCCCAACTTGCTTCCTTCAGTTTTAAAAAATATCCAGCTATTAGAGTTAACTATGGGCCATCTTATTCTAGAAAGGATTTAAGGCAGCTTACAAGGTCACACACACACACACACACACAAAAGATAGTATAAATTAAAAGTGGGAGTGAATATGAAAGAAAAATAAGAATTAGAACTGAAATCAATCCAAGAGTTACACTAAAGACGTTATAATGACCTATATATTTGCTATTGATGGGGCACAAACTGGACTCTAAGTTTCTAGTTGCCAATGTGAAAAAAGGAAACCGTATCACTATTCAGAGTGGCCACTGGCTAAAAACAATAATAGCAACAACAACAAAACAATCAATTCCTCAGGAGAAGTATGATTTTGGGTTCTTAATAATTAAAACAAGTCAAAACGCACAGCAACTTCCTTTGATACCTTAATAGCTTTGAACTAGGCCTAAAAGGTAATTCTGGTTTTCACACAAGAGAAACTACCATGTCATGTTTTAAAGAACATGAAAAGTAGACTACGTCTCTGAACTCCTGCAGCAAATTCCATTTACAGAAACCAAAGCGGATGAGACCCAGTGAACTCATTAGTTGTTGAAACAGTTTCAGGACCAAGGGAGACAGGCAGGGTGACTATTTCCACATTTGCTACAGGGGAAGAGACAAAAACCCACCTACCATGCTACAGGAATAAATAGGTCTTCATGGAGATATTTCACCTTATTTTGTAAATTGTTTTAACTTCATGATTAGGACTTGGTGGCAAACATTACACAACCTTTTTACATCTTGTGTTTCTAATGATGACTATCCCGGAGTGCCACTCTCTATGTTGTACATCTTGCTGCCTTCAGGCCCCAGGGCCAGGGTTTATTTATGTTGGCTATTTTATACTTTCTTCACTCAACCCTCCAGTTTCCCTTACTTTTATGCCAAGGAATGAGCACAGAGTTTTTCCTTTTTATAATTAATATATGCAGAAAATACATCCAAGTCAGGAATGC
>NW_006780023.1:479869-480452 GCF_000442215.2 Lipotes vexillifer
CCACAGGAAGAATCTGGGGCTACCTGACTCATCGACACAACAAGCCCAGAAACAGAAAACGCAATCTGGCTGAAAGGCAAAAACAAGTGGAAACTTCTAAGCCAGTATACAGCTAAGGTGCTATGTCATATGAAATTAATTCTCTGAGGTCAACAATTAGAATCAGGTTACAGCCCATATATAATTCTGCCTGCTAATTACGTGACCCAATATTTATTTCATTGAGCGAGATGCCCAGCCATGACTTCCAAGTGTGGGCTTGGGGGCAGAGGCAAGGGAGCAGCCAGCCAGAGAATTAGCCACCCCTTTCTTTTACAAACAGACATGTATCCCAGGTCCCCAACTGAGACAATTTCCCTACCTTTCTAAGTGAGAGATCAGATGTGTCGTGCTCCTCCCTTTCCAGCAAAATGAGGCATTTGAGATCACGGAGCTCTTTAGTGAAGTGCATAAGATGCCTGAAGAAGCTGAGTCTGTTCTGTCATGAGAACCTGGAGGTGAGATGGTAACAAAACCACCTTTTGTATGGGAAAGAGGAGGAAGCCAGGAAGGAATGGAGTGGCTGGGGGGGGGGGGGGAAGGG
>NW_006780023.1:480693-495750 GCF_000442215.2 Lipotes vexillifer
GGAATGCCGCTTGCCATATGGAAATGGTGGATGAATGAGAGTACCATGAACAGGAATCACTAAAATCCAGGGAATAAATGAGGACAACAGCCCTCACTTAAATGAGGTGTCAAGCAGTGCCCGAGGGGTTGGTGGGGCTGCGGAACAGTAGACACTGGTTCTGTAAGCTGGGACCTCCCATGTGAGACTCACCAGTAATAGAAATAACCGCATCAGCAGATGCTATCACCCTACGGTGAGTGACTGCTCTGTGCCAGGCACCGCACCAAGAGCTTTATGTCTAAGACCTCGCTGAGGAGTGCTGCCCCCTCCCTTCCCACACAGCTCCCGGGTGGTCCTTTGCCATTTGGGGACATTTTCCCCCTTATGGGATGTCCTTGATGTTCAAACAAGTTAATGGCACCTGAATAACAAAGCTGGGTGCTGAGGATTGTGAGGATGGGGAGGCATCTACCCCATGACTGGTTTGCTGCTGGCCCTGAATCACGAGGCTGCTGAGAGGGTCAGGGTCACCAGCTGTGTGACCTGAGGGCTGACGGGAAGGTGTGACCTCCCCAACCTCTTGATTTCTCCCATCATTCTTATTTCTGCCCCCAAATCGACACATGGTGAAAGAAAAGAAGGGAAAGACTGATGCCTATAGCTGAAGTGTGTAGTTTAATGGCCAGAAACCAGACTTGTCCCATGTAATCAAATCATCATAGTGTTGGTGACAGAGTAAAGACAGTTGAAAAAACAGTTACTATTCCAACTCCCAATTTTCAAGTTATTGTTGGGGCTGAAATTTCTCTCACCTCAAGAGTTTTTATTCTGGAAAATATCCAAAGCACACTTTTTAGCCATATTCAGGTAACTGAAACATGAAAAAAATTGCAATGTTTTTCAGCCATATTAAACTCTAACCAGATGCTCTTAAAACCCTTTTTGCATGTACACAGCATCTTTTATTTTAGAGGAGAGTCATTTTATTTGCCCTGAATTATATCCACCGTAGACTGAAAATACTAACTCTTTAAGAGCCACAGTAACCCACTGATGCATACAATCTCCAGAAGGAAGCAAAGAGGACCCCATCGGCCTTTCTAACTCTCCCTCTCTACTCACACCACTGGGAATCCAAGTCAGATCAATTTAACAAACATTACTGAATACTTTGTGCATACCAGGAACAAAGCTGAAGAACGTGGAAAGTTGGCACGAATTTAACCAACTTGCAAAGTGAAAATGACATGTAGGATTCCTGTAAAAAGTATTAGGGCCAGGACCCTACCTGAATAGCTCACCTGACTGTTTGGCTCACCTAAAAGGCAGTGCTCTGGCACCTTTTCTTCTATTAACCAGTAGGCAAAGAGAGAAATGGCTTGGGAATTTGGAGGAAAAGCAGTGTGGAGAAAAGCTATGACAGACTGACCATGAATTCTCAGGTCACCACCCTCAGGAAAACCCCAGAGCATGACCCAGCAGTACCTTGCTTGGTCCCCCACTAACCACTTTGACTCCTTCCATTCTCTACATGAATGCCAGAAAGATCTTTTAAACATGTAAATAAACTATATAAACTTCCAGGTTAAAACTCCATATCAGTTTGCTTTTATACTTAGTTACACCTGTACTCCTTACCACAAACCAAAGGCCCTGCCATGACTGGGCCTCCACTTACCCCCCCAGCCTCCCTGCTCTCCTCCTTGGCCCACTATACCCCAGGCACACTGACCTCCTGCGGCTCCTAGAACATGCCACCCCGCTTCTTGCCTCAGAGCATTGATGTTTATTGTTCTCCTACCTGGACCACTCCTCCTGGTCTAGCTCCTTCACAATACTCAGGTCCAGCTTAAATGTCACCTCTTCAGAGGTCTCCTCTGACATCCAAAGTGGGCCCTCCCCTCCCTCTCCATTCTCTGCCATGATTTTCTCTTACTTTCTACCATGGCTATATCACAAGTTATAATTAACTGATTTATTTGTTAACTTTTAATTTATTTGATCCCTCCCATAGATTTAAAATTCCAAGATGGCAGGAACCAACATCTGTTCTTTTGTCATATCTTCAGTGTTCACGATAGTCTCTGGACACAGCAGAAAGGCAATAAATAATTGTTGGATAGATGAATAAAGTGAATATAATTGCAAATAGTAAATTAAAAAAAAACAATAGAAGTGGGTCAGCTTTTTGTTTTATGTTTTTGCTACCATAAATACTATTATACTACTGTAAATCTTGGATTTCTCTTTGAGGTTTTTCATGTTTTCATTTTAACCAGGACCACCCTGACTGAACTTAAGAGGCTTAAAAGAATGGAGACCTAACTTATGGCTACAATTAGAAAGTTTCAAAATGATTGTTTTATAACACTGGGTTTGGCATATAATACATTTTAAATAAGGGAGGATTAGCCCTTTCTCATTCAAAGATATTTGTTGTTGAAAGCAGAGCTGCTATTATGTATGTAGCACAGTGTTTCTTAAGAAAAATTACAAAAGAACCTTAAAGTCAAGCACCAGAACACTAAGAATGGAGATTATAGGATGTATTCCTGGAAAGCTATTGTGAAGCTGGTCTGAGTGTAACATCCTTGTCACCCTGCCATTTGGCTCTGGATTAGGATGCCAAACAATGGAGTTGCATGGAAACTCAGAAGTACCCTGGGTACCAGGCCTTCCTCCCCACCCCTGCCCAGTGGCTAAAAATTAAGATCTGGAGTCTTCAGACTGTGTTCTGTCTGGTTCTTTGGCCCGTAAGAACCATGACTGGTCTGGCCACACCAGAAAGGGAGGCCTAGAGCCATCTTCCTGCCTAGGGTGAGCCCTGGCTACTGGTTTCCTGGATGCAGAGGAGCCTTTCTCTGATCACGTCCTGACTTGCTCAGCCCTTAGGATCAATTGTTCTCCTTGGTTTCCTCAGTGTATTTACCTTTTCTGATAGGACTACAGCTGCTCAGCACCTAGTTTATTTGGATGGGGTTCAGCTTCCTTGTACAATTCTTGTCTTTCCATGTCTCCTGCTCCACATTCCCTAACTGCTGCTTGGGTTCTGGCCCCAACTCAGGCAGTTCACTTGGAATCACGCTGTAGCCCCCTACCCAGATTCTCCCTGCAGGGCTGAAATACCCCCTTGCATTTGTAAGGCTGTAATGTATGCTGCTGGTCCCCATGCTGGGGCAGGCTCACCCATTTCCCCATCCCCATCCCACAGGGGTCCTAGCATCCTTCATCAATAAAGTGCATAGAGGTGACACTAGTAGCCCCCTCAGGTCACAGGGATAGCCTTGCTTAAACCCAGGGATGACTTTGGGGAATCTGGGATATAGTGGCTTCCTTAAGGCTTTATGTCAAGTAGAGGGCACCTGGTGGTGTGAAATTTAAACCTGAGTTACACAATTTTCATGAATAAAACATGAGGCTAAAGTTAGATGAGCACTGAGTTTCTTCTCAGGAGAAACATACCAGAGTCCCACAAAGAGGCCTTCTGGTTCCAAATCCTGAAGGTTTCCCACTATACCTCCCTGACTATACTTTTTCTGCTAAAATGCCTCTGGTGGCTCCCCACTGTCTATGGAACACAGTTATAACATCTGGCATCAAAGCATCAAGGCTCTTAACATCTTGGACCCAAATAAAAATTCCACATTACCTAAGACAAAGCTGGACACCATACCCCTGTCCTTTGGGCATGGGAGCAGCTTGCCACTGCTGAGCCCATCATGTGCTCTCGTGCCAGCATGCCTGTGCTCACATGGTGCCCTCTGCTGAGAATGCTCTCCTTTACCCTTCCCCTGGCAGAAACCTACTCCTCCTCCCCCAAGGCATCCAGTTAAAATATTTCCACACTCACCTCTACCCCATGCAACCTCTCTGCCCTGCAGTTCACTTAGACTCAGACAGCACTATGTTTAGCCCTATGTTATAATGCATAAAGCATTACAATTAGAATTTTGATGTGTGCCTCTCCTACTAGATTCTGAGTTTTGCATGGTACATTGTGGGCACTCAGTAAATATTTGTTGAAGTGAACTGAAAATTGTGTGCTTATACTTGTATACCTGTCCTTTAGGCTATTAAAGACAAAAGTTACTAAGGCAAGATTTGAGCTGAAAAATTAAACAAGCTTTCTGCTGATATAACATGTCTTTATAAGATGTGTCATTAGAAAGGAAAACAAGATTAGAATGAAACAACATTTTAAAGAGAAGAAGGGCTGATAGGGGAGAAATACTTCTAACTCATGCATTTTCCTGTTCACAAAGGAACTTTCTAGCCAAGAAGAAAACATTGGTCCAATTTGAGATGCTGCTGGAATTATTCCTTCTCTCCTTTTTTCTCTAGTTTTGGGAGAACTAGTACCCATTTGGAAAAGTAATGGAGATGCAAAAGTGAAGAGAGCTATGCAGTGATATATACCAACATGGCTACAGAGTGATGATATAGCTATGCCAAGAGAAAAGCATTACATAATGACATCAAAATAGGACACCTGAGGAATGTCTTAGAGCTAAAACAGCTGTCACCTGGTATTTTGGCATCCTTGAAGTATATGAAGAAATAGAGCCTGGAAACCGAAAAGTACAAATTATTTGTAACAACAAGATTCCGAAGTCAAAAATATGTTTTCCTCATCTTTTTAAAAAAGTTAACCTGGCGACTTCCCTGGTGGTCCAGTGGTAAAGAATCTGCCTTCCAATGCAGGGGACGTGGGTTCGATTCCTGCTCAGGGAACTAAGATCCCACATGCCACACGGCAGCTAAGCCTGCGTGCCACAACTACTGAGCTTGCATGCCTCAACTAGAGCCTGCTTGCCGCAAACTACAGAGCCCACGTGCGCCACAACTACAGAGCCCATGTGCCCTAGAGCCTGCGCGTCACAACTAGAGAAGAGAAAACCCGTATGCCACAACTAGAGAGAAGGCTGCGTGCTGCGACAAAGAGTACGTGCGCCACAACCAAAGATCCCGCATGCTGCAACTAAGACCCGATGCAGCCAAAAATAAATAAATAAATAAAATCTTTAAAAATAAATTTAAAAGAAGTTAACCTGTTAGCATCATTTTCACTTTAGAAAAATGTGAAACCCTAAAATATGTATAATTCCAAAACATTGCCCACAGGTGGGTTTCAAAAGAAGAGAGAGTCACCCCTCATTATACCAGGTTTTCCTAAACAGACCTGTTTTACTGGGAGATACTTTTCTATTTTGCGGCTTATCCAGACCTCTTTTTTAAAAAAAATTTTTATCGGAGTATAGTGGTTTACAATGTGTTAATTTCAGGTGTACAGCAAAGTGAATCAGTTATACCTATTATCCAGACTTCTTATTTTTATGTATAAGTCACTAATCCCACCCTTAGGGAAGATGAAGGAGAGGATAATATGTGAAATTTAAATCTGTCAATTTTGCTGCTGGTAAATGTCTGTTAGGAAAAAGTTTAAAAGCCTGGAATTTAAAAGTGACTGATAGGTTTAATATGTGTGCTTTCTTATTTCTTGACCTTCCGGCTCATTGAGATGCTGTTTTAAAGTTGCTTTACTCTAGAGTTGCTTCTTTCCTCTGTCCACTTGGTCAAAGTGGTTGGTGATGCTTCCTCCATACAATACATATTTATTGTGCTCTGACCGTGTGCTTGGGGCTGGGGCTACAGTGTTGGAAGGTGCACTCTGCTCTAGGAACTCCCAGTCTACTGGGGGAGAGACAAGTATGTTGGCAGTTGCAATTAAAGTGGGATTGAGGGTAAGGTGCAGTTAAGCTCTGGGTGCCTTGGGAGTACCAAGGAGGAACATAATCCACGAGGGGTGGGGAGAGGACAATGGAAGGATGGGTCTGGAATCTGAGTCAGGAAAAAGTGAGGCATGCCCAGGAACACTGTCTGTGATAACCTGTGATCCAGCTCTGCTACTGAGACACCTGTATTTCTTTTCACAATTCACAGAAATAAACAAACAGAAAACGACAGTTTTAAATGAGTTTCAACCTCACTATATTTTTAAGAACTGATACTGATACATCTCTCAACACCTTACAGACATCTGCAGTGATAACTATTAGTAAGAGTTGAGCAAAAGGCTTAGAGTTAGGTTTTCCTGGATAATTTTCAAGTCATCAATTGACAGACTCACAGAATATTAGTGCTTAAACAGAACCAAGATATCTTTCAGTGCAAAACCTTCACAGAGGAGGAAATTGAAGCTCAGGGTCAGTGAAAAAATAACCACTAGAAGATCAGGAATATTTTTTCCCTGCTATTTTCCTTCTTTACTTGGTTGCTTGGTCACCTGTAAGTAGGTGGAAAATGACCCTTTAGAGAATCTGTTCTGCTTATGTACACGTACTCATAATTCCATCAGCTCTCTGCTCTACTACAGAACTACGATTCAGCCCAGCTTTCCTCTTGTCTCCCCTGAAGATATCCATTTGCAGTAGACACTGTGACAGGAAGGCTATAGGAAGGGGAGAGAATGCCTGTCCTTGGGGCTCAGGTTTTGAAATTTAACTGAGAGACTAATATTAATCCCATGGATCCAAAGAAATTTTAATCATGATGAAATTTATGATAATTATATTTTAGGATATACACAAGCAGAGACAGTTACGTTAGTTCTGGAAAAGAGGCCCAGTGGATACTGTGCAAATGGAAAATTAAGAATTATTAAAACAACAAATGGATATTATCTCATACAGTTGCTTATATTTCAAAAGTCTATATTATTAGTATAATTCTAAGTGAAAAGCTGTTCTTTAACCCTTTAAAGCTGACTGAACAAAAAGTGAAAAGCCTGATTTAGGCCCACTGTGGTATGTCAGAATCTCTTCAATATGCCATGTGAAAAGGGGAAGTTTGATAAGGAATTTATTTCTCTGTACTCATAAATACAATACTATAGCAATGCTGTCTAACAGAGATATAATACAAGGCACCTATGTAATGTTAAATTTTCTAGTAGTCTCATTAAAAAGTAAAAATGGTAAAAATAAATTTTAAAAATTGTGGTAAAATATAAGTAACATGAAACATCAGCTTAGCCATTTTTGAGTGTATAATTCAGTTGAACTAAGTACATACATTCACACTATTGTGCAACCATCATCACTATCCATCTCCAGAATTTTTGTGTCACCCCAAACATAAATTCTATACTCATGAAACAATAACTTCCTATTCTCCCTCCCCCCAGCCCTTGGTAACCTTATTCTACTTTCTGTCTCTATGAATCTCACTATTCTAGGTACCTTATACAAGTGGAACCAGACATTATTTATTCTTTTGTGACTGGCTTATTTCACTTAGTATTTGTCTTCAAGGTTCATCCATGTTGCAGCATATATCAGATTTCCATTCCTTTTTAAAGGTTGAATAATATTCCATTGTAGGTATATACTACATTTTGCTTATCTACTCATCTGTTGTTGGACATTTGAGTTGTTTCCACCTTTTGGCTACTGTGAAGGTGAAAATAATTTTAATGTATTTTACTTAACTCAATATATCCAAAGTATTAATATTTCAATATGTAGTTGATATAAAAATAATTAATGAGATACCTTATTTTTTTTGTAGTAAGTCCCTGAAATTCAATGTTTATTTCGTAATTATAGCACATCTCAACTTGGATTAGCCAAATTTCTTGTACTAACTAGCCACATTTAGCTAGCAGTTAATATAGGAGGGTTTGTAGTCAAGATTCGGTAAATCATGACTCCTCCTGGAATATATCATAGTGGATAATTCTACTTTATTGGTTCTCATACAGCCCAAGTGTTTAGAACTGGGGCTCTGGAGTCAGACCAATCTAAATTCAAATTTCAGATCTCTCACTAATTATGAGAGACAATTATGTTAGAAAGGTTGCTTAGTATTTCCAAATGTCAGTTCCTTTATCTGTAAGGTGGAGAAAAAGTACAATTTCTCCCATAGGGTTGTTGTGTGAATTAACATTAGGTAACATGGGGCTTCCCTGGTGGTCCAGTGGTTTAGAATCTGCCTTTCAATAGAGGGGACGCGGGTTCAATCCCTGGTCAGGGACCTAAGATCCCATATGTGTTGGGGCAACTAAGCCCGTGAGCCACAACTACTGAGCCCGCACGCTCTGGAGCCCGCTTGCCACAACTAGAGAAGCCCACGTGCCTGCAACTAGAGAAGCCCACACACCGCAACAAAGAACAACCCACGTGCCACAACGAAGACCAAGCACAGCCAAAAAAAAGAGTAACACAAAGTGCTTAACATAGTGCTGCCACAAAATGTTACTAATAAGTAGTAAGTTTAATAAAAATAATCCACTAGATAATATATTCACAAAGGCAAGTACCATGTCTGTCTTTTAATGTGCCTGACACATAGTGGGCACTCAATTAAGTGAATAAATATATGAACTCTTCCTTCAGTCGTTATAAACTTTAACTGGTTTCCAAGACATCTTTGCAGAAGTAGCATAATGATTTGCCATGAAGATACAGATGGCTTGAGGTACAGAAAGAGTATGAGATTCTTATCTTCTTTTTACCTTCCTTTTCATTAAAAAAACATTATTTCTTTTCCCTCTCCTTGAGGGAGTAGGGCTGATGAGGCTTAAAAGACTGTAAAGGTGGTGGAAGCAGCCGGCAAGGTGGGAAGACTGGTTACACACAGAGGCAATCAGCAAATTAGTAAATACTTTGAGGATAACAGAAACCAAATTATCCTCACTGTTGGGGGAGGGAGTTACAAACATGGAAAGCGTAAAAGTTAGAATGCTCCATGGTGTTAGATCAGAACTGGAGCTACCAATTTGATCTCTCTGGTATTTGATAGAGATAGAGCAACAGATATGGCTGTGAGTGTGTGTCTATTTCCTAGCTCTTTTGGCTGAGAGGGTCTAGAGGCAATGAGCACACCCTTGTCCAGTGGGCACACCCAATGCCCAGATCTTGGTTTCCATATACTATTTTCCACAATGGACCCAGGTCACCTTGAAGATGTGGATAATTCCAGGGCTGGGTAGAGAAAGTACAAGATGTACATGGAACATTTTCTTGTGCCAGAAAGTAAGAAAGTACTCAGAAAATGATGGGGACTTCTCAAAAGGACACAAGAGCCAGCTGGAGGAGCTTCCACTTGCCAAATCTGGGATCATTTGGGCATCAAAATAAATAATGATATTAATGGAGTATAAGCCTCTGAATAAAATAGGAATCTATAACTGCATACTGATATAAATAAATACAAAAATAAATAGGGGAGAAGGGAAAGCTCTGCACTACAGTAGAAAGTTTACTTAGGAACAATATATTTATTTACCTAGTCTCAAATTATCTTCCCAGAAAAATGTTTATTAATTTCAAAGGGAAATACTATAACTTTTCAGTGGAAAAATCTGGCATATACCACCTTAACAAAGTGGGGCTGGTATGGACCAACTCCATTTATGTGTCTCCTCATATGATTAACTAAGAATAATACAACATTGCTTCTGTGATATTCCTGCCCAAAAATGCACAAACTCAGTCTCATAATGAAGAAATATCACACCAACCTAAGGTGAGGAACATTTTACAAAATGTACCCTTCAAAAATGTCAAGTCACAAAAGACAAAGAAAGACTGAAGAACTGTTCAAGATTGAAGGAAAGCCATGACAACTAAATGCTCTACATATAATCCTGGACCAAAAGAAAAAACAAATTTTCCCCCAACAAATGATATTATTGAGACATTTGGTGAAAAGTTGAAGGGGAACTATGGATTAGAAAGTAATACTGTATCAATATTAATTTACTGAATTTGATAGTAATACTATAGCTATGTAGAAAAGTGTACTTGCTTTTAGGATAACAACACTGAAGCATATAAGTCGATTCAGAAAAATATATACACACACGTATATAAACAAAAGGGGGTGGTTGGGAAGAGGGAGACTGGAGGAGAAAAGGTGGAGGGGAAAGGAAGGAGGGAGGGAGAAAGCAAATGTGGTAAAATGCTAAAAATTGGAGAACTTGGGTGAAGAGTATGAAGGAGTTCTTTATTATTCATGTATATTTTCTGTAAGTTTGAAATTATTTAATGATAATAGCTAAAAATAAAGAGCCTAGGTTTCAGTGTAACTCAGATCCAAGTTTGAATTCCAAGTCTGATACTTATCATCCATGAGACTATAGGGAAGTTACTTAACTATTCTGAGTTTTGGTTTTCTTATCTGATCACCAATACAGGACTAACTTAAAGGGATGCTGTGAGGATTAAATAAAATAATGCACAGATTGAGCACCTGGCTGGTGATGGGTTTGCCTGGTAGAGGGCTTGATACCTAACTGGTGAGGCAGTACATAACTTGATGAAGAAATGAACACGCTCCTTCCTCCTGCCCCTCCCCCTCCAATCAGAATAACTGATACCACTTAGAGAAAATTAGATTCTTCAAATTTTAGTAATGTAAAGTATGAGATTTTTCTTAACACCTGAATAATATAAAACAAAAATGTTCAATAATCATAATAAATACCATCATACATTTGAATGTTGCTCTGAAGTTTCCTCAGCACTTTGCACTCATGTCTCATGTGACACCGAGTGGAACAGGCAGGCATTCAAGTTAAAGTTCAACACAGCGTTAATAATAGCGAATTTCTGCAGTGCCTTGGGTTATGACTGTCAAAGAAGAGGGCATGCCCTTGTTACTTAAACCTTGAAGGAGGCTTGCATCTGTTCTTGGCTGCAGGGTACAAAATGAGGTGCAGTCTAATGTCCACTGGGGCATCTGTTCTTAAGATGCTGGCACTGCTGTTTGTTTGTGGTTCACCGTGTATCTGGGGCAGTGACAAGGCAGAGAAGGTGACCCAGGTTGTGCCTGGGAGGCTTCTTCTCTCGGCCAAGATGTGCACATGAATTTGAAATTATCCAAGAGGGTAGTTTCAGAGTTGCCTGCCAAAGAGTGCTGTCTCCTAATCTGGAGAGCAGCTGCTGGGCACAGGCATGCCAACATACACACAAACACATACACACAGACACACTCATGGAGCCTATACCTGCCTCTACTTGTCTGCTCTGGGCAGATGGCTTCTGGCTTTTGGGTTGCCTCATCCTGCAGCTCAGTACGGTTAGACCCTTTCTTCCGTGGAGACTGGCAAGTTGTGGGGTGAGGGATCCTGCAAGGTCGCCTGTCTTCAGAGTATGAAGGACACTGCCCGGAGAGGGAGGAGGGTTATATTTAGTGTTTGGGCCCAGTCAGTGTTGGGCTCCCCACTGCCTCTCCTCTGCGGAACTCTCAGTGGCCCCTGGTTGCAAGCTCTCCGTGGCTTTGAAGCCTGCAAAACAAAAACTGAGAGGGTGTCCAGAAAAAAAAAGAAGAAAACGTTGTTGGTCCCTGGATGCCACTGTTGGATTTTGGTGGGGATGAGAAGAGAGGACCACTGGGTGTGATCAAGCAAAGGCACCTGCACAGTAAGGTAAGTGTCCCTATTGCTACTGAGAAGAGGCTTTGGGGATGTTTCTGTGTTATCCAACAACCAGGAACTGCCAACACTGCTCTCCAGGAGCAAGAGCTTCTGGGCATTATGCAAAGGAATAGAGTAAATCTCAGGTGTGATTAAGGGCTTATGAAGGATGATGACTTTTAGGCTAATATGAGTAACAGCTGCTTGCAAAATAGAGGAACTATCCTGACAGTAGGTATGTTTTGATAAACTGGTAGGTATGAAAGAAGACCAAAATAAAATCTTAAATTGTTATCCTATTTAGAGTAAGACAACTGGTCAAAAATTTTTAAAAAATGGTTTGGGCAAATGACTTTCCTTGTTAATAGCTTGATTTTGTAAACTGATGTAAATGATTAATACATAATTTCAAAATCATCAAAAATGTGATAACAATGGAGAAGTATACTGGATAGGCTAGACGGGAGAGGAGGAATTCTCTTTTCATGGAAAGACAGAAGAAACCAGCATCTTAAAATGTCAACTAGAAGTATTATTTTTTCTTTACTTTTGTTCATGTTTCTTTGATGCTAAGATTTGATGAATGAGGGCCAGAAAACAGAAGCACATTTTTGAGGTAGGGTTTTGGAAGGTCTTGGAAGACACCTATAACCCCAAAGAACATGACTGGATATCTGTGGCACAACAAATCTCACTGTCAATGGGAAATAATGCCAGATTGCTGCCAAATGATACCAGAGAAAGTTCTGCTTGCTGTACTTGCTCAGTGGGAGTATTAGTCAATGTTTAGGGTGAATGCATAGCTTTGAGTACAGATCCCCATTCAAGAGAGATACGTGTTCAGCTAAATTTCTTGTGACATATTCAATCACATATCAACTGATGATCACATATCTTCAATATCTATGCAAGTCTCAGGAAGAACTGCAAGAAAAGCAATACATATACTGCTTAGCTACATTCACCATGTTTCATGTGTGTATTAGGTTTGTAATAAGGGAGAGCAGGGGGTAGCGTACTACTGGAGAGAACTCTTCCAAACTATGGCAATGTTCCTCTAGCTGCAGCTAAAAATGCTTTTCCTATGATGACACGTTCCAATATATCAATCTTCTATCCCTCAAAACCAAATATTCCAGGTAAATATATCTCTACAGTTATCAGTTGATGCTATTCTGAAACTCACATTATACTTAATTAAAAATTAGCATAGGGCTTCCAAGGTGGTGCAGTGGTTGAGAATCTGCCTGCCAATGCAGGTGACACGGGTTCGAACCCTGGTCTGGGAAGATCCCACATGCTGTGGAGCAACTAAGCCTGTGAGCCACAACTACTGAGCCTGTGTGTCTGGAGCCTGTGCTCCGCAACAAGAGAGGCCACGATAGTGAGAGGCCTGTGCACAGCGATGAAGAGTGGCCCCCGCTTGCCGCAACAAGAGAAAGCCCTTGCACAGAAACGAAGACCAAACACAGCCAAAAAAAAAAAAAAAAAAAAAAAAACAGCATAGACACTTCAAGAACTCTTTGCTATTGAAAAATAGCAGCAATAATATTCATGGTCTATTTCTACTTCTATAAGACAGGTCTACTCTTGGAAGAGTTTTTTAGGTAATTTCCCAAAGCAATGTAGAGTTTGGTTTCTTATGATAATCAATGCAAAAATACTCCGTAAAAATTCTGCAATGACGGAAAGTATTGATTATAAGCAAAGAAGTGCAAAAAAATTTTTAAAAAAGAGTTTAGCTTCTGTTAAAGTTCATATGTAGTTGTCTTTTTTGCTTAAACTTTTTTGTTTATTGAAGTAAAAAATTTGTTAGCCAAGAATTGGTCTCAGGTAGTGGAATTGTCATTGGAGACAGAGATACTTTATTGTGGCTTCAAAATGATGATGCATTTGCCTATTGTATGAGACAGACGTTGCAATGTGCCAAGAGTTTGGCAGGTCCAGGAATAGGGAAAAACAAAAGTAAAGGGCCCTGTATTCTTCAGAATAGAGTCTTTGTTATTCCTTGTCTTAACGTAAAGGAAAATTTTCATTACTACTGAAATACATGCCTCGCCTCTTCAGTATGTTACATTAAAAAATATTTAAAGAAAAAAATGTTAGTTGCTTTTATTTGCCTTAGGACAGAACTAGTGGCCACCAGCATTTAATAGCCATTCATACTGAGCACAGAATAACTGTTTTTTGTTTCATTATAATTAGGTAGAACACTTCTATAGTAAAAGGGCTTAGTTAGTTTGCTCATTTATTCATTCATTCAACAAATGCTTAGAGCACCTACTATGTGCTGGGTTACCAGGGATACAGCAGTGAGTGGGGCAAACTTGGTTTCTACCTGCTCTGAGTGTAGAAATCTTCACGGAGGGGCTGATTATTAGTGATTTGAACCTTTATATTGTTCATGTTGTTTACCATGGTATTTTCAACTTTATTTCTAATTAAAAGACCAGAAAAATGTTTTCGTACTTAAAATAGTTTATTTAGTGTCTGCAAGATAGGGGGACAATTCCAGGGACCAAATAATCAAATAATCGGATTGGAATATTGAGTCTTCTTTGAGGGACGTTGACATTTTTGTTCTAAATACACATGTCAGACAATAGGCTCCTTCAGAATTGGGTTGGACAAGAAGTCCCTAAGGAGGACATTAGAGCAAAATTTGTATTATAGCCTCATAGCTATCTGGGTCTCAAATCTGACGAAAGTTCAAGATGTTTCTGTCTAATCTGTCTGACCGAAGGCTACAACTAAAAGAGCAGAATACTGTGCTTCTCATCTTGGTTGAAGAAACTTTGTATAATGGCATCAATCTTAACAACAGTGTCATTTTACACCTAGCAGGTGTCCTACATTGTTTACAGAATTTGAATATCTGAATCTCACTTGATCCTAAGGTGACCTGGTGTGATAGGAAAGGCAGGTATTATTCCCTGTTCAGCAGATGGAAAAACTAAGTTTTAGACCTTTAAGGGACCAGCCCAGCTAATGTTCTCTCTAATGCACCGTCTCATTAAGTAATTTCTCAAATGAAGGACTAGAAAAATTCTGAGTTTTCAACATAAGTACTCACAGTTAGGACTACTGTTTGAAGGTGGGAGCAGCCAACTGGGAACTGACGCTAGGAGAGTTTCAGGCCCCCCCACACCTTATCCTCTTCCTGCCTCCGCTCCCTTCTACATACTCCCCCTACAGTTCTTTCCTCTGGCCCTCAAAAATATCAGTTTAGTTTCTAAAAGAGATATAAGCTACTGCTTTTTTCTTCTTTTTAGGAAGGGAACGGGATAGTATAATAGTATACTCACCTACATGTGAATGCAAATGGAATTTTAAACTGCTGGTTAGTACCAAAAGCCTGGCAACATAAAAAGCTGTCAAATCAGATTAGACCAATTGTCCACCCAGCCCAGATCCTGCTGGGCTGGAAGCATAAGTGGGCCCTTGAGAGAAGCAGTTTATCATGGGTAAGAGAAAATATCACAGGAAAAAATTTTATATGGGGGAAAATGGTAACCTGAGAGCTATACCAACTGAGATATATCAGTTAACTGAGAGCTATATCAAGATAGGCAGAGCTGAACAGACCAGTCTTGAGTGAGTGAAGGTCCTCCTGGTGGATTTTTTTTTTTTTTTTTTTTTTTTTTTTATAACTTGGGCCT
>NW_006780023.1:495783-537293 GCF_000442215.2 Lipotes vexillifer
TTTTTTGCAATACGTGGGCCTCTCACTGTCGTGGCCTCTCCCCTTGCCGGACGCGCAAGCTCAGCGGCCATGGTTCCGCGGCATGTGGGATCCCCCCGGACCGGGGCACGAACCCGCATCCCCTGCATCGGCAGGCGGGCTCCCAACCACTGCGCCACCAGGGAGGCCCCTTCCTGGTGGATTTTAAGAGAGTAAACTGATCTGCTGGCAACTGAGATACTGAAGGTAACAGTGTGTAGGTCACCACTCATAGCTAGTACTGTTACTACTAACTATGATCAATTGAATGCACTTTATTTCTTCCTTACATTTTTTCCCGGAATTTGTTTTGTGCCTATTTAATGTTTATGGTAATTGTTTGTAGGCTTTTAGCTACTTTTCTCTCAGGGCTTGGAAAAAATGTCTTAGATCTCCCTGACAGATCTACGGTCGATCCTTTGACTAGGAAAGCAGAATTCAGGGGAGGATAGGAGTGTGGATAAAGCAGAGGCTGCTTCTGCACTTCTTCTAGGAGCTGCTGCTCCAGGCCCCGAAACAGAAAGAGACAGAGGCAGCTGCCTCTGAGCCATGGTATTAAACCGCCAGGTTGTGACTAGGGGCACCAGCTCCTTAGTTTTCAGCTGCTCCAAACATCTTCACACGTAGCTATTTTAAGAACCTTTGCATTTGATCAGGGAGCATGTGGGGTTAAGCCTTGTGTTTTCCATTTCAGTTTTAGATCCTAAGCAGATGCAGTTAGTAGTTCAGAATTTAAAAACTTATTAGTGTACTTCCCCCCAACCAGTGCAAAAATAACTTCATATTGGGGAGAAAAATCATGGAATCGAGATGGAGACTTGTTTCTTAAATAAAATTAAAAGAATTTAGAACTTGGATTTTAAAAAAAATCACTAATATTTCCCATCACAATTCTTATTTGGCAAATTTTGGCTAAAAGTATGAAATAATAAATAAAATCATTTGGCTAGAGTCAGGATAATACATAACTATTTGTGCTAGTGCCCATTATTCTAACCCTATATTCTACTTATTATGCTTGGAATATTGCTGATAAGGACACCTTTGTATATTAGGGACATTTAGGATTGTCTGATGATAGCAAATGGTGATTTACCACTTGAACTTTGACAATCAGAGAAAGGTATCCTCTAAGATACCTCACCACCCTCCCTGAAGAGATAGAGTTGAAACAAGAATGAAGGCAACATAAAACAAAAAATTCTTTCTTTTAAAAATCTTTTAAGCTAAGTATCTGTAAATTCCTCTAAAATTTATACAGGTCTTCCTTGGTCTGTTGAAATTCTATATCTCTAATGGTCCACCACATATCTATGAATCTGAACCAGAGTTGCCCAATCTCTTAGTTTAAAAGATACATTTGTACTCTTCAGGAGATTCAACAAAGCAGAAGTGCTGGAATCTGCTGCTTGGATCCAGTTCTGGAAAAATAAAGGAGGTATGGTAACCAATTGTCCAGGTACACCTGGGACTGAGGGATTTCCTAGGCTTCAGGACTTTCAGTGCTAAAATCAGAACTGTGCTGGGAAAACCAGGGTAGTGGGTCACCCTAAATGGAGAACACATACCTGAAATGATCCAATTATAGAGGCTTATTGCTGTAGAGGACTGGGGTATAGGAACCAAGTGCCCCAATTCTCAGTCTGGCGCGCTGTATACATGACAGACTCCTTGTTTAGGGAGATGGGGGGAGAAGTTTGGTCACAAGATTCATCTGTTTATGGAGTTTCACCCTTCCTAACACAAGAGGAGACCTGAAGGCACAATAACAAAGTGTCATCTGGAAGCTTGGGAAGTTCAAGTTTCCCAATGAATTGGCCCAGCTTCCCAGGAAAACAGCCAAAACCAAGACTCCAAGATTATTCAGGTATTCCATAGTTATATCTTTTGTTTAAGATTTTACAAGGGCAACATATATGTGCTCATACAAATTCAAGGGGAAATAGTGCACAAAGCATACAAGTCCGCTGAACCACTAGAACAGAGTAAGAACAGAATAAGGGCTGTCTGAACCGAATATACCAATATCAAACAAAATCCCAGTTAGAACTAAACCACTAAATGGATGTATTCATTAACATAGATTTTCAGTGAAAAAAATAAAGAAATTTTAGGGTACTAAAATAAACAAAGGAAAAAGAATCCTTAGAAAATAACTGATATGGTCTGCTCCTCTCATTTCACAGATGAAGAATTGAAGCCTGAGGAAGTTTTCCCAAGGTCTTAGAACTAGTTAGTGGCAGAGAAATACGCCTGTTTTTCTGAGATAGTTAAAAATGATCAACGTACAGAAATTCAACTCTCTACTCTTGTGTAACAATGCCTATCAAAATTGCACTGTGTAATGTAAAAAGCCACCAGGCAAAAAAACCACGCAGAAAACTTCAAGTAGCTGCCTCCAAATATACATAGTTGCCTGATAAATATACAGTTACAAGGGAATATCAGCTGATTTTAGTAACAGAGACATTACTGCATGTTCAATATCTGTCAAAACCAACGGGCACCACTGCTGCCCCACCACAGCCTATACTCAACATGGGAGGGTATCACAAAAGAAGATGACTCAGGCCATATTTGGAAGGAGCATATACTTGTCCATTTGTTTACTTATTTTTGTAACAAGCAAACGCCAGACAACCCAATTTTGATCTCAGAATTATATAGTAACATCTAGATAAGGAGTCACGCCGAACCACTAGAACAGAGTGAGGGCTCTCTGAATATATCAATATCAAACAAAATCCCAGTTAGTACTAAACCAGTAAATGGATGTACTCATTATCATAATGCATAATGCGTAAGAGCATGGATTTTTCCAGATGGCATCATGGGTTTTAATTCTAATTCTGTGTGGTCTTCAAAAAGTTACTTAACCTCTCAAAGTTTAAGTTTCCTCAGTCATAAAATGGAGATAATAATTGTACTTGCGTTTTGGGGAACAATAAATGAGAAATATAAAAGGTTAAGTACAGTTAGTGGCAAATAATAAGTGCTCAGTAATCAGGAGATATTATTATCATTAATTATTATCATTAATTATTATTATTATTAATTATACAGAAAACTCCCACCATGGTGTTATAGATTGGGTCTAACAAAATTTAGTCTTGAAAGTGTGGTATGTCAGGTCTTTCTGAGACGCTGATAAATGTTACAAGACCCAGGATACACACAGATGTAAAATTTGGATCCCTTGGACCAAATTAAGAAGTCTTGGGCTAGAAATGTCACCTGGAAACCAAGGGAACTGGCATTTGAATGATGTGTTTTCTTTGGGACCCTAAGAACCACTGCTTTAGACACTATATGCCCCCAGACAGGTGTGAGTTTAAAATGCCAAATTTTGTGGTTTTGGCATAAAAAAAACTCCAGAAAGTTGACTATTAAAGGTAAACCACAAATTTCTTTGACCTATGTTAAATTAAGTAGGAATATCCTTTTCCCTTCCTTGAGATTATTCTCTAGCAATAAGCAAGTCACTATTCTTTTTTTTTTGCAATTCTTTTGCTCTCTCCTCCCATAAAATTTAGATCATGCAATGGAAGTTCCATCAAAATATGATAATTTATGGGCCCACAGCCCAGAGGATTTTGAGGAGACAATGAAATTCCTAATGTGTGCAAATTATTCCAGAATGGGAAATGACTCTTCCTGTGTACCAGTAATTATTTATGTAACAGTACCTTGGGAGAATGTTAATGGTAGAGCATTAAATTACTCCTTTTAAAACAAGGCACTTCCACAGGGTTTTATATCTTCTTTCCTAATTTGGAAAGACAGCATTTGTACACACAAAATAGCAAGTTTGAATATTTTACTGTTAAGTGGTTAGGTCAGGTTTCAGACAGACTGTCCTGATGCATTAATACCTGCCAATTGTGTGGAAGGAAAGCTCCAGTTCAAACCATGACAGAGTTGTGGATCCGTCACTATTAAAGTAAGCAAAGTAACCAGCAAATTCCAATAACAAAAAAGTGCCAAAAGAGGCCATAATGCCTACTGAAGGGAGAAAAACTTTAGTTTACCTCAAATTCACATGCACTTAGTAATTTCCCCAGATGGCATCATAAAACTGCAATCATGACCAAAATAATCTAAGTTATTTCAGCACGTAATTCTATTATTATGTTCCCATCCACATCTGGATAGTTCATTTGTAAAAGGCAATTTCAGTTGAGAAAAGAACTAAAAAAGTTCAGCTAGGTCTAGTGGAACTAATCTGTATATAAACAAGGAATTTGTTTTAAGCAGTATGGAAGAAAATAAAGATTTTCACCTGTACTTGCAGCACTAAAACAGTAGTTCAGTGTGAACTGGTAGCTACTAATTTACTTCTCTTGGCTCTGTCACAAAATCCATAAGAACTTAATGCTTTCAGGGTTAGATCAGATACATGTTAGTGGCAAAATGCCCGTCACCATTTTAGTGGGGCTTTTGCATTTCAATCCATTGCCCTAGTGACCAGAAAACATTTTCCTTGGTGTTTCCTTTAGCATATTTCTGCTATCTTATTAGTTTTCAGCAGTTTTTTTAAACAGCAAAATAACCTCTGGTATTTTAAAATTTCCAAAAATGTGAAAACATACTATAGGGATCAGAGTATCAGCCTGTGATTAGTGGAACAGCCAGTCAAACACCACTTGAGTGAATCAGATGGCATTTAACTCATCTAAAGGATTCCAAAGGGAGTTTGCATTCCTAGCAGGAAGGTGAGCAACATGCCCTAGAACGGGGTAGGGTACAAGCTTCTGAATCTATAACTCTCACAAGGACACACAGTTACAGAAGACGATGCCCATGCATGAAGGCAGACCTTTTTTTTTTCTTTTTAACTAAGTGATCATTCTCTAGGTCTCAACTGTTCTTTGGGTAAAAAGCCAAAGTAGGGCTTCTTGGAACAATCCTCCACCAAGTAGCTCTAGATCCTCTGCCACTGTTTCTCACTATCTCCACCAGAGTCCTTGCCCCAGAGGTCCTACTGTACCTTGCTTAATCTTGAGATTAATAAATCTGTCCAGATGGGAGGATTGTTGAAACAGATCCAGATTAGCAGATTTGCAGAATGGGTGCAGCCTAGACTGGCCTGGAGGAGGAATGAGATTCCACAAAGTCAGACATCATCAACAAGTGTACACCTCTGGTGGTATTCTGCAGTCTGGAAGCATGCACTTCTGCTTGTAATGATATCCTAACTGTCCCAACTTGTTTCTGTGTCCTTATGATGAATCAGTCTCTTCTGATTTACTGAGGAGGTGTTTAGGTCTGATTGTTCCATTAACCCCAGCCTATCACTGACAGCAATTTCATATTTCCTGCATATCTTATGCCTAGCACACATAGATGTGTTATTTAATTGAAAACATAGGAAGTATATTCTGACTGCCTTGGTTTCTAGACTCCCAAGCACAACTCTGTTCACACCAATAAATGAGTCTGATGGCGAGAAGCTACATGAAAACAAATGATTTCCAAGATGAGTTTTATGTGAGAAAGAGTAAGACGAGGAAGCTCACTGATTAAAAAGGGTTTTGTTTGTGGAGAAGGGGGTGGTGAGAACAATAGTTAAGTATGGGCTTCTGCAAAGGTAACTAATCTGAAACATCTCCTGGGATTGTATCATCTTGACCTAGCAGTTGTTTTTCTTTCCTACTTTCCAAACTACCTCTGTGTAAGGATTAATGACCTTCCCTCAGCCCATTAACTCAGACCATCATTAATCTCCAGGAAATACCTTGTCAGTATTGCTTAAAGGATACATGAGAAATGTTTTGTTTTACATTAAAAATGGTTAATCATACAGCTCTTTAACTACCCTTTTCAATGATTACTCAGTCTTCTTGGAATTCCCTGTGCCCCAGAATTTGTTAATATTTTACTCACAGTCTTACTTGTAAGCTGTGAAGTTAAATAGAAATTGCAATTGATCCAAAAGAAATGCCTTCCTGGAGGGTAAACTGAGTTTTCAAAAACACATGTAAAAAAGGATGTTACTAAACTAAATTCCTGTAATTCATATATGTTTTATGTACTTGGAAACTGAATGTTGCCAACCCCAAATCTACATTATTGGTCAGCTCCAATTATGGGCTATTTCAATTTTAATCTTTGGTTGGAGAATACATTATCTACTAAATCAGCTTTGTAAAAAGTCTAGAAAAATTGATATAGGCATAAAAATTTGTGTACTTTTAGAGGAATGTTTATAAGACTTAAACAATACTTGTTAAATGTTCTTGTGGACATGCTGAGAAAAGGCTAAAAGAGTAATCGCTATAGCCAATTATAGCAGAAAAAAAACTCATAAATGAGGTTTCCTATAAACATAAATTATCTCATGAGGAAAAAGTTAGGTAAAGGCAGATATTTTAATAGAAATATTAGAGTGAAAGCACAGGTGAGGTTTTGGCTGTGACAGAGAGAAGTGCTGACAGAAGCAGAAAACATGGAAGGGAAGAAACAAGGATGCCAGAGGCTGGGCAGTGAACTAGCTATGCTAAAAACGGTGGCTCAGTCTCTGAGGTAAGGGAAAAATAACAGAAATGATTGTTTTCATTCTCAGTTTTCCTGAACTTCTCTTCCACTTGAGGAGAGTTAGCAAGCTGAGGGCATTTATGGAAATCACCAAAGCAACAGGGCCAAACTCACTGCCATTCCTGAAAAGTGGGAAGAGGCCCTCAACGCAGGCCTTGATCAGCCAGCTCTGCGCTAGATTCTTCTCTGCCTTGGCCACTGGCCTCTGGGTCTTGAGAAGACTGGCCTCTGCTCCAAGCCATTGTTCTTTAAACAAAGTTGTGAACCACTAACAGTTTTGTTTAAAAGTTTATAAAATGGAAACTACATTGCTACATCTCTCTGGAATATCTCAAACAAAATGTGGTTCAAATTTCTTGTTAAAAAAAGAAGTTCAGAGTTCCGGAATAAACAAAGACAGCCGATGTAGTTAACGGGCTTTGTGTGACCACAGCTATGTCATCTTGGTCTTCTGTCTCTTGCTTTGGGCAAAGGTCAGGGTGGGCCATTCAGCGAAGGGGCCTCCAACCAGTCCAGAAGGTCAGAAGCTGCCTGAGCCAGCTTCTATGCAGTGCCCCCCCTGAAACTTGGCAGGACTGGTGGTGGGATGGGCAGAGAGGCTACTTTCACTGGAGCCTGCCCTCTCCTACCCAGACACACACAGACAGCAGTAATCTTCATGGCAGGGAAGTGAGAAGCCAGCTCTTCGCAGAGGATGACTGGGAGCCCCAATTTGGTAACTTGGCCCCTGGGCCTATAAGCAAATAAGGGGTACAAGTGGACATTTCTACTAATTGAAAACCTCTGCGTTAATGCAGCTGATTAAACAAACTGTGGGAATCTTGGCAGGGTCCCGCGCATGGCTTTTATTAACAGCGGTTGATCTTTATGTAAAGATCATTGATAATGCCTTGAACACACAGGGTACAAAGATGCTTTTCTTTAGGGTAGAGGAGACAGATCCATTTCAAGTGCAACAATTTGTTATCTGGACAAACATGCTTATTGCAAAGCCAGGCAGGCCAAACCCAAATATTTTCCTGTTTAAATTTTCCAGGAGACATTTTGTAATAGCCACTGGAAGTGACCATTCTAGAACTCCTAAGAACAGTCCATGCCGGCAGCCAATATGCATCTCCCCATCCCAACTTTGGTCCTTCACTGCTTATGCCTCCTTTTTGCTCGACACTCAGAATGATTGCTGTTACCTGCCCGATAAGTATTTCCAACTTCCCAAGGAAGGTCAAATTCAAGATTTGAGGAAAAAACCCCTAAAGACTCTAGATCTTTAGTTACACAGAGGGACTCATGCTTAGAGTAGATTTTGCAAACATTAAAATGGCTATCCTGTCACTGATTTGGCACCCTGTCAATAGCTGCGTAGCAGTTCCCAAAGGAGCGACAGCAGCCTTCAGAAAGGAGCTGCTCTGCTCAGGACTCAGGGTTCCACATGTGTCTTTCTGGTTGGCTCTCCCTGTTCCCTCTGCTCTTGCCGTTTTGAGCTTCTGCAATCTCCACGGTCTAAGTGGGCCCCTCTTAAAGGGCCACTTACTCTGCTTATACAGTGAGATTTCTAAACACCAGCTGCTTTTTGAAGACTCCTAGCCTGGGATCACAGAGTGCACAGGAATATAGAAAGGAATCTACAAAGGTCGGGGAAGGTATTTCACAAAATATAGATCTATGCACCCTGGTCAGTTGGTTGGCTCCATTTTTATAGCACTTAGCATCCCGAACCTCAACCACACACATTTTCCTCATCCACTGGCACCTGCACCACCGTGAGCAGAAGGCATTACATCGCTTTTTCCGTTGAACTACCCTTGCCAATCAGCTCTGCCCTGACAGAGCTTGGACGTAGATGGAAAGGCTATTTTTGATGAGAGGGCTTAGCAACATTCCCTAAAGAGAAAATATCTCTCCTACACACTCAAAGCATTATAGAACACTTCTTATATAATTTAGTCCCTGATCCCAGAAAAAGGAGAAAGCTGGCTTTGTGAAGTGTCATCTTTGGTGGCCAAGTAAAGAAAGAGCTAACAAATTCAGAGGAATCACTGTGTCCGGAATCACTGTGTCCTGGGGTTCGTACTTTCAGTGGAACACTGAGTAGCTACTGAATGCAAAGCACTGTGGGGGGTAGAATTACCAGTTTGGTAGAAGTAGAAAAAACCTAAAAACTATAAAACAGTGTAGAATATGAAAAATGTCACAACAGAGGTACAAATCAAGTGCTGGCATGATTCAAGAGAAAAAGAAAACCTTCCACCTGTGAAGAAGCAGAAAGATCCAATCTCTTCTGCGAGCATTCTATGCAAAGCGCAGGCTTTTAAGGCTACTTCCACTTCTCTTTCCTTATTATCCCCTTTCTGCAGGCATTTCTTTATTCTCTCACTGTTCCAAACCCTCCTGTGATGAACTGGATCAGACGGCACATGTGTTACTTTGAAGGGCATATTTATTTTTACCGCAATCAAGAATTCCAGCGGAAGCACTTAACTGAAAGCAAGGTTGTGAGAGTCATAACTTTTCTTCAGTTACTTACTCATCCTCTGCCTTTTCTTTGCTTCTTCTAACCTGATCTCCCTCACCTGAGGCCACTCTTACCTGGCTGCAGAGCTGGACTGCTACTGCCCTCAAATACCAAAGCTTGCCTCCAGAAACGTCTCTGGTCCTGGCCTGTGCCCACAGTCAATGTACTACCTTTCTTCAAGGGGCATGGGGAATTGCTGTTTCAGATGTAGCATTAACTGTCCCCTAGTAAAGGAAAGTAGGATATTTAGCTTTGCCAAGATGGTGAGGAAGGAAAAAAATATGTTCTTCCCCAGAATCTGTTAAAAAGCTGTCTTGGACAGTAACTGGTAACTGCCACCTGGGCGAGGCTGATACATGTGTTTGCTTTTCACCATAGTCTAATGAAAATTCCAGCTTGCACCACACAGCTCCAGAGGTCCCCAAGTACAAAGTGGCCAAGGCACCCCAATATCTGATTGGCTCCCTTCATGCAAGTGAGAGGTCATCCCACAGTTTCTTCTCTGCTCTCCATTATCTGGGCTAAAAGACTGACCACTGACACTCAGGAAGCTAAGCCTCTTCAGGCTACCCCACCAGGAGCGGAAGAGTCAGGAAAGGCTGACCCTCTTCGCTAATAGCCTGGGAGAATTCTCTTCAAAGACATCAGAACACCTTTACAACAGCGCTCCCCCGGGACCTGCAGCAAGGCAATCACTAACCTCACTAGGCCTCAACTCTGCCGGAGGTCTCAGTGACTGCAGTCCTCAGAGCCCTGGCATTTTCAGCCCCCAGCAAAAATGCAAGCATCTCTGGCCAATACTCCGCTCATCTGCTGTATTTTCATTCCCGTATGACTCTGATTCCTCCCTTGGATTCTTCCCTTCTCTGATTTCTCTCCAAATCCCTCCCATGGTGCTCTCTGAATCTTTCTGAAGACATGTGGAGTAGTACAAAAGCACAGCTTTGCAGTCAGGCAGATGTGGGTTCAGAGATTCTAATGTGGACTTGCTGTGTGACCCTAAATGATGCACGTGGCCTCTTTGTACCTTATGCCCTTTCTTGTAAAATCCAGATGACAGTAATTAGTTTGTAGCATCCTATGAGGACTAAATGTATAAAACAACCAAGTACAGTACCTGGCACATCCTAGGTGCTCAATAAATGACAGCTATTGCTATTATTGGAAGCCCCACATGCTTACCCTACATACTCTTTTTCTTTTTTTTTGCTGTACGCAGACCTCTCACTGTTGTGGCCTCTCCCGTTGCGGAGCACAGGCTCCGGACGCGCAGGCTCAGCGGCCATGGCTCACGGGCCCAGCCGCTCTGCGGCATGTGGGATCCTCCCGGACCGGGGCACGAACCCGTGTCCCCTGCATCGGCAGGCGGACTCTCTACCACTGTGCCACCAGGGAAGCCCCACGCTCACATACTCTTCTTCCCTCCTCCTGTTCCACCTGTTGTCAAGCTCTTCCCCCAGGACTTACACCCTTTCAGCCCCTCAAGAGAAGTCTGTTCATATTCCCATAGCCCAAGCCCTAAGCCTGGCTCCACAGTGCTGCTTCCAGGCCATTCCTTGCCGTTTTCATATCACCAGCCATCCCCCTCCCTGGAGGCTCATGTCATCTGCCCATGCCGCACTTGTCCAATCCCCAGTTCTGCCACCTACTGACTTTTTGTCATCATTCCACCTATTTAATAAGGACTTTGGCGACTGGGTCAAACTTTTTTCCTCTTAATTCCCTCCCCACTGTGGGTAGCCTCAACTTGAACATAGATGATCTTTACAACAGTGTGTCTTCAGAGTTTCTCAACTCCAAAAGCAGTTTGCACATTCCATCTCAGCAATCCAGTTCCACAGCTATACCTGGAATGTTCTACCTCTGCACACCTATGATGCTTTACTGTACTTAAGTGGTTCCCAGGTCTGTCTCTCCTTGGTGAACTGTTAGTTCCTCACCAATAGAGATCACATCTTATTTGATTATTTTAGCCTTATCCTTAGGACAGTGTCTGGTACACAGTAGGTGTTTAATAAATATTTATGGAATGAATAGCATGGTATATTTGTACAGTTTTTTAGAGCTTATGATATGCTTCTCTATTCATTATCTTATTTGCTTATAGCTTTAGGAAGGCAGAAACATTATACAATTCCCCTATATAAATATGGAAATGAGGCTCAGAAGAACTAATGACTTACTCAAGGTTACATGGTTAGACCACAACAAATACCTCTATATCACCTCGAGGCCAGCTGGGGCTTTTCCTACTATCTCAGCAATAAGAATAGCCCTGTTCTTCCTTGCCTTCCTTACCCTGTGTATTTGTTTCTTTTGAAAACTTCAGAGAAAATTTGGAAAGATGATAGCTTATTCATCTTGTGTACATATGAATAGTTCTGAGAGGAATATGCATCTCTGTGCTCCCGACGGTCTCCTGCCTTCAAACTGTACATTAAACTCTCGGGATCTTCTTAAAAGAATTATGTAACGTTATATTTCATTGCCCCATTGTGAACACTAACATGATAAATGTTCAGTCTATTACCAACATTATGTAGATTTCAAAACTAGAAAATACAGAAACCCAATCTTGCATTTTCTGATTAATTCAATCCTGGATTTAAGCTTCCCGATAAAGCCCACAAAATGACAACTCAAAACTCCTCTGGGTTACCAATGAAAAATGATCATTGGCAGAAATTTGAAAACTCTCTTTTAATATATAAAGATGAGCTCTGCAATTGGCAAAGCAAAAACGGCTTCCCGAACCACTCTACGCTACATCCCAAACACAGCTGAATCCAATAAGTTCTCAATTGAAATCTGATTTACAATCCCAAACTGTGAAGTATCTAGTTTCAGGTAGTGAATGAAAAGTCTTTCTTATCGGGGTCATTTGCTATCTTTAAAGTGTTTTCCTAGTTTAAGGAAGCCATTTTAAAAAAAGGGATTATAGCTAACGGTTTCTTTTCACAGTAAGTTTCCACTCCTGTATATGGCAATGATTTTTATGAAATTCAACCTTAAGAAGGTACTGCTGTGCCAGACACTGAGAGGGATACAAAATATGTACAGTACTTGCACACTGAAAACTACAAAATGCTGATTAAAGACATCAAAGATCTAAGTAAACAGAGATACATACTGTGTTCACAGATTGGGTTACTTAACACAGCAAATATATCAATTTGCCCCCGGTTAATACACAGGTTTAATGCAATTCCAACCAAAATTTCTGCACATTTTTTTTTTTGTAGATATAGACCAGATAATTCTAAAATTTACATGGGAAGGTAAAGAAAGTAGAAAGCTAAAACAATGTTGAAGAGAAGAAAAAGGTGGGAGGTATCAGTGTACCTAACTTCAAGATTTATATAGCTAAAGTAATCAAGACCGTGTGTATTGGTGGAGGGATAGACTCTCAACCACTGCGCCACCAGGGAAGCCCGCCTGAGTGATTTTTGACAAAGGTGTAAAAGCAATTCAACAACAACAACAACAAAAAAGATAAGCCTTTTCAAAAAATGGTCTTGGAGCAATGGGACATCCAGAGGAAAAAAAATGAACCTCAACCTAAGTCTACCACCTTACACAAAAAATTAATCAAAATGGATCATGGACTTAAAACATACATCTGTAAAACTCTCAGGAAAAACAATAAGAGAATGGGCTTCCCTGGTGGCGCAGTGGTTGAGGGTCCACCTGCCGATGCAGGGAATACGGGTTCGTGCCCTGGTCCGGGAAGATCCCACATGCCGCGGAGCAGCTGAGCCCGTGAGCCATGGCTGCTGAGCCTGTGCATCCGGAGCCTGTGCTCCGCAATAGGAGAGGCCACAACAGTGAGAGGCCCACGTACCGCAAAACAAACAAACAAAAAACAATAAGAAAATCTTTGGGATCTAGGACTAGGCAAAGAGTTCCTACCCTTGATACCAAAAGCACAGTCCGTAAAAGCAAACATGGATACATCAGATTTAATCAAAATGAAAAACTTCTGCTCTGTGAAAAACCCCTTTTAGAGGATGAAAAGAATCTTGAGATTCAAAAAAAAATTTGCAAACTGCACATATAACAAAGGACCACTGTCTAGAATATATAAAGAATCCTCATAATTTAACAGTAAAAAACCATACAATCCAATTAGAAAATGGGTAAAAGACATGAACAGACATTTCATCAAAGTGGATAGACAGAGGCAAATAGGCACATGAAAAGATATTCATCATTAACCATTAGGGAAATGCAAATTAAAACCAGAATGAGGTATCACTACACACCAATCAGAATGGCTAAAATTAAGAAATAGTGACAACAACAAATGCTGGTGAGGAGTCAGAGAAACTAGATCACTCCCATTGCTGGTGCGAATGTAAATTGGTATAGCCACTCCAGAAAATAGTTTGGCAGTTTCTTAAAACTAAAATATGGCCCAGCAATTGTACTTCTGGGCATTTATCCCAGAGAAATGAAAACTTAGGTTCACACTACAAGTTATACACAAACGTTTATGGCAGCTTCAGTTGCAACAGCCAAAAACTGGAAACAATGCAAATGTCCTTTAAAAGTGAGTAGTACGGTTATACCTGCGCCATAGAATACTACTCGGGAAATAAAAGGAACAAACTATCTAGACACACAACCTAGATAAATCTCCAGATTATGCTGGGTGGAAAAGTCAATCTCAAAAGGTTATATACTGGGCTTCCCTGGTGGCGCAGTGGTTGAGAGTCTGCCTGCTGATGCAGGGGACACGGGTTCGTGCCCCGGTCCGGGAAGATCCCACATGCTGCGGAGAGGCTGGGCCCGTGAGCCATGACCACTGAGCCTGCGTGTCCGGAGCCTGTGCTCCGCAACGGAAGAGGCCACAGCAGTAAGAGGCCTGCGTACCGAAAAAAAAAAAAAAAAAAGGTTATATACTATATGATTCCATTTATATAACATTCTTGAAATAATAAAATTATAGAAATGGAGAAGAGAATACTGGTTGCTAGGATTTAAGGAGGTGGTGAAGGTAGAAGGGAAATGGCTGTAGCTATAAAAGGTCATCATCCTTGTAGTAAAAGAAATGTTGTGTATGTTGATTGCATCAACGTTGACATCCTGGTTGTGATGCTGTACTACAGTTTTGCAAGATACTACCATTGAGGGAAACCAAGTAGAAGACACATGGGATTTCTCCATATCACTCTTACAATTGCATGTGAATCTACAATTATCTCAGAGTCAGGAATTTAACTAAAAAAATCAAAAGTATATATTTTGTTTTTTACATAAAAAGTGAGAAGATATATATCAGAATCTTTACCCGTAGGTAGTAGTGAATCAGTGACTTTTATTTTCTTCTCTTGGATTATCTGACTTTTTCTACAATAAACATTCATTGTGTTGATAATTAAAAAATTGAGGAAGACATTGGCTGTAAGCACAGAACTCAACTCTAATTACCTAAGCTGTCCAACTCGGAATACCTGGTAATATGTTAGGCCAGTGGTCCCTGTCTTGATTTTGAGATTTTAAAGGGTCTAGTTTAAAATGAGCTATCTTTTCTTTTTTAAATTTCACATTTCAATATTTTCAATTCAGTATTCTATTTCTTCAGTTATCCAGTCTAATCTATTAAGGTACTTATGAAATTGCCCAGATTCCCAATTTATGGTATTTTTAGCATTAGGCTGTATCCATACATAGAGAAAATTATGTATATCTAGGAGAATAAAACATTTATGGGTAGCCAAAATAAATGGAATTTGACCAGAAAGTTCCAGTAGTTATACTTGGAGTGAGTCTGTCTCAGGAGAAGAGTGACACTGTGATTCTAATACTGAGGTAACATTCTTCTAATACTTAGTGGATTAATTCTAAAAGATGCTGAATGCAGGCAGATAAGTCCTGAGGAGAAGATAGGAACTCAAAGTAAGTAGGCATAATTCTTTCTGAAGGAGGAGCCTAAGAATAATAATAGTTATAATAACTTACTTTTGCTCAGGGCTTATTAGATACCAGGAAATGTTCTAAGAGCTTAACATTTATTGACTCATTTAATCAACTAGTCGTCTTCATACTGAGGTACTCGGCAAGCAAATATTTTACAAGATGTGCACATACAAGGGCATTTTAAGGAAATTAGTCTCCAGATCTTAACTTTCATTTGTACTTTATTTTTTAACTGCTTGAGAATCCACCTTGCATTCATATCAGTCTTCTCTTTACTAAAAGGCAAACTCCTCATCTAAGACAAATATTATCGTTCATTGCCTTGGATCCCACTGTCTTTGGAGTACACAAACTTCCTGGAATCTAAAACATGTTGTGATTAGCAAGAGTCCTGTCTTGCTCACACTCATTTTTATTAAGTGTAAAGCTTAGTCAATATTGAGATGTTCTGAATTCTTAACAACAGCCAGCGTAGAATAGGTGAAGGATGTGGATTCTTTCACATGTTATGTGTGTTTTCTGAGAATGATAAATTACTCAAATACAGATTTAAAAACATATGAATACCTTTTTTCATTTCTTTCCATATTTTTTTTTTAGTTACTCGGCAAGGTAGGTCAAACTTAATTTTTCACATCGTACTATTTCAGCCACACCAATTCTCATCTTATTTCATGTTATACTCCTTTCTATGTCTTACCAAAAATATGCTTTGAAACCTATGATGAAAAGTTTTAGGTTTCAACTTGAAAATGTGTGGGGATGTATACAGTTTTTCTTAATTATTTTGGGAGTACATTTTTCAGAACCTCTATTCATCCCCATTTTACAGATGTGGCCCAAATGAAGCCCAGAGAGGTTGAGCAACTTGCCCTAGAATACACAGCTATTAAAGAGTTAAGATTCTAGGTAGAAAATTGTTAGTTTTCCAATATTACTTTTATTCTCTTCCAGAGACAGTAGAAACAGGAATTTGGGATACTCAAGTGAGTTCAAATACAAGGATTATCTGGAAAATTGAGGAGCCAGTATGTTTTTCAAACATGTCAGGCTCTTAAATCAGAACATGTTTATACTTCTAGTGACAGAATAACTTATGATGCTTACTACTTGGGAATATGGAAGAAGTTATACACTGCTAAGTATCTTTAAAACTGGATGCTCTTTCCTTGTTACGTAATTTTCCACACTGTGTTTCTTCCCTTACAAAACATGAGACCTTTCCAATCAAATTCCACAGAGTTCATTTATTAAAGCATTTTGTTTTAAGGGAAGTGGACACACATGGACACACGCACACACACACATACACACACACACACACCCCCCTCTTAAAGACAGGATTCTGAGAATGGCATTTTCTAAATGACCATGGGTTAAAATTACTTGTAAGCCCAAGTTGCTTTGCAAATGTTTAACCTCTACACTAAGTTCAAGTTTTCTTAAAATATACTTTAGACTACATGGGATGGAATGAAGCAGGCCAGTCTGGGGAGGGTTGGAGACACCACATTCCCAGGGTAAGGGTGACCTATCACACTGGCACACCTGCAAAGAGCCTCTCAGGGGGTGGCGGTGAGAAAACTTGTGTGGTTCCTTTAGAGAAGTTTTCCTCAGCATTCAGATGGGCTAATGATGTAGATCTCATTCTTTGCTCTGACAAAACTCATGGTCCTATTTATAATTGCCAGGACATGGAAGCAATCTAAGTGTCCATCGACAGAGGAATGGTTAAAGATGTGGCACATATATACAATGGAATATTACTCAGCCATAAAAAGAAACGAAATTGAGTTATTTGTAGTGAGGTGGATGGACCCAGAGTCTGTCATACAGAGTGAAGTAACTCAGAAAGAGAAAAACAAATAACATGTGCTAACACATATATATGGAATCTAAAAAAAAATGGTTCTGATGAACCTAGGGGCAGGACAGGAATAAAGACACAGACGTAGAGGCTGGGGCTGGACTGGAAGTGGTCCTCACAGACTGCTTCCCAGTCCTGGGAGCCACCACTCTGGAGCAAGCCCTCCATGAAAGGAGCTCAAATGGGGCAACCACAATGACAAACCAGAGCAGAAAGAGCTTTGAGAAAATGTGAGGGTCTTCTGTGGCCACATGCACCTGTAGTTCTATTATGAGAAACACTGGCTGGCTTTGGGGTGGGTGTGGGGTAGGGAAGACGGTGCGCGACTTCCAACCTCCTTGAACTTTGTTTAGAACCAGGAGACCTTAGAGATCATTGAATCTAATTCCTACTTTTCACAGTTGAGGAAATATACAATTAAGGACTAGCTGACTTGCTCTAGGTCAGCTAACCAGTTAGTTTGTAGGTGGCAAAATGGAGACTAGAATCCAGCTGTTTCTACTGCCCGTGCCACTTAAAAAGCCTGTCCAAATCTTCCTCAGTTATGCACTGAGCATCTTCTCCAGATTAATAAGGAACAACGAAATCTTACTTTATACAAATGAAACTGATATTTATACTCTACATATTACTTCCGTAGGGAGGTATTTTTCCCAACAAAGGTAAGATATCAAGAATATGATTCAGTCATAGACCACCATCTAAAGAATCATAATGAAGAATGCTTAATTCCACTCTGTTAAACTAAAGCATGATTATTTTAGAAATGTTTCCTGTTTCATATGCTTTTTGGTTAACATAATGCTTTGACCTACAGATGAATGTGGAAAAATCTTTATATCTCCATCTCCTCTTTAAGGCTTTTAATTAGGTTATTTCATTTTTGTATAAAGTTAGTAAAACTAAAAAGATTTAATTTTTAAGAAATTAGCCATTATTAAGTAGGAAAGAATTGGAAATTCATGTAAATTTCTTGGATGGTTTAGCTTGTGCACATGCATGCAGTAGTATGAGGAAAATGCAACTGAAGCCCAATAAGTAAAATAATTCCTGTACGGCAAGTGTCGTCAGAATATTGGAAAGCAAATCAATAAAATGACTAAGTTTCTTCAAGCCATTGTAAACAACGGCTAGATACTGGAATGTATTAACAAAGTAACTATGTCTAGAGACTGTTAAAAAAAAAAAGGAACAAAGAGTGTCTCTCATCATCCAGATATTCAAAGGGTTAAATCACAACCCACTGCAGTTGCCCACAAACAGAGTAGTGCACCCCAGAAGGGAACTTAGGATGGAAAAAACAGGATAAGGCATTCAGTGCTTTGAATAAATGGGCCCACAGATAGTTAAGATGCATACCTCAGGAAGAACTTCAATGACCCCAGATTTTTGCATCTTCCCATACAAAGAAAAGCACTAAAATCATCAACCTGAGATATCTGTTCTTTGTGACTAGCAGTAATCTTTTACCAAGATACATGCTCGACTACATGTTTTTCCTAGTCAGAAAAATTCATATACATACTGGGGCTCCTCCCCTACTTCTTTGGAACAGTTTACTATGAGCTATTGAGTGGCTATCTCCCAGGCTACAGTCCTCAGTAAGACCCTGAATAAAACTTAAACTCACAACTATCATGCTGTGTGTTTTTCTTTAAGTTGATGACACATAATGTTAATTATATCAGACAAATTTTTAATCTGGGATGCTTTACTGGCAGAAAATAGATAAAATGGTTCTTGCCGTGCTTTCTAATACTGATGCTTTGCAGAGCAGAATGGCTACAAAACAAAAACAAAACCCAACCAACTGATCAAGCAAAATAAAGCCCCTCAAAACACTGACAATACCAAGTGCTGGTGAGGATGTGGAGCAATTGGAATTCTCATACACTGTGGGAATACAAAATAGTACAGTCCCTTTGGAAAACACTAGGAAGTTCCTTATAAAATGTTAAACGTACATTTACAATAAAATACAGTAATCTTACTCCTAGAGAAACATCCCAAAGAAATAAAAGTTACGTTTACTTAAAAACCTGTTCATCATGGGCTTCCCTGGTGGCGCAGTGGTTGAGAGTCCGCCTACCGATGCAGGGGACACGGGTTCGTGCCCCGGTCCGGGAAGATCCCACATGCTGCGGAGCGGCTGGGCCCCGTGAGCCATGGCCCCTAAGCTTGTGCGTCCGGAGCCTGTGCTCCACAATGGGAGAGGTCACAACAGTGAGAGGCCCTCGTACCACAAAATAACCCAAAAACACAAACAAACAAACAAACAAAACCTGTTCATGAACACTTACAGTGAGTTTGTTCATAATTACTCCAAACAGGAAACAACCCAAATGTCCTTCAGCTGGTGAGTGGATAAGAAAACTGTGGTATGTCTATATAATGGAATATTACACAGTGGCAAAATGGAACAAACTATTGGTATACACAACAACCTGGGTGAATCTCAAGTACGTTATGCTAAGTGAAAGAAATCAGATTAAAAATGTTATTATTCTATTCACATGACATCCAGGAAAAGGTGAAATTAGAGGAAAAAACAAACTGGTTGCCAAGGGTTGAGAGTAGCAGTAGGGGTTGATTTAAAAAGCCAGCAAGAGGGAATTTCTTGGGGTGATGAAAGTGTTCTGTATTTTGATTGTGGTGGTGGTTACATCACTGTATGCATTTGTCTGTATCACAGAACTATACACAAGAAAGTGAAAAAATGGGTTACCCATTGCTGTCAACTCTCAGGTGATTTTTATTAAATATTTTAAGAGGTTCTATACTAAATGGTTGTAATGATCCATAGGAATAGACATCATATTTTAGACTGTAGCCTGCTGGGTAACACATCAAAATTTTTTTCAAAATTTTTTTAAATTGAAAAAAAAGTACTGAGTGTGTCAACTAGGGGTCAGGTACTGTTATTAAGTGGTAAAAATACAGACATGTATAGGATTTGTTTTGGGCCTTGTACAGTGTACAAATGGGGAAGCTGAGTCAATGGTATTTCTCTGTAGCAGCACTTGCAATGAGACAATCAATGTTGTTGGTATCCAAACAAGCACAGGCAACTTTGTGGCTTTTCCGTTCCTTTCATCTGTGGTGCCAATGATGACTCTGAATTGTTCTGCTAATCAGCTCAACAGGTTAACTATGTGAGACTGAATAAAACAAAGCAGCCTGTGGCAAGTTAAAGATTTCCTATTACTGCCGGTAAAGAAATGCAACTATGCTATGTGCTTTATGCAGGTTTGCTGCAGAAAGGTATACATGTTTATTTCATTAAGTTATTTTATTACCTGGGGGAACCAAACGTCAAGTTTAGCTCTCTAACACGAATCACATTTTATCCAAATGCAGATGTACTTTTGAACGATGGCAGCCATCTAATTAACTAGTCTAATGACTAAACTCATGACTTTCTATATTAAATGTAGTGATCTTTATGCCAAAGAATCTAACCCAGAGCTAAGTTATCCATTAAAATTCAACTTGGTAGTATGTTACTCTTCACGAAAAAGTAACCTCCTCTGTTCCTGCTAGTGGAGGTCTCCAGAGAAACACGGAATGAATAAAAGACATATGTAATTTCTTTTATTTGGCCGCTCAGGACGGGCGTCATCAACACGCACAGCTCTGATTCTCAGGTGACAGATAAAAATGACAGAACACTGAGGTGGCTGAAGAATACTTCAGAAACATTTCAGTTGGAGGAAAGGTACTTAATTTCCTAATGAGAGCTGGAAAGCCTATGTATGAGGATGTTATTTGCTTGCATCTTAGGGCTGTGCTGACACGCAGGATGGAAGAGGACCATAGAGGGGCCTCGGTGATAAGAGAGGAAGGAATAGGAACATTTTTGCTTCTGAGACAAAAGGGGAAAGAAACTTTGGATTGACATACAGTTTTGAGAAATTATAAATGCCTAGAAAAAGCATAGCCCCTAATGGGCAACATATATATAAAAAAGACTGCAAAAATGACTGAGCAAAACTGAGTCATTTTTCCCTAAGTGAGGAAATGTAGTAAGAAATGAATTCTTAAAGAGAACTCATGACATCATCTGTCTTGGTGTGAAATACTCTCATTAATTTATAGTCACATCAAGTACTACAATAAGCTGTCCCCAAGTATCAATGTTCTCTTCAGGCACACAGTTATTAACTCTTCCTGCACAGTAGAATCACCTTAAACACTTAAAAAAGTTCTGTGATTCTAATTCCATTGATCATGGTTGTGTCCAAGCATCAACAGTTTTAAAAGTTCCTCTTGTGATTCAATTGAGTAGTCAGGGCTATGAACTGCTTTAGGGAATACAACTTGGTTATTAGGAGGATCAACTGAGACTTTCAACTATACATACATATTTAAAAGAGTGCCATAATTCAACAAACTTGACAGAAAAACCTGAAGCTAAAGAAATGGGCAGGGAATAAACTTCTACATTATGAAATAATTCCTGGATTCATTCTTTAAAAGTGGTCCTTCATATAGTGGCTATTTTATAATTCACTAACTTGATGCTAAGCTGGGGTTAATTGATGGGGATAAGTGTTTTAGCAGCCATATTCCAGCTGGGCTAGCAAAAGGGAAGATATAGCACCTATGAAATGATAATATCAGCCAACTGAAAACTATGATTTGATTTATAAATATTGTTTTCATCTGACTTTTTAGTAATACAGCTAAGTGGAAAAAGTGAGGTCTACCTGTATATCCATATGCTTGTGCTTATATATGTGATGATTTCTCTAACTTATGATTTTTATAATCAAATCCCTTGCAAATATAGAGTAAAACCATAGCAGTTCTTGTTTATAAAGCTTCCCTGAATAGACACAGCCGCCATAAGGTTTTTATTTCCCATAATATCATATTGTCTTCCAGTTTTTAGTGGATGCCCCCTTTAAACAAACCTTTGAATCTTTGAAAAATCTTTACTAATTCTCTGAGTTTTCTCAGAGAATCCTATGCATACATCTCAAAGTGAACGCAAAATGTGAATTTGCAAGCAACCTTGATAAGAATTCATATTTAGGACCAAATTAACCAGGTAGGTTGACCTGAGCTTATCAATGCCAGCATACTTTAAAGAGTGTAGCATGAAAAACAAATCTCTACCCAATGGGGCAGTGAGAAATAGTGGGTGGGAAAGTAACAGGGCCTTTAAAAACGAGCCATTCAAAAGGTTGGCATTAAAAATATTTATGCAAGTGCCTGAGATAAAAATAAGGAGCTTTTGGTACACATGCAGAATCTGGAAGCCTAGACGCGAAGTGAATGAGGTGGGTCTCACGTTCCAAAGTTTTCCTTTAAACCTGAGCACCTTTCTGTTGGTATGAGGTAACTAGAATCTTCACGCAAGCATTATTATTATTACTTTATGAGAGGAAGGAGTAACACAAATTACCTATGACAGTGAAATGAACCTTGTAAACCAGCTGTCAACTTCACAATACATAATTTTTATAATTATGCCCATAACCTTAATACTTTTGTTCAAAAAGCTACTGTAGATCATATATGGCAAGAATCAAAGAAATGGTGATTAAAAATTTTTTTGTAAAGTTGATAACAGAACTTAGTTAAGGCCGATTATTCTAGTATCTTTTAAAAATGTGACAGTAAATGAAGACCTCATATTACAAAGGAGATAAAGAAGCATGCTTCTAAGCAAATAATATTTTCTTCTTGGTAAAAATCATCTCCTTTTTTATGGCATCAGAGACAACAACCATCAAAGCAGGCAGGAAAAAAAATGTCTCAATGATTATGACAGTCTAAAATAATGGTTAGCAAATTTTGGTGCGCACCAGAATCACCCAGAGCGCTTGCTAAAATACAGATTTCTGGGTCTCACCCCGAGTTTCTGGGGTTGGGCCAGAAATGTTCATTTCTAACAAGCTCCCAGGTGATGCTAATGCTGCTGCTGCAGGCAGCATACTTTGAGAACTGCCCATCTACAATAATCCTTTTGCAGTTAACTAGTTGGTAAAGATTAAAAGAAAAAAGTTCTTGGAGCACAAGCTAAACCATCCTTGTTTAGCTTGTTCAAGAACTCCTGAGATTCAGTAAAAATCCTTTCCTCGGATCATTTTCTAGACAACTTTGACTCTGTCAGGCTCTGACTGCCAGCATGTCTGACCCTGAACGATAAAACCCACACATAATTTTATTTAGAGATTTAAACTGCTGCTAAAGAATTGTGATTTCATAAATGTAGCCAGTCAGATGTATACATTCTAAATTACTAGATTAAACTTGAACTTTTCTAAACATTAAATAAAACCACAGGGCAAGAGTTCTCCATTTCTTCTTCTTTCAAAACCACAGGCAAGCCAGTTCTATAGATTGTGGAATGTACGATAGGTCATTCTCACAAAATAAACCCCAAGGGGTGAATTATCTCTTCAAACTAGGTGGTGTCTTAAGTCAACAAGGGTTAAGTCTTTGAATACCATGCTGACAAGAAGATTTTGTGACATTTATGGACCTCACAGAAATAGAAACGTAACAATAAATTTAAGCAAGGGTATAAAAAAATGGGTGTGTTTGTGTGGTGTCTATAAAGAAAGTTTGCTGGAGTTTGCCTATAACTGAAAAGTGGCTACCCTGAGAGACTCTGTTTCCCAGAGCTGCATTCTTCTGTCCAGAAACATGGATGCCATGCTGCTGTTAAGGGCTCTCATAGCTGGCTCACGTTTCACCCAGATTTTATAGGCCATCTTCTCCAAGACGTTTCTGGAAATGAATAATGTTTTACTGACAGAAGAGAATAGAAACCATTAACTAATTACCAGCCTTAAGTGGTATTAATGAATGAGTTTTCTCATCTATAATGATATAATTTTTTTTCCCTCCCTAACAGTACGGCAGAGCTCCTTTAAGTGTCTGCTTTACTGTATTTGTAAATTCTTGCCCATGAGTTATATAAGTACTAGGTAGTAGTAACTTTTTTACATGTGCAGTTTTGGTAGGTTAAACAGAATAAATACTAGTTTATGAACTTTATGTGGCATACTTTATTCTATGATATAGGGCTCCATAGTTTAACAATAATGTTCTTGGCTTGTTACAAACAACATAATGAAGAATCAAGAGGTTCTTGTATTTTGTAACCCCATTCTAAAGATTCAGTAGAACCAAAAAAGTCTAGAACAAGTCTAGAACATGCCATTGCTAGGTAATTATACTTTCAGAACATTATGTAGTACTTTTCTGAAGAAAGAGAGGGAATATCTTAAGTTCTTTCTCAGATAGCCTTAGGTCTAAATATGCCATGCCTCAAACTCTAAAAATAGTGGTTCTTAATTGGAGGTGATTTTGCCCCTGGCAGACATTTGGTAACATCTGGAGACATTTTTAATTGTCACAATGGGAGGGTACTACTTGCTTCTGGTGGGTAGAGGCCAGGGATGCAGCTAAACACCCTACAATGCACAGGACAGCCTCCCACAACTTAGATATATCCAGCACAAAATGTCAATAGTGCTGCTGCTGAGAAACTCTGCTCTAAAACAACTAAGAGAAGATATTAATAATAAAAATACATGATGTAATATAGTATCAGAACCAGCTTGACCATCCTGCTAAACATTCTATTATTTTCTTGCGTTAATGTATATAAAAAGTTCACTTCCTAGAGAACTTTTGGTGACAGTCACACTAATAAAATCAAACTACACTGGCATGTAGGCTTTAAGGATGCAACAGTTAGGGTGCAGAGGCCAAGCTACAAGAGGATCTCAGTCCCGAACCAAGGAATCTTCATGAGCTGTTACTCCCTAAACTACCCACAGAGAGATCTCGATACAGAAATATATATGGAAGATAAGGTGTGCCAAGTACTCTTTCAAGCGGTTGACATTGAGAGATAAGATTAGTCTGAGCAAGAGTATGACATTGGGCTTTCAAAGAATACAGTTAGGTTTACAAGGACATAAATTAACTATCAGAGTATCTGCTGGATGATAATAATTGGATGATCTGCTGGTGGTATATAACTTGCTTTATATGAAAGGTGATCCACTGTTCTCCATTTTTATTGCTGAGAAAAAAAGAGAAAGTCTTCTTTAATTGCGCCAATGTGGATTAAGATTGGTAGAAGACAGGCAGATTGTGAAAAATGTTAGACCGTAAATTATTCTAAAGAATCTTCATGTCTTGAAAATGTTAAGAGCAGAAGGACTCTTGGGTGGTTTAGGTAAGATTCATCTTAAGAGCAGATTATGCACCATGGAAGTGGTTTGAAGTCCTGCAACTTTTTTCTAAAATTAAGGAGCATCAAATGAGGGGCTAGAGTATCAGCATGATTAATGAATAAAACACTGGCTGTTGACAGTGCCTAAACAATGCCTTCCACATGTAAGATGCTCAACAGACATTTCTTGAATAAATAAGTGAAGAATGACAGAAATATGTGAATCTGTATTCTAAACTCACATTTTAAGACAGCAATATGAGCCAGTTTCAAGTGGACTGGTTTGGTAACCATGGTAGGAATGCATACATATGTATCCCAAAATAGGACCAAGCAAGAAAATTCAGTCCATGCCTCGTTCAGGTAATAAATAGTGAAAAATGATAGTGTTCCTCATCTATTCTCACAAGCCTTCCAGCTCCAGTGCAAATAAACAATTAGCTGATTTTGCCTAAGAAATGACATAAATTCTAATTATTCATAAACCCATATACTGTCTTCCTGCCACCTTAACTGCTTCTTGCCAGTGGGGTAACAGCACAAGGCATCTACCTTTCAAACCTCACCAGTTTCAGCCTTTCTAGGATTGGTAAGAGGAAATTTAAGAGGGATTTCTCAAAATGTGGCCCAGATTACCCCAATCTGCATTACCCTCAGTACTAAATTCATATTCCTGGGCTCCACTTCTCACTATAGAATTGGAATTGTCCAGCGGGTCCTTCCAGGAATTTGAATTTTAACGTGCTCCCTGGTGATTTTGATGAAACCCCCTGTAAAAAGAGAGTCTGCTCAGGGAGAGTTAGAACCCTAGAACTATAAAAATATTTTTTTTCCTCTAAGTTAGCTTGAGAGCTTTAAGAATAGTGGCTAACTTATTTCAGCAGAAGGATGGAGTAAAGGTTAAAAGACTGTGGAAGACCCAAAGCTGAGACTATCAATTTTTTAATGCATTTAATTTCTCACATGGTTGCTTGATCCATCTGCTCCAAGCTTCTACTCTGTTTCTCAACATACCATGGGAATCTTTGATGGAGATTACATTACACCATATGGGAGTTTATTATACTTTAATAAAAGGAAAGAAAAAAAAAGAAAAAGAAAACCACATCCATGTCCATTTTATTCTGTGTAAGTTCTTTTTAAATAATGGGGATATCGAACCTTGATTTTTTTTTTTAAGGTTAACATAAGGGTAATGAGCCATAGAAGTTGTAAAATGGCAGTAACCACCCCAATCCAGGCTTCATCAGGGAATTAATTTTTGTTCTGAAATGTGAATATAGATATCTAATATTTTGGGAATTCACATAAACTCATTTAAAACAATAGAACCCCCAAATGAAGAGAAAATCAGAAAAATTTGGAAGACTGTTCTCATTCCACACCCTTATAAAGAGTTTTAATAACTCAGAAGTGACATTGGCTGTATGTAACCAAAAATTTTAAAAATCTACTTTCTTGTTCATATGATAAAATATTTCTTCTGATTTTTCATGAACTATAAAATAAATGTTTCTACAAAGTGACAACATAAACACCTCAAATGCAACCAAGGACATAAAGAACTTCAAACACTATTATCATACAGTCAGTCAACAAATATTTACTAAGCAATCATATGGTAAATTAAAGATGGCCACAAATTCTTTGCCATTCTTCCTGTCAAGAAGTGTTGGCTATTTCCTTTCCCCTTGGATCTAGGCTGGCCTTGTAACTGCTTTGACCAACTGAAAGCATCAAAAATGACCCTCAGCCATTTCTGCCTGTAAGTTAGCCTTAAAATGGCTTGGTGCTTTCACTCTTGCACTCTTGGGGGCCAGTCACCACACTGTGAAGAAGTCTGCTCCAGATTGCTGGATGCTGAGAAGACCATGGAGAGAGACCTTGGAGGATGAGAGGCTATTTTGTGTGTTTTCAGCCTCAGCTAAATTCTCAGCTGAATACTGCTTCAAGAGACCATGGCCACACCATGTGGATAAGAGCCACTTAGTGAAGCCCAGTCAATAAATGAACTGTTGTTCTATACCTCTTGGAGTGGTTTGCTATGCAGCAATAGAGAACTAGAATAACCACTATGTACTATATTAGCTGCTCTAAGTCTTAGAACTAAAACAGAGAAAAAGGTAGATAAAGCTTCCTTAGTTGCTCTGGATTAAGCAACTGTTAGCTAAAATAAAAATACATTAATATGAAAGGCTGTATTTCTGGTGAGCATTTAATTTCAATAAGAACTGTTATTTTCTCTCCAATATACGAGACTTTGAAAAGTTCATTTACTTTGTTTCTTAGTCGTTCCAACTGAGAAGTGGGACTAAATATATTAACACCAATATAATGTTTATATCCTAAAATGCTATGTTTATATCCTAAAATGCTGAGATGAAATTGTTATCAAACCAGTATTTATTATTATCTTTTAAGAAAAGCCCAATTCTAAGTTACAGGTAGAATAATACTGCTAGTATAATTAATAATCTTTTAGCTGGCCATTACACTATTGGCATTCTCTTTTAGAGTCCGAATAAATGAAACCAGGTTTCCCCAATCTCTATTTTAATAATTCATTATTATTAAAAAAATCCATATTCTTCTTAATAAACTTATTTCATTCTGTGTTATTTACATATCAAGTTAACTCTTGGGGATAAAGGTTATCTTGTAATTCCTCTACCTGGAATGTTATTTTCCCCTCTTCATTTGCCTAAATCCTCCTTATCTTAAATACACACTGCCTTGCATTAACTTTTTATACAATAAATACCTTGAAGACACAATCCAGCCATGGTCTAGTAGGTAAACATCTACATGTTTAACCACTTTCATTTTTTGAGTCTGGTTGCTGCCCTGAAACACTCTAGTGATGTGCAAACATTTCTGCTTCTCAGATTGTAACAGACAGACAATTCTGGTATTTTCCTAGGGGTCTGCTTCTTAAAAATACCATGCATCACCGTGTGGAAGCTCACAGGATAATGGCAGAGTCTCTGCATGATGGTGTGTTGTCATTTGCTCCCATGAAACTATGAACAATGTGTGAATGTCTAGTTTTCCCAAGGTCTTTGCATGTCAAATAAGAGCTATTCCAGTATCCACTCTTCTTTCAAAGGGCCCAAATTTCAAAACACAGCTGTCTGTGATGTTGGGAGACCTAACCGGAATTTGCAAACAAGGTTATGTAAGCATACCCTGGCCAGCCTTGTACTGAAAGGTCTATGTGAATGAGAGTTTTGATTTCTCATGTGGACAGCTAAGGGTGCTCTGGGAAGGGGCATCTCCTGTCTGAACTGTAATCTGAAGAGTACCCTCATATTTTATCCTTAACTGTACAGAACATAGTGCTGGGCAAGAAACAATAGCAGACTTGTAAAACACTAAGTCTGCTTAATGCCCAGGCTGCATAATGGTCTCATTAATGTTATTAATGACCTGGAAGCTTGAGTGGACATTACATTAATAAGTTCCTCAGATGGTATTAAATGTGGAGATGGTAGGGGAGACAGAGGTGAGGCGAAATAATATTAATGGACCTGTGGAGATTATGGGCAGTAAAGTACACCATGAGTTCAGTCTGGCAAAATACAACGAAGTACGAGCATCCAGGAAAAAAATAACACAGAAGACTGACATTCATTGGGTAGCTGGAACCTCAGACACATGTCAAAAACAACTAGGTAGATATTATTACCCAAAGAATAGATAGGATTTTGCTGTGTAACATAAATAGCAAAGTATAAAGTTTATAACAAGCTGCCCATCAGAAGGCTTCAGCAAATGCTGATGGTGGTTAAAAAAAAAAAAAAAAAGTCAGTGAAGGAACTGTTCTTGGCTACAAGAGTGTGAGCACCTGGACTTCTGCTTTGGATTTAAATGGTCTTTCATGAAGATGAAAAGCACCTGAGAGATTTGAGGGGATTTTTTTTTTTCTTTTTTTTTTTTACAGAAATAAGCTTATCATGAGAGATTAAAGAAATCAAACAGACAAAACTCTGCTGAGCAATGACAAAAAGAGGTATTTAACTCTGATCAAAATTACTGTTTATATTTTAAGGGTTTTCCAGATAAGATAATTAACAAATATATTGTTTAGCTATACATATGGCAGATGAAAAAGTGAATTTACAGGAAGCATCGGCCCTGACAAAGCCATGTAATTGAAAGAAGACCCAGGATCACAGAATTTTAGAGAAAAAGGGATGGAAGAGATGATCTAGTTTGGTGTCTTCAAAGTAAGGTCTGAAGGCTCCCTAATTCAGAACTGCCTGGAGAACTTGTTAAAAATGATTTCTCAGCTCCTACTCAGCCCTCCTGGATCCTAATACTGAAGGGGGATTGGCTTGAGAAGCTTGAAGAGTTTAAGGGCCTCTTCCTATAAATAAGGAAACTGAGGCCCAGAGAGGTAAGCTGCCCAAGGTCAGGCACCAGTTAGTCCTGGTTCCTGGTCCAAGGTTGTTACCACCACTCTGGGATGAAACTTGCCCAAATCTATAAATTGCCTTTATTATCATATTATGTAATTTTCTGAGAATATAATTTGTAATTCACATTCTAGATATTGCTTCAAATGATAAGGGAAGGGAGATGAGAGAAAATAGAGAACAAAGATTGGGGTAGGAGGTAGAAAGGAAAAACTCAGCCAGACAGGAGGGGGAGTCACAAATAACTAACTAGTCTCTGATTAAGACGGCATAATGTCTACATGGGTGACGTTAAATCATAGTCTGAATAGAAAGGCCTTCCATCCAGTCCATAGCTAACTCCCTCCCCCTGCTCCTCCCACCAAAATATACACTTAGGAGAAAAAAATCTGAGAGAAACTGGCCCGAAAAGGAACCTGAGGTTAATATATTAGTGGGTTTGGCTTAATGCCCTGGGCCTTGTCCAAGTTCATCTTGAAAGAGATGGACATGAGAAGGGTAAATGGAAATGTTCCCTCTGGGCCACTACACAGGGATGGCACTGTGACGACCTACTCTCCAAATCCTAAATTATTTCTAGATACAGAGTGCCATGTGAAACACACAAAGACAGAACCATATGGTGTGCTGTATTCAAAGGTTTTTCTTATAGTTTCTCGACTCTCACAGACTTATTGTTTCCACAACTAAAGAACTACTGGCCAAAGTTTTAATGAAATTAAACCAAACCTCTCATCCTACTATTCCCATCATCACATGACAGTTTTAGAATTCTACCACCTTTTTAGATTCCCTGATTTATACTGGCTTTTAACTTCTGTCTTCTTTTACATTGACTAACAAGAAACAAAAATTATGTTAAAAAGTATAATAAAGCTTCCATGGAAAGAGAACTTAGAAAGGGAAGAAAACCTAAACAAAAGTGAAATCTCTGCCTCATTATCATAAAGCTTTTGCTCCTATGGAGTGAAGGTCATAGGGATAAGAAGCAGGTTGTGGCTTGTCCTTGTAACTATTTCTGTGGCAGCGACTGGCATGTTCTGGATAGTTCTCCCATCTCATTAGGAGCCTGTTATTTGAAAAGCGATCATGTTGCATTGATATGGCGTCTTTAAGCATAAGTTGGCCAGGGAGTGTTTCCAGGCTGGCCATTTCCTGTTTGACAGTTTCTAATCCTATAAAGGTAATCTGGGTCTTCCCCCAAGGCAAACCAAAACAAAAGAGAACTAACACTGATCAATAAAATGAATCATGAAAAATATAATAGGTTAAAATGGCTTTCGGTAAATATAGCTTTATAAAAAAAATCATTATAAAAGAGACCCTATGTTTGACATGCATAGAAAATGAGATGATAAAAAAAATTGGAAACTGAACTTTAAAAGAAAGATGTATTACCAAAGCACAGTTTTTATTAGTTTTCAGAAAAAAGAAAGCTCATTTTATTACAATTTGCCAAACTTACTGGCTATAAAAGGGACTTGCGAAAAGATTTCTGGAACATGATAAAAAGATCTATAGAGAAAATAGTGGAAGGAAGATTATGCATTCAAGTTATATTTTAGAGTGCAAAAGGCCTCTGAAAAACAGATTTCAAAGAACATATTCATACAAAGGAAGAAGGCCCTTTGATTTCTCATAAAGGCACAACTCTGATATCTTGTCTGTTCCCGGAGTGCAGGGAGCAGATTCAGTAGCAGAAATCTTTGCCTTACATTTTGGAGCAGCCTTGGGAGAGCAGCAGAGAGCTCTCACAGTCTGCCTGGAGGGCCCAGAGGGGCTTTCCAATTTAGAGCTCTGGTACTCTTCTGCAGGATAAACAGCTCCGGATTCTTCTTTAATGACAACAGCATATCAGCTCCTTTTGAGGTTACAGCATACATAAACAGGATCTGCCTCATATTTTCCAGTTGTGGAGGAGGGAAGGCCAAAAAAAAAAAAAAAAAAAAGCACCCCACAAACCTTTTCCTGCAGTTAACTGTGGAAGATGACTTGCTTTGACCCATATGCAAGACTGAAAAAAGGAAAGAAAGAACCACAGAATGGAAAATGTTCCCAGAAAGGAAACAGGAAAAGCATTACTTCCTCTGTGTGTGAGAACATCAGTGGACAGAGGGGAGAAAGGTAATGCTTTAAAGGGTTTTAAAAGAAAAGGGATGCAAGCTTAAGAAGAATGAGTAGAAAGGGTTCTTAATAAAGTCTTCTTGGTGCCAAAACCCAGAGACATCAATTGAGAGGTCTTGCCGGGCACACGCCCCGCTCTTCACTTTGAATGCTAAAGTTAACACTGGCTGTCAGGTTAGGTAGACAAGCAGGCTATTTCCCAGGATCCCCTGAGGGATCGGCTTGGCACTGAAAACTTCCTGGCCTTCAGGAAGCCCTAACAAAACGTGCCAAATGAAGATATTTGCTCACAGAACTCACTTTCTTGCACCCTGAGCCCATATTCCTTACTTGGTTTTGGACTGAAGTTCTAAAGGAAAAACCTCAAGATTTCTGTTTTATTGACCTAGGCCCACCAGCCTCCCCCTCACCTCCCCTACCCCAATATTTTCCAGAAAGCTGCAGAGAAAACTGCTTCATCTGTATTTAAATGTGTATTTTAGTGGTGGGTCAGCAAACTTTTCTGCATCATTCAAAACACTGAGCTGACAAAATGAGAGCCACAGAAGAAAATGAGAAACCAGTTAGTTAGGTTCAGAGGTAGAGTAGAAGCCAGCCAGAGACAACTCTGTTATCAGAAACCCAAGCTTGAGTCAAGGGGAGCTCTCAGAGCCATGGTCAAGTTTGAATCTGGATTTGGAAAGGCAGGGAATCATCTAGGACAGGTGGCTACTGAGAAAACCGTCTCCCATTTCTAGGCACATTCCATTCCCAGCTAAATAATCCATGGGCTTGGGGAAATAACAGTTGAAGAAACTTGGCACATGAGATTTGAAGTAGCTAAGATCAGTGGACCTTTAATTCACAGCTTACTGCCTAGTGCTTTTGTCCTAAAACATGGTTCATGCAACACTCAAGAGAGTGTGGTAAGTCCAACTTGCTCATCTAAAAGAATGGCAGTCCTAAGACCATCAGGGATGACAGTTAGGTCTTAGGCAGTCCTAAGACCATCAGGGGTGACAGTTTTATTCTGACACGTGCTTGCCACAGGCAGACTAGTCCTATGAATCTCTGCAGGTAAGAGTTCTCTGTATTTCAGTTTCAGTCTATGGATCAAGATATCAAATTATAAAAATGCAATTAATTAGCTGATATGGCAAACCTCTCCTGAAGGCACCTGATAGATCACTGGTTCACACCTGGAAAGTTATGCAGTTGGGCACCCAATGAGTATGAATCTTGAGAACCTTAATCACCTCTCCAGAGCAAAAGTTGTAACAGAGACTCTCTTGTGGAGGAAACCAAGAGCCAACGGCAGCTAAGAGAAAAAAAGACCAGGGCAGGAAGAAGAGGACAAGAGTTGAAATCAGGAGGGAAAGCTAGACATGGATCATCTGGGGAGGAACAATCTTGGCCAGGATAGGTGAAGCAGAGTGACAGAAAGGTCTGAGCATGGACCAAGAAAGATACGTTCAGGGTCAGCCTCCAGGGCCACCAGCCCCAGCACATCAAAGATGCGCTTGGCTCTGGCTGGAATCAGGAGTACGAAGACTCACACCCTTGGGCTTTTCTAAACTTCCTCTATCCCTTCTTCCAGCTAAGTTTTAGTGAATGCTTTGAAACTGGGGAAGGTTTAGGAAGAGGCTGAAACAATATCCACTCTGACTGCTTTGCTCAGGTGGGGGCCCTGGCTACAGCAAGATGGGCGAGGTTGATAGTCTTAGCAGGGACTGAACACCTATTGAGGCAGTTCTCCCCCAGAGAACAGGAGGTCATGATCCCTATTTCTGACTTTCTTCTGGGCCTATAAGTTTCTCCATTATATCCAGCTATTTGCGGAGGAAGTGCAGGCTTTTTAGCAAGTGCATCTTTAATTAAAAGATGGAGTGGGTGAGAGAAAATCAGTATAAAATCTATTTTTCCTCTACTTCCCCAACATAAATTGATAGTGATATGTCTGAAATAGGGGCAATTATAAGGACTTGACATAAAAAGGAAGTTTAGAAATGTTACCCCAACTAGACAAACCAATAAAACGAGTAGTTTCTCTTTAAAAACAAAAGTTTCTTAAGTCTAAAAAAGGGGCATTAGGGACTTCCCTGGCGGTCCAGTGGCTAAGACTCCGCACTCCCAATGCAGGAGCTGGGGTTTGATCCCTGGTCAGGGAACTGGATCCCACATGCCGCAACTAAGAGTTCTTATGTCACAACTAAAAAAGATCCCGCATGCCGCAATTAAGACCCGGCACAGCCAAATAAATAATAAAGATAAATAAATAAATAAATAAGTGGGCATTATATAGGAGAGAGTTAAATAAGCAAAATCACACAGAAAGAAAACCACAATATTACTGGTATAAAATCCTTTTTCATAGGCAACTTTTTTTTTTCTTTGCGGTACGCAGGCCTCCCACTGCTGCGGCCTCTCCCACTGCGGAGCACAGACTCCGGACGCACAGGCCCAGCAGCCATGGCTCACGGGCCCAGCCGCTCCGCAGCATGTAGGATCCTCCTGGACCGGGGCACGAACCCGTGTCCCCTGCAACGGCAGGCGGACTCCCAACCACTGCACCACCAGGGAAGCCCACAGGCAACTTTTGATGGGTTTGGAGCATTAACTTATTACAGCCCCATATACTCTCTTAAATCGGCACAGCCTATTTTTAGGTTATATACCTTGCAATGTAGTTAGGTTAAGCTTAAACAGATTAGGAGAGTAAAGCAACATTATTTAAAACTCTAGTCCTAAGAAAAAGCAGAGTATTCAAAATCAGTACTAGTGTTAGAAGAGAGCAGGCAATCTTTTCTGATGACTCTTATCGGTTTTACTCTTATCACATTCTTTTAGTATTATGGTGATCAACTTCCCTCAAAAACCTACAAGGGAAAAGCAATGATGCTCCCCCATCCCTACCCCAGCCAAAAACTAATTTCAATCAATGTCCTAGAGCAACATTCAATATTTCTTACATTAATGAGATTCAGATCTGTGCTCTGGCCATAACAGGAATGAGCAGAGAGCATGTAGAGTTAGCCATTTGGTAATAATTATCCAAAGCTATGGCCTCTTTTATGCATACCTTATGGCAATGCCACGTGTGCATCCATAATCAAATGCTCTTAATTTTTAATGCGTGAGTTTTCCTTTTGAGGATCAAAAGGGTTCAGAATTGTGTTTGAAATGAGAAGGAAAAGAATGAGAAAAAAATCTCCCAACGTACCATAGACCTGAATTGCCATCTCACATCAGATTTTTTTTTTTAAGTTTGCCAAAATGAGCTGGAATTTCTTTATAGCTTTAGAGCCTTCCACAGCAGACATCACCTCTCAGTCTTCCAGCAATGCACGATTTCTCTGTGCGCACCCACAAGTAGACTGGTTTGCTACTCTCCCAACCCCCCCCCCCCACCAATTCTGAAATTTCTAGCAAAAGAGAGATCTGTGAAAACAGGTTACTTGTACTTTTATTGGTTCCTCCAGACCATGACGACATTTCCTGAAAGGCAGTGCCAGGAAACTATTAATGTCTGTGAAGAAGAAGTGAAAGTTCTTATGAGCATAAACTGTCTGGTGCCCCAGGAGACTGCAGCCTGAAGGAACCCCTGGTCTTAGACTGTGACACTGACTCAATTGGCTGATACATTGGAACTCCAAACACCACCGTCAGAGGAGAGGAGGAAAGTGTCTTTCCAAAAAGAGAGGTCTGGGAGACACAACAGGCTATTTCCTCCCTTTCTCTTAACCGCTTGCTTACCTACAGTAGAGCATCTGAGCAGGCAGCTAATGACTGGCTCAGTCAAGGCTGTAACACCAATCAGTTAATCCATTGAAGTAGTTAATGGATCCTTTCCCAAGCAGGAGGGATAATAAGGCCTACATCTGGAAGAGGAGCGTGTGGCCTTCTCCACAAATGGGAAGAATCCATTCTAACATCCAGGTGCAGAAACAGAATTGCACCTTTTTACAGGACCTCAGCAATTTTGCTAAGGCTAGAGTCACACTGTGTGAGTACTTCACATGGCTGACCTTAAAAGAAGCAGGAGCTTTACAGAAGACTGGAAACTAAATTAAAAAAAAACTTGTTTGAAGCACCGGACCTTTAGGAGACTTCCAAGTATTTCAACTGATATATTATTAAGTGCCAAAATCATGTGGGTACTTGGTAAGGTTGTAACTGGGTTTGTGGAGCAGAAAGGCAGCTCACTGCACTGCCATATCCCTCTATTTCACAGCGCCACCTGCTGGGTGAGGGTGGAAAGAGCTGAACTTTGTTTCTTGGATTGATAGCCTATGAATTCAAAGAAAGAAGAAAAGTTCCCAAACACTGTGAAACAGTGCTCTTTATGCTGGCACGTTCATAAAGAAGGGGACAGCTCTGCTCATCTTTGATGCTGTCCTAGCCACCCACAGTCCAGTGATGACTGTTTCCTTTGAAATGTCCGAACAGGAAATAGGAGCATTAAAACCAAGAACATAAAATATGGGCCTTGCATGTTGCCTAGCTACATTCCCGTGTTAACAGCCAGGTCATTTGAATCATGACCTTTAAAAGCTGGAGGGTTTTCTCATTATCTTTAATAGAGCATTGTAAGTGTCTTTACAGATGAAGTTAATTCTATTCTCATAATTAACCCTCTTCAGGAGAACATTTAATATCCGGCCTCAACGTAGTAAACACCTAAACTCAGAGCAGCTAAGAAAAAACTGTAGCTAGAGAAACATTCACTGTCACATAAAGCACTAGGTTCCATACCTGGAATGTTAAAAAGAAATTAATCCATATCTTAAGCACTGTTCATTCAATCTTGAACAGATACGTCGATTTCTCCTTGCTGAGGAAGAAGCTATAGGCCCAAAATGCCTCATCAGAAACTTCCAGGCCAAAAGTATTTCAGAATTTTTCAGATTTTACAAAGGTAAAATGGTACATTATGTATTATATAACACCTCCAGTGGGTTCTTGGGCTGAATCCACTAATCAAACAATATTCCTGCAGTAAGATATATGAATATTCACAGCCAATGATTAAAGACTCTAAATAGACTTGTGACAGTTCAGATCAGGTTTTCTTTTCAAATGAGTTTGTATAAAACTTAACAAGTTGCACTTTGGGGGGCTTTTTGAATTTCAGAATTGAGGATAAAGGATTATGGACCTGCACAAGTCAGTCTTGATTTTAATGAAAAAGAGGCAAAGCGGCGGAAAAGGATTCTTTAGAAGGCTGAAACCCAGGTGTTTATCTTGGTTATTTGACTTTGTGGACATTACTTAATATTTTTAGCCTTGGTTTTCTTATTGATTGCATTGTGGTGGGGATGGTGGTGGGAGTGGCAGTGGATAGGTGTTCCAAGATAGGCAGGAGGGAATCAGTATTCATCCAATGTCTACAGAGTTCCAGTCCTATGCTAACTGCTTCTAGTTCCTCAATATTATAAACAATAGTGCGATAAATAGTAGCTCAATCTTTATACATGTCCCTTATGATTTCTTTGGGATAAATCCATTAAAATGTAATTACTGGATCAAAAGACAATCTATAACTGTCTGTCTGACTGTCATTTGTTCGTCCATCCATCCATCCACCCGGGTTTATGTCAATATTGCAAAATTGCCTTAAAGGTAATTTATACTCCCAACAGCAGTGTGCAAGAGCACCTATTTCCTGTACCTTTGTCAATGCCAGGTGTTACCATTAACAAAATTCTGCCAATTTGAAATGTGAAAAATGGTATTTCTTCGATTAAACATGCATTTCTCTGATTGCCTTGCATTTTTACATAGGCTCTGTGTAATCTTCCACAATTTTATGAAGCAGTTATTCCTAAGTTTCTATCGTTAGTGGTAGATCCAGGTCTGTTTGACTTCAGAGCTTATCCTCCTCCCAGGAGCCCCTGTGAGCTCTGAATTGCATTGTGGAGGTGGACTGGGTCTTTCGAACACAAGGGCACAAATGAGTTGTGGTGGCAGCTTTGACTGTATCTGTTGACTAGGTTGTGCTTCTACTGTACTAAGCCTAGAGGCTTCCTAGGTGGCCAACAAAACCTCTTTGAAATAGTAGCCCTTATGGCTTAAGGCTTGGGGACAGAACACAGGGAACGTATTTTAAATTACTATTCATCACCACTCAGAGCACGGTACAGTTTTTAGACTAGCTAATCATTAATCAATTTATTAACCAAAACCAGTATACTATGGATATACTGTATACTATAGATATTTTGTTAATTCTAGCTGTTCCTCCCTCCCCATATGGGCTTACATTGGTATTAAAATTTAAATAACACATCTGCAAAACTCAGATGATACGACAGCATTTTAGATAAAGTGACTTTAGGTCAGACTTTATCTGCAAATCACACACTGTTCTCAGTCATTTATACCCATGGAGGAGTGGGATGAACCAGACCCAGGGATTCAACAGGCATTCTAAAAGCCATCATCTTTCTTACATATAAAACCCTCACCAGGGTCTTAGCTACCAGCTTTCTAAGGTATGAGTGTCACATTCTTTCTATACTCCTACAGTAACCTGCCTACAATAACCTAACTGCCTACAATAACCTCCCCACAGGAGAGGCATAAATAGCTTGTGAAAATGCTGAGAAAGAGCAACAAGGTAAAGGGTCAGTATAAATCAGTCTGAATAGAAATCCCCCACTTTAAGTCCACTGTCAGCACTGGAAATTTCTCTACTTCACAAATGCAGGCAGGGCTACCGAGGTGCAAAGCTCCTATATTTTATGGGACTGGGAATGTGCCTCTTGGTGACCCTGTGATGGATAATCCGATCACAGTCCAGGCTTGCTCTTCTGTATACAAAGCACACTTGAGCAGCAAATCTGTGTTACATACACATTTTCAGGTTTCTCTCTGAAGGAGACGAACAGATTTCTCTTGAAACAGAATATCCTGAGAGAAAACAAAAAACGACTGGCTTTAAATATGTCAAACAAAAATCTTTAACTGTGACTCAGGATTTCAGGAGTTGGTCTGGTCTCAGGTTGTTTAAGGAGCACAGTCTTCTGTATTATCCTTGCTTTAATACCCACTGTCCATGACATCACCATCCAAACCATTTATTTAGTCTGTTTTCAAGCTCACCACATGGCAAATGACTGCCTGAATGAACAAAACAATTCAATTCTACAAGAATTCTTTGCAATTGAGACCCCTGGAGAGAGAAAAAAAAAGTGTAATTGCTATCTAAAAATATACTGAAATTTCTGTAAGTGGTTTTATAAATAAGTGACTGGCTGTCATTAAAAGAGGAAGAAAAAACCCCACAAATAGCTGCAGAAGGCATTTCTGAATCTTGCAGACATAGTAAAGCAAAATCATAATACCCCCATGAGCTCTTAGTTATCAGAAATCCCAGTTCGAATTTAGCCATTGACAGGTGGGCAAGGTAAGACAGATGATAATATCTTTTTGAGTAAAGACTAAGTCTCTAACATCTCATACCCCTTAGAGTAGTGGTTTCCAAACTTTAGTATGCATCAGAATCATCTGGAAGAATTTTAAAAAACAGGTTACTGGGCACCACCCCCAAGAGTTGCTGACTTAGAAGGCCCAGGTGGGGCCCAATAAATTTGCATATGTAACAAGTTCCCAGGTGATCCTGCTGGCCCAGGGACCACATTTTGAGCACCACTGCCGTATAGCACAGAGCCCACCATTAGGCAAATGGTAGCTGGAAAATAAATGTATATTGATTAAATCGAATTCATCTTCAAAAATAATGTTTTCTTTCCCGCCCCAAATCTAATATGCTGGTGGATTGCTTTTTACAGGGCATAATAATTACCTGGAGAGTCTTGTTAAAACATAAAAGCTTCTTAAAACACAGATTACAGGGCCAACCCCCCGCCCCCCAGATTCAGAATCAGCAGATCTGGAGTCGGTCTGAGAACCTGCATTTCTGATGCTGATGCAGCCAGTTCCCAGATGACACTTTGAGTAGCACTGGGGCAGCAATCCACTTCCAGCTGCCACTAAACATCACACCAAGCAGATTTCTCAACGTATATCTCAATTACATAACTTTCCATATTCTATTTTATCATTTGGGCTCATGGTTTTCAATCCTATCAGACTTACCCTAAAGCAAGAGCTGTGTCTTATTTCTCCTTATATCGAACACGATGCCTATCACAGTGTTTTGCTATGAACACACAGGTGTGTGTGTGTGACATATGTTGGTATGTTGATATATACTGCATACATGGGTAGTAACAGGAACACATATTTGTTTATTTAGGTTTCTTTTTGTGCAAATCTTCCCCCTACCAATCTATTTACTGCCTGTAAATCTAGTAACTGCTGAATTTCTTAAAAAATTAGTTGTTTGTTATAAAGCAGAAACTAACACACCATTGTAAAGCAATTATACTCCAATAAAAATGTTTAAAAAAACCCCTAAATTTTCATGAAGTATTTTACTGATATGCTAACTTCCATTTATCATCATTGTGGAATCAATGAGAAATTATGTGCAACTGAAAAGAAAAAAAAATTAGTTGTTTGGCAAAATCAGTCTTATGTGGTAGATGGCAACACAGAACTTATTAAAAGCATTCTTATGTATGAGTATCATTCGTCAACAGGCCCTCAATGAATCTGAGGCTAAAGAAAACCAGCAAGTGGAAATCACAAGTTCCATTAGGACTGTAAGCATTTTCCAAGCCCTCTGCCAGAGCCTCCCTTCCTCCACTCCAGAGCCTTCTATCCCCGAGAGAGCCAAGGGGTCTTTAAGTTCTCCGCATTTAATATTGGGCTGCATGTCAAAACATAAAGAATGAAAACTGGTTTATGCCATAAATTAAGCCAATAAATTACAGCACACTTAATCCAGCATGGTGCTGGCAAACACATACACCAGTCCCACATCTGATGAGTGGCTTTAATGTTAAAAAAAAAAAGTGTGTGTGTGTTTGTGTGTGAGTGTGGGTGGGTAGTTGAAAACAGGCAGTGGGCCTGGGGAACAGGTGACAGACTTGGCCCTTAGATATACAGGAGACAGTCTGAGGTTTTATCTACTTAGTAAGGTAAATTGCAAAGCAGAAGCTCATATAATGTTTACTTTGGTATGTCCTTCATCTTCCCAGTCCACTACATCCCATACATTCTCAGAAGAAAATCCTGTAACTCTAGAAGAAAGGAGAGCCCTGGACGGTTTAAAGCAGACTAAAACTCACTTTCAAAATCTCCATTCCAAAAAAAAAAATTCTATTCTTCTGGGATCTCTGAAATCAGAATAAAACAAAACCCAAACAAACAAAAAACAAGGGGTCTACCACCTGCTTCTAGAAGGTCCAAAAAGTTAAGGTGTGAGAAGAGGACTAGAAGCAACTTCTCCAGCCTTTGGTGGGAGCAGTCAGTACTGGCAATGGTTATGTTCGACAGTATTGATTTGTGATTTGTGTCTTGGGGGAAACATGTGGAGAGATTTTAACATATCATTAGGTTTCATCTCCATACTTCAAATAACAGGACAAATCAGTTTATCTCTTCAACTGGAACCCTCTTTACAGACAGAAGAAATGAGATGCTTTCAAAAATTAATTTTCCCACTCTTCCCTGAAGTCCAGAGTTTTGATGAGGTTTTATGCAGGTTTTGACTTCTTTTCTTATGACCTTGTAAACTAGAAAACAAAAAAACTAGCTAATTAAGTTTTTTAAAATGAAAAGTCAAGCCCCCAAATTAAAACGATCCTTAAAATAACTTCTAAAAGACTGTCAAACTCTGGACAAGAAAGTATTCATCTCTGCATATTAATTGCTAGTTGTTCAGGGTAGAGTAGAAGCTCAAGAGTCTTTAAAGTTGGTTTAGAAAGTTCTTTAAAAAAAAACTATATATATATGTCTGTACATTATATATATATATATATATATATATATATATATATATATATATATATATATATATATAAATACATCGCTAGAAAA
>NW_006780023.1:537303-540477 GCF_000442215.2 Lipotes vexillifer
ATATATATATATATATATATATAAATTCACCTGGAGAAAACTAAAGCCATCATTCTTTGAATTACAGTAGTAAGCTATTTGGATAATATAATAATAATTATACTCATAGTAATAATACAACTATTTGGATATACAGCAATAAGCCATTCAGATCCTTATTGGTTGACTGAAATCATTATTAAGGATGAAGCCAATTTTAAAATTTTCTGTTAAAAAAATTTTTTTTTTAACTGGGAAGACAGGGAAAAAGGAGATGAAATACCAGGGGTTATTTGAGAATAACCAGAACAGAGGTGCAATCTTGAGGTAAAAAGGTTTTAGATGACCAACAAGCAGCAGGTGAGGGTGCTGGTTTTTGGCAGTAAAGAAAACACGGTACTAAGTGGTAAAATAATGACAAAGAAACATTTAATACAGCTTGAAGTTCTTTTTGACTTTGGCAGCAATGCTCTCCGAATTCTATCTTGAAGGTGGCTGAGAACTCCTAGAACCTTAGTCTCATGACTCAAAAGGAAACATCTATTGCTACGTTTCTCTCCTGTTGAACAAACTGCCTACTGGCTCAGAGAGATTAAACGCGGTGCTCAAGGTTACAGGACTAGAACCAGGTTTCATGATGTCCAGTCTGTCCAAGCAACTGAGAATGGGGAGGCCAGTTATGACAGTAGTCTAGGCTGGAGGGGATGAGGCTTGGATAAGAGTGGTGGTAGGGGGAATGCTTGAGGAACCAGGACAAAGCTACTTCAAGTGACATCTCAGCCTGGAAGAAGACTGGATTTCCTCAAGCCTAAGATACATGGCTTTTAAACTTCTTTCATAGTTTAAGAATTTTTGAGATCAAGATGCAGCTTACAGTCAATGTTAAAAGAGAGGTAGAAGAGGTGATGTAGCTGTCAATGCTTGTGCAGGTGCCAACAACACAAATGTCTAGGAAGAGATAGTAGCATTTTGAAGCTTGGAGAGGCTGGGTGACTGTGTGAGGGGCTGACTGCAACACATGCAGTGGCAGAGAGGACAAGTGGGAAGTAATGGATTCTAAGACTGGAAAGGTATTAAATCTGTGTTAAAAGAAGAGAGAATTACCACAGATAGTGGACAGTTCCAGATCTCTAAGTACTATTAGGGAGGCAACATAGATGGCTAAAGGGAAGTAAAGTAGAAAGAGTAAGAATAAGTAAAATAAGGGCCTCAGAAAATTAACACCATGCGTGATCAGGTCTGGAATAACCAAGAACTGCCTACATCAACCAAACATTTAGATTCTAATCTCTAAGCAAAATGGTGTAGGGTCCTGAACCAGCTAAGAAGATGTTCAAAAGTCCACAAGCTTGGTCCCACCTGAGACTAACCAACTCCGAGGGTCTGAGGTGAGGCCCGGGTAACTGTTCAGTGATGTACAGGGAGAGCCCGTTGTCTCACAAACACACTGTGTACTTAGGGACAACTAATTTTTAGTACTTTAGGTTTACCTGCAAGGCTACTATATATTTTAATATTGAAAAATGTGTGCTCCCCCCTTTTATAACTGCACCTTTCTGCTTTCTATGTGCACATCTATTAGTCACTCAAGTAAGAAAATTTTGCTAGTAAATGTTACGGCAAAGAGTGTAGTTTCTGACTGTGGCTATTGCTGAGCTATTCCTGATCAACTCATGACTTCATGAGAATGTAGTTCTGCACCCTTCCACACCCATTTTAGAGCCACTTAGGCCTTGCTTATTACAGAGATCTGCATGGCTCAAAGAGATGTCCTATTTCTTTTTTAAACGGGTTTTTTTTTCTTTTTTTTCCTCAGCGAGAGGTGGTGGCTAGAGGTATTTTTTTCTCTTTTTTTCCTTGGTGGAGGTGCCATTCTAATTTGGTCTGACTTCATTTTCCTGTTCTGGTTTAGGGCATTGGCACAGTGTAAAGCTACCTTGCTAGAGGGAGGCTTCTTCTCTTAGAAGTGCATTAGGTGGAAGGTCTGGGGATGTGTCGCAGAGAGGTGGAACAGGAGGTGGAGTGGAAGATGGAAAAGCACTACAGCAGGAGTCTGCTGATCGTTTCTTCTTGCATGCTACTTTATCCCTGTACTCACCAACACCTTTCATTTTCTACAACAGTGGATCAACAAATCCTCAGTGGCTCCCTATGACACAGAAAGTAAAGTCCAGTCTCTTCAGCCTGACATTGGAGGCCTTCCACCACACGGCTTCAGTGGGTCTCCCAAATTCCTCACACATATCCTCCAGTTACCTCACATCCTCTCACATGCCTGGCATAGCTGAGGCCATAGCACTTGGAGCCCATCTTCCTCCCATCTCCTCAGTCCTCTCCTTTCTCTGAACTCCTCTAGCAGGAACTGTCTGTGTCACTCATTAGGGCTCTTAGTCATACTGGCCACATTTTAATTCATGATTTCATACATGTATGATTTACCTCACTAACCAGACCAGAACTCCCCAAATTGGAGCCCCATGGGTTGAATTTAGCCCACATACATGTTTTGCTTGGCGCACACAATGTTTTTAAAGAATTTGAATTAGTTGCCAGCATTTTAAAAAAATCAGGAGATGGCACATAATAAAAACCTGGATTTCTGACTTCTCCTGACAAGCTGGAAGCTCTGACAATTCTGGGCCAGCATTCCAGGATGGTTCCAATCAGCTGGAGCTGTGTAATGATGATCCCTTCAGAGTGATGTATCCTTTCCACTTCAGCAGAGCCCCAGTCACCCCTCTGTCCTGCGCCTGGCCCCTTCCTGCTCTCACAGACCTTCCTGTCTCCTGCAGTTGTTTAAACTTGCAACCTCTGAACTTCACCCTATGTCCTCGGAGGGTATGGTCTTTGTCTTCATCTCCTCACCTCCTCAGTGCTTAGCACACTGCTATTTACATAACAGGTGCTGAAAAAATACTTCCTGAATGGAAGCAAGAAAGGCCAGAATCGAAGAAGCAGATGAAAGTGATGGATCAGGGAGATGAGGATTAAAGGAGGCCAAGGCTAAGGACAAATGATGAAGTGTTTTCCAGTGCCTCAAAAAGGATGTGAAATGAAAGACCTTGTTCCTTTACGGCTTCAAATGGCAGTGACTTATAAAGCTCTTTTAGAAAATTAAAAGAGGGATTTCGCTTTCAAAATGATAATTTCCCAGAAGCGGGACAAGAGAAACGATGTAGGTTATCTAATGACGCT
>NW_006780023.1:540506-548273 GCF_000442215.2 Lipotes vexillifer
CGCTCTTCAACTCTGAGTATACTTTACTGTTGTCAATAGTGAAGTGAATCAGTCCGTCCTTTTTTAAAGAAAAACCGCAAAACTTTAAGGCTTACTTTGTACTGCTGACTAGGTAAAAGAGAAATTACCCTAAAGGCTGCCTTCATTTTACATCTATCTACAAAATCTCAAAAGAAATACACTGTAAGAGATGCATGTTACCAAGGATGTTTTCCTGAACTTGCACCAAATCCCTTCTGGGTGTCATCTAAGCTGCCCCTTTCCACTCAAATAAGAGTGAAGTTCAGAAGGTTAGGAAGAGCAGGGTTCCAGAATATTAGACACATGATCCAATGACTGAACTTGAAGTTAAATTTCACAGATGAAACTGTGGCTCCAGAGAAGTCAGGCCGTAACTCACAGTTCTAACACTGGAGGTTTTACAGAACTTCCCCCTTCTACCAAAAAGCCTCTGAATTTTATTGCTGAGGGAAAGGAGAGAAAAACTGGTCTTACTGATCTGTTGATACCTCTGGGTTTGAGGGTATGAAGTGAATTGAGTTGGTGCTAAGGTGCTGGGGAATTCAGAGAAGAGGTGGAGAGACTTCAACTTGTCCACTGTGAAAGTTTGTGTTTGAACTAGAAGTTTGAGGAACTAAAGCTGAACAAAGCTTTAGATTTGGGATGTGAGTATCTCAAGCTGCTGGGACAGAGAGAAGGTCACTAATGGGAAATTTGTAGAGGCATCCAAGAACAGACATCTGCCTCACTTAACTATTTGTCAAGTTTTTTCTGTCTGCCTGCAGAGTTGACCTCATTTTTCATTTCAAGAAATTATAACTTAAAGTCCATACCCACTTATAAGCACCAAATTATGGAATGTTTCATTCTGTAGGTAGTGGCTTATCACAGTTTCTAAAATCCCAAACTGCTCAGTGTCCTGTGCAGTATCATGAGAGACAGTAGCATGTGGTAGGTAATAGCATGGGTTCTGGGGTCAGACAAGACTTAGGCTGGAGTCCTAACTCTGCCAGTCAGTGGATCTGGAGCCCTAGGAAAGTCAGATAACTTTTTCCAGCCACAGTTTTCTCACCCTAGAAAGGAGAATAAAAATGGTACAATTGCATGGGATTATTTTGAGATGTGAGTGAAAGAGTGCATGCAGACTACTTAGCACAGCACCCTGCAGGGAGTCAGCCCCCAATAACAAGTTATTTTCATCAGGGTCTCTCACAATGTAGGAAAATTTAGATGGTCAGTTGGGTGATAGGTCATCAGGATCTTTGAGGAGTACATAAATTGGCTTGGCATTGTGCTCACAGTTCGTAATTCTAAACAAGGTTGAGGTCAGTAACTCCTGTCAGAACTTGGGCTCTGAATGATTTTTCCAGCAGGAGGGATATTATGCTGAGCCAGCCCTGCTCACACCTCTGCCCTCTGTGATTAAATAAATGCATTTCTGAACCAGCCGGGCAAGCGAAGGCTGCTCTGCATGAAGCCTACTGTCCCATATGGGGCCTGATCCCATAGCCTTGAATTTTAACGAATTGAGCTAACTGGTAACAGATAACCAGAGACATGCTCCCTACTTGCAGGAGGCCAGCAGACTTTTACAGGGACACATCACGAAAACTTTAATAAGATGCAGAACACAAAATACATTTCAGTAATACCCAAGAACATGTAATGTTTCAGAGTTTGGAAAAACCACAGCCACTCTGTCCATTCCAATTTATAAGCAGATTCTATAGCCTGAGAGGTCTGGGCTTTTATTGGCCTTTTTCCCTGATGATGTAATGAGTATCTGAAACTGACAAACCTAAAGCTGGCTGAGAAGCTCAGAACTAGAGATCACATCATCTTTCCTTAAAGTAACACCTAACTTCCTGCTTGCTCTCCTGTATAAAGACTGGATACTTGAGGAACACAGAATCACAGAATATTAGAACTAGAAGAGTCTTCAGTGTTTATCTATCTAGTCCACTGGAGGAGCAAGGAAACCATGTGATACACAAAGATTACACAGCTAAATGTCGGCTCTGCCAGTACCAGAGTTTCCCTGACTCCAGGTCCAGAACTTTCCATTAAAGTTGCCACCCTGAGCCATCCAACCATCAGTTCCTCTCACAAAGTTATCCTGAAATTGGGGGACAAACCACTTGTTTATTTTTTTAATGGCCTAGTTGTATGGATGTCCAAAGCAAGGAGACAAAACAAATAGCTATAAGCAAAGCTATTTGTTTATAGCTGCCTATAAACTCAACATTAGCTGTGTTAATTATATTATGACACACTTGTTAATCTCTAGCATATAAACCAGCAAGTGCTAGAAGCACTTCTCACCTAGATGCTAAAATGTTATCTCTATTTAGCTCAAATAGAATATACTATGAATTTGCCTTATCTTTGTTTCACCAGCTAGTAAGCATTCAGTAACTGCAATTTATTTATTTTAATATTGAGTTACTTTTGTTTAAAAGGGACATTTCTAGGTTATTAAACAAAAGTTCCTAAAAAGCCTTTCATAAAAATTTAAAGAGTAGATGTGAGGTCTAGAAAATTTAGTAATATTTATGGAATAGTCAGTCGGTGATTCATCAGTTTATCAGCTAGAAATGTTGTGAGGAAATCCCAGAACTGAGATTCACTACAGTAACCAGAGTCTTGTCACACTCTCAGCCAGTAATAATTCTTGGTACCCTAATATTTTTCTATTTAAAATGCACCTAAATAGATTTCCTCTCTATTCCCTGCCTTTTTCTCTTTAAGTCCCAGCTTAAGATCTTGGTCCACCATAGCTGACATTCATGGCCTACCATTCACCTGGTACCTACATACTACCTTGGGCAAGTATGAATCTTCTTATATTTGTGCCTTATATCCACAACCAGATCAGTCAGGATCTCCTTCCTTGAATACTGTCTTAGTTCAGGCTGCTGTGACAGAATACCATAGATTGAGTGGCTTATAAACAACAGAAATTTATTTCTCACAGTTCTGAAGGTTGGAGGTCCAAGATCAGGGTGTCAGCATGGTCAAGTCCTGGTGAGGGTTTTCATCTGGATTGTATATTGCTGACTTCATATCCTCCCACAGTGAAGAGCAGAGAGAGGAAGCAATCTCTCTCATGATTCTTTTAAGGGCACTAATTTCATTCATGAGGATGCTGCCCTCATAACCTCATCTAATCCTAATTACCTCCCAAAAGTCCTACCTCCTAATACCATCACATTGCAGGGAGGGAGTAGGGGTTCAACATACAAATTTGGGGTAGGGGAGCACACAATTCAGTCTATAACAAAGGTCTAAGACCAAGCTAGGGCTCTGCATACATGGGGTGTCCATGATACAATCTATCCTATCAGAAAAATGAGGGCACTGTACAGATAATCTTTAGACTCCTTAGGGGTAGTAATGAAAAACCTAATATAATGTTGCAGAAGGGTAAAATAATTTAACATAAACAAGTGAGAATGTATACAATATTGAGAACATTCTGAAATGTTAAGGCTAGAATTTTCTTGAGTTACATAACTCTTTTTTCTAAATTTTTGGGATAATCACAAAAATTATCCTTCTCTCAAGAGTGAGGACTAAAGAAGTGGGAAAGAAAGATATTACAATGTAAAATAGATTAAAATTAAAGTGAAATTAAGTGAAAACAAACGTATCAAAATTCTAGCAGTGGTTATTTCTAGGTGCTACAGTTATGGGTAAGTTTGATTTTTTTCTTTGCATCTTTGTGTATTTTCCACATTCTCTGCAATGAACATGTGACTCTGATAAGCAGAAAGAAACTCCAAGAAGCTTTAAAATAAAGGTAAAGATGAGGTCAAATATTTCCAAATATTTGAGGAGAGACATATCAGGGTGTTTCTAGCTTCAGTTGGTGATTGCCATAACATCATATTATATCCTGTGAATTCCCAAGAAGGGCATGTGGTCACACAAATCATATAATAAATATAATTTTCCATGGGCTGAATGGATTGATTATGCCAATGGTGCTGGGGATAATGAATAACTAGGAGAATGTTTTAGTGTTATTGATAATTTTGGGGAACGTGAGAGAGGCATTGTTCAGGATCCCAAGGTCGGTGCTTGAGGTAACAGGCCTCTACTGAAAGGCTGTGAGTACAAGAAGAAACTGATGACAACTGGACAGGGAGAACTGGGAGACTCTAAACCCAGGATAGGGGCTGCCCAGACATGTTCTATAGGGCAAGACCAGTGTCTACAGGGAAGACACTGGTAAGAGTCTGAGATAAGAGACCTCCAGAAAGAGAGTTCTAACCTAAACTCAAAATACTGTGGGACAAGGGGTAAAGGATGAAGCATAGAAGCAGCAAGGATGAGTGAGAAGGGCCAAAAGAGGCTCCACAGGCTAGGAAAGGGCATTCAGAAGTTTCTAGAAGGGCCTGGGCTGTGATTAATAAAGTCCAAGCTTAAGAGAGAAATATGAGGCTGAATTTGAAATTAACTCCCACTCGTGAAAATTTTAGTTCTTGCATATGAATTCAACTGTAACACCAGAGATGGTGAGAAAAAAAGGGTGGGAAGGCTATGGAGTCCAGAGGCACTGTGATTAAAGGTGTACATCTCACCTCTGAGCTTGAAGGATATTGGTGGAAATCTGCCAAAAGACAGTGCAAAACAGAGGGAAAGGAAACCAATGATCTGCCCTCCTTTGCCCCAGTGTGTTCAATGTAGTTTCTTTGAACCACATTAGGTAAAAAATTAAGGTTGAATTCCTAAGGCTTGGGCCAGGGCTGACAGCTCAAATGCTAACATGGGCCAGACAGGTAACATAAACAAATGAAGTGGTCCAGTCCAGAGAGGTACACAGTGTAGGCAAGAGGCCGTCATGCTCTGTCTGAAGGGACAGCTGCAGAAATGTGGGCCTAGGGTTGCCAAATCTTCTGAGTTTTCAAGAAAAGCCATATATCTGGATTTCTCTGTGAAATCTGCTATTGTTAGTAACTAATTAAATTTCTTTAAAAAACCATTAAGTAGATCAAAGAAAACATATATGGGGAGGAATGTGGTGCCTGGGCTAATTTGTGATCTTTTCTCTGGACTGCTTCTTCAGTACAATTGCAACTTCAGTTAAGGAATGGATTTAAACATGACATGCTATCTTGAAGGCACGCAAATATCTGATCTTTGGCCAGTCCTGAGAATACTAGGGACACTCGAGTGGTGAAAGAAATGTGTATAATGGAACTCTTCATAGCTAATACCTTGGGGAGAATATCACACCAGTTTAAGTAAGCCTAATGTCCAGATGTACAAAGAACAACATATAGAATTTGGGAAGAAGTTAAGTGTGGGCCAGTCAATGCCTGAAAACACTTGTATGCAATTTACTTTGATTCTAGTAGGAAGTTGCATTTGAATACTGCAGAACAAAACCTGGTCCTGAGGGGCAATTTTATAAAATGATACAGACTCAGCATGAGCTACATTAGTGACCAGAGAATTGATTAGTTAGGGTTTCTGTGACTTTGGATACATTTCCAGGTAAGAGAGATATTATAGTGAAAACAAATATCCACGTCCCAAGTGGATGGAAAGCTCAAGGTTGGTTTGTTTCAGATTAGAAAAATAAAAGTGCTTAAGTGTAGACTCCTCAGTGCTCAGGGGAGTGAGAGAATTTAACAGGATTCTTATTATCTGTACCAGGTTGATTAGTGTGTCTCCCCTTCTCCCTCCATTCATGTTCACTGAGAAGCTGTGAATATGGCTTTATTTGGAAATATGGTTTTTGCAGATGTAAACAAGATGAGGTCATACTGGATGAGGGTGGGCCCCAATCCAATGACTGGTGTCCTTATAAGAAGAGGGAATTTGGACACAGACACACATTGAGGGAAGACCATCATGTGAAGACAGAAGCAGATTTTGGAGTTACCACTACCACCACCCAAAGAATGCTGAGGACTACTGGCATCCATCAGATGCTACAAGAGTCAAGGAAGGATTCTTCCCTAGAGCCTTTGGAGGAAGAGGAAAGGCCCTGCTGGCACCGTGATTTTAGCCTTCTAGCCACCAGAACTGTGAGAGAATAAATTTCTGTTGTTATAAACCACCCAGTTTGTGATAATTTGTTACCACAGACCTAGAAAACTGCTTTTTTTTTTTCAAGCCACTTCTAGAATGGAAGGCTTGCTGTGGTGAACTATACAATGACTTAAAATTATGCCCCAAATTGGAGCAATATGTAGGGTATAAGAGATAAAGGCACAGGAAGCATTCTGCCAACAGACCATGAAAACCCTCGTTTTTGGAGAGAATGGAAATAAAAAATAATGACCACTAACCAAATGGAGAGCAAGAGAACTTCCAATTCCAGTGGTGTTATACATAGCATTCATCCCAGAGTTGAACTAAATTTAATTTCATTTAGGGGAAATTATACATTACAGATTTAAAAAATTCCAGTCAACTTTTCCTTGCCCAACTTAGTTTCCTTTCTGTGAAATAAAACCAAGCCCTAGAAAATAACTACAAGACACTTTAGGTTCTTCATATATCTAAAGAACAAAATTAAAAATTAAGTTATTTATAACTTTGTCCCACTCCATATGCAGAAAGTTTTCCTAATATACACTTACATGATTGTTGGGGGGTGGTGCCTTTCATTTTTGCCTTTGTAAAAATTTAAAATATAGTTATTTTAAAATCTGGTTATAGAAATAAACATAGCATTGATTTATCCATGGGTTCTCAGTGTTAATACTTTTTCTTTGGTTTTATGTCTTCATGTCTTAGACCTCTTTTCTCATACCGGCCTCTAATTGCTAGTCTAAGCCTAGAGAAAGGAAGGAGAGGCTTCATCTGTCTCACTTAGAAGTTCAATTAATAAAGCCACAATAACACAAACGATGCCATAAGGCCTATTGTCCAGCTGGATGCACTCAGTTTTAGACGGAAACATACACACATTCACATATCACCACCAACTATCATTACCACCACCACCCAGACCTTGGACCAAAAGCCTCCCCTACAATTTTGTACATATAAATGAATTTCTTTTAAAAGTGCTGTTCATTAGGAAGGGTATTGCTCTATATCATTTTTGGATGATTTCGAGACTATAGATGTCTGCTCATGCAAAACTCCAATGGAGTACATTACTACAGCACACGTGTGCCATACTCAGTTACATACCAAGAAAGTTTAAACACATCTGCTCAATACAAGTGTATATCATATGGTCCTGGTCAGCTCTGTGGGAGCTGAACTCTCAGACCACAAGTTATGCCCATTGGTAGCCTAAATAACATGACAGATAACACATATATCATGATAGCATTATAGATCATTTAAGGGTGTACACGTAAACTGCGTGTGCTTCCTGTGTGATATATTTTGTATTTATTATATATTTATAATATATATTCATGTATAAATACATAAAATATTTTATATTTCACATTATGAAAATGTCATTAAACAAAATTTATATTTATAAATACATGATATATAAAATGTTAAATTATACTTTTTAATATAGAAAATGTATAATAAAATTATTTTTATTAGTCAATTTTGACATAAAATTATTTACTATTGTTTTAAAAGATTCTGGATTAGTCTAATTGCATAGCATACACTGAGGTATACAAATGAGGTTTAAAAAATTTTTTTTTAACTTCATTATCTTTTTTTTTTTTGGCGGTACGCGGGTCTCTCACTGTTGTGGCCTCTCCCATTGCGGAGCACAGGCTCCGGACGCGCAGGCTCAGCAGCCATGGCTCATGGGCCCAGCCGCTCCACGGCATG
>NW_006780023.1:548403-574397 GCF_000442215.2 Lipotes vexillifer
CAGGCGGACCCTCAACCACTGCGCCACCAGGGAAGCCCCTATCTTTATTTAAAGTTAATTTTTATAGGAGTATAGTTGCTTTATAATGTTGCCTTAGTTTCTGCTATAAAGCAAAATGAATCAGCTATACATATACATATATCCCCTCCCTTTTGGACCTCCTTCCCATTCAGGTTACTGCAGTGCATTAAGTAGAGTTCCCTGTGCTATACGGTATGTTCTCATTAGTTATCTACTTTATACATAGTATCAATAGTGTATATATGTCAATTCCAATCTCCCAATTCCTCCCACCCCACCTCTTCCCCCTTGGTATCCATATATTTGTTCTCTATGTCTGTGTCTCTATTTCTGCTTTGCAAATAGGATCATGTATACCAAAAATGAGCTTTTAAAAAAGATTCTGGATTATTCTAATTGCATAGCATATACTGAGGTATAAAAATGAGCTTTAAAAAACTGCAACAAAACAGAAGGTGGGAAAAAAAATACTGGGGCTGACAGAGAACGATTATCCATTCACATTTCTGATTTGTGGAAAGGGTATCATTGGTCTCAACAACTATTTTGATAATATTAGATACGTGACAATTTAAAATTAAATTTACACTAATAAAATATCACTTATGTGTGTTCTCTATATTGAGGGTATGCATAAGATTGTTTTCAAGAAAGGATCTTGCTGCCTAAAACATTTGAAAACAGCGAGTTTTGTGGAGGGCATTCCAGAGCTGACTTTGGACCAAATTCTGACTTCTGAACACTTTCATCCACAAGGAACCACCTCTATGCTCCAAGAAACGAGTCTCACAGAGGCATCTTCCTGGGTCACAGGTGATAATTTAACAAGACCTGGGTGGGGATAGGTTTACAGAGACTTCTCTAAAAAAAAAGAAAATCATGAAAACGTGCCTAATCTAATTTGGATTTATCCATAAACAAATAAACATTCCACTTTAGCATTAAAACATAGTTAAAATCAGTTTTAAGAGATTTTACATTTTCATACAGAGCATTTCACACAAATCTAATAAAGATATGACTTTCTCTGAAATTGCCCAAGCTCTCTGTCACTATAAGCTCTTAATACATTAGAAGGTGCTCAAGAAACGCTGGTAAATGAGTGAACAATTAAAAACCATTTGCGGGCTTCCCTGGTGGCGCGGTGGTTGAGAGTCCGCCTGCCGATGCAGGGGACACGGGTTCGTGCCCCGGTCTGGGAAGATCCCACGTGCCGCGGAGCGTCTGGGCCCGAGAGCCATGGCCGCTGAGCCTGCGCGTCCGGAGCTTGTGCTCCGCAACGGGAGAGGCCACAACAGTGAGAGGCCCGCGTACCGCAAAAAAAACCACAAAAAAAACAAAAAGAAAACATTTGCTCCTGAGCACTGCCCTATGATGCCCTTAATAATTTATTCCACAGGATGAGTCTGGGTGATTGAAATAGCATGCTCTTTTTCACTTAGGCCAATAGGAAGCTTAGACCTAAATTTGTGATTTACTTCTAACAACCATAAAGGACCCGAAACTATATATTTTGGTTTCCCACTCTTATCTCTGGCTTTATATTCCAATTACTCCAGTTCCCTCAACTAATTATTTTATTCTTCTGTATCTCATGTGCTTTGGAAGTGAGGTAAAAATAGACTAATATATGAAAAGAAGAATCTTTCTTAAAACTGTTAACACCTTACTAACCTCTCCTATAACACTGGGTGATTTTTTAAAAAGCTCTCCCCAAATTAACCCTTCTATCTTTGGTAAATTCTGGAAAACCCTAGGGTTTCATGGGAAAGTTAGAAAAGCAATGGCCTAACCTCTGATCTTTGTTGGGTCTGCTTGTCCCTCAAAAGGGGGGCTATTCCTCTGAGGCAGTACTAAATGAAACAAGAGATTGGCCTGTTTGCTATTTCCCACTGGATTTAGACATCAACTTTATTTTGGCCTAACGAATTTATGCCTAATTTTTATTTCCTATGCTCTTTTATTCTCTTCAAGACGTAATCCATTTAGGTATGAAAACAGTCTATTGTGTGTGTGGTAACTTTCATTCCAAGACACAAACAAAAGTGCTTTTCAACAACTGTCCATGTCTATATTTAAGCAATTAGTTTAGACCATCATGTCAAGCCTTATACAATTCCGCACAACAGATCTTCTTTAAAGAGTAAAATACAATTTAAGAAGCTGAAAGTAAGTTTAACTTTTTAGGAGAAAAACCTGGGGCTAGACAGTATATTCTGGAATCCCAGTCTTTGTCCATGTACAGGAGTTAAGAAACATAAAACCCACCTGGACTTGAAGGCTTCCTTCAGCTGAGGTGTCAACAGAGTGAAATGGATTCCTGACTTGGGTTTTGTTTTCTCTCTCTAAATGGCAGTCCAAAAAAACTGTGTAAGAACAACCTGGCACCTCTTTTGCCATGCGTAGTTTCTCCCCTCACACCCCGTGCTGGGATGTGTCACCATAACTTTGCACCCACAGTTATGTCTTCAGGGTGGCCCCTGAAATGGAGTGAGCTAGCTGTGCTGGCAGCTTGCTCTGGTTAGCTGCGGCTGCCGGGAAGAGTGGGCTCCACTCTCCCTTCCTCCTCTTCTCCCCCTCCTTCCCTCCTCCCAAACAAATGCGTCACCTGGCTGCCACACTGGAGTGGTGGCAACACGAAGGGTCTGACGGTGAGGGAAGGGGAAAAATCACAGGGGCCATGTGACTAAAGCATAGCCAAACAGGGATGAATAAGTGAGTTGACTTTAACTCTGCTGCTAGTTTTCCTGGTAAAATCGAGACCATGGAAGAAGGTATGTGGTCCAGACTTGTCTGTCCCCTTCTGTGAGGGCTGTTTAGCAGAGCTTGGGATCCTGTCGTTTGAGAGGAGGACAGGACAAGAATGGAGGAAGACGATGCAAACAAAAGTGGACTTGGACTGTGGCTAGGTGGTCCATACATCCCAGTTTGCCTGAGATAGTTCTGTATTATTGTGTCCCCTTTTACTCTCAAAAGCTCTGACCCAGTGTCCCTTAAGAGGGCATACTTATGCTGCAGGGGGACAATTCTTCCTTTCAGGAGACTGCTTTGCTCACTGTAGACAACTTAGCAGACCTACCTCTGTCCCCTAAATGGTAGCAGCATACCTCCCTCCACCCCATCATTTTTTGCCCACCCTGTCATTCTGACAAGCATAAACATCCTCCCTCTTTTCAAGGGCCTTCTGGGGACAGTAGTAAAGCCCTGATGCAGAGCCACTCAATGTTCTCTCAGTGAAGAAATGAGTAAGGTGAGGCTAAGAGAAGTGAAATGATTTGATTAAGGCCATTGCTAGAAAATGGCCCAGGAATGAATTGTTTCTTGGTTTTATATACTGTGCTCTTTTCAGGACAAAACTCTATTGTCCCATGGCACACCTATAGTTGAATCACTGTCGGCAGAGGCCCAAACTGCAGGGAAAGAATATACATGTGGTAATACCAGTGTTTTACTTGTGACCACTTACTCATATGTAGTCAGTAGCTTCATAACCCTTGCTAGTTACAGAGGTGATCAATAATAATGGTATTTTTCAAGGAGGACTTGATACTTTAGATTTTTAAACATATAATATTTGGAGCTAAGTCATAAAAGCTTTCCAGAAAAGGAGAGTAGTGTTGTCATTATTTTTTAAATAAATGAAGCTTAAAGAGGGATTAACAGCTAACAACAGTGGCACCAATAAATATGCTTTTGAAGAATCTTTTATTCAAGGAATTAAAAATCTTTTTTTTCTTCTAAAAATGTTTAGGACATGGTATTCTCAAACGAAGCCAATAACAACACCTTGCCTCCTATAGTTCTTATTAGTTTCACTTCCTTAATAAGATTTAATCCTGAAAATAACCCTAGGAGGCAGGCAGAGAAGGTATTATTCCCATTCTACTGACTGAGAAATTTTAGTGGCTTACTAGAGGGTTGGACCTCCAGTCCAGTATTCTTATGTTATGTCTTGGAAACTCAAGTCAGGAGCACAGTTGAGAGTCAACTATTACACTTACTTAAATAATTCTGCCTCTTTCTCCAGCATTTAGGAGAAAAATATTATTTTTTCCTCCACATAATTACTCATGGTCATTTGTAGTTGCTAACAGCAGGACTCCTGAACCATGGAGAACGGGCACACTGAGTCACTTGCACACTCACCACTCACTGAGGACTTACTTTGCGTCAGGCCCTGGCTGAGGCACTGAGGCTTCAAAGGCTCATCAGACCCGGCCTTGCCTTTGATGGGTTCAAAAATATCTTGAGAGCACCTTTAGTAATTTTGATCAGAGCTGACTCACTTCTGTTACCTTGAGCAGATATGGCCAAACGATTCACTGTGATTGACTGGTTGTGCCCAGGCCAGGATCCTTCCCTGGGATGCCAAAGTGACCCCCTCTTTCACTAAGCCCTCCCCTCACAAAAACCCTCAACAACAACCAACTGTAACATCAACCCCAAACCCTGGGGACACAGCCTTTGTGTAGACAAGTTCTAGAAATAAACCAATGGCATACCAGTCGGACTACTACTGCTACACTAAAAAAAAAAGGCTGTTTACTTTGGTTTTGGTGATGACACTGAGAAGTACAATCTGACACTTTTATCTACACTGCCAAACAACAATAATTTTCAATTTCTCTTTTTTAGACACATTTGTGGCAGGAGGAGGAGTGGAGTGCCTAGAACTAGGCTTCTATACAACTCTAAAGTAGCTACTGGGATCTAAACTGCTGTAATATTCCCTTCGAGCAGTTTCAAATATTCTAGAGATTAGATTCATAAGCTTATCAATACCCTGGAGATTTGATTAGCTTGTTACTGTGAATACAGATAACTGTGCAGCTTTGGGGGGAAGCCCCCACGTCATAGAGCCTCACCACCCCCAGCCTCTCCGTTCCCTCTTCTTAATAAATAAATAAATAAAGCAAGCATGTGGCAAATATGTTTCTATTTTTCCACCAAGAACACAGATGTGACAGCTTCTTCCCCTTCTCTTCTCTCATCCTCCCCAGCTCTGTCTTTCCCCCTCCCTACCAAATGACCTCATCCCTGCGCAGAAAGGACACCAGCTGCAGGGAGGGTCTGCTCCACCAAGCGGGATCATTATCACCATTAGTAATGCCAAGAAGCCCAGACGGCCTTGTCCACATGTGCAGTGTGTTATAGCTCTGCGGTCTCCCCATATCCACAACCAGGCTGCTGTCTGGAAATGGAAAGGCTTTGCCTTCCTGAAAATAATGTTATCAAAAGACTGTTTAGATATTTCTTAACAAATCCATCAGTGACTGTAGCAACAATGAGAAGAACCTGCCAAGATGATGAACCTGGTGGCAGCCTCAAAAGTCATTTGAGTACAAAACTCCCATTTAAGAAAAGTGAAGACACGTGATTTTTCAGGGTGAGAATTTTAAGAGCTAGTTTGCAAGAGGAGGGCTGCCTAGAAAATAAAAATTACAAAAAAAAAATTCTAACATACCGGCAAAGTAAAAGCTAATGTTATGATCTCTATTTTTACAGGCGTATCCCTATAGATTCATGTTCATTTCTTCATGCACTCATTCACTCTTCTCGACTCTCCTGTCTGCCAGTTAGTGCCAACTCATTCCAGAGAACGAGGCTGTGAGGTTTTATCAGACATAGTAATAATAGCAATTACCATATACAGAGTGCCTACTATGAGCTGGACACAGGGCTATGTGCTAAATGCATGCCTCTCAACCACTTTGCACAGATAGATCATCACTTCCATGTTACAGATGAGACAACTGAGGCTCAGTCAGAGAGGCTTTCCGGGCCCTCTTCTAGAAGCATGCACTCTTCCTGGGTGGTCTTGTCCATACTAATAGCTTTAAATATCATCTACAAGCTGTTATCCAACTTATATCTCCAGCCTAGACATCTCTTCTGAGCTCTAAATATATTCTTATAATTACCTGCATGACATCTTCATTTGGATGAATCACAAGCATCTTAGATCAAAAAAGTCCAAAACTGAACATGGGATCTACTCCTGCCCCCTACCCCCACCCCACCTCACCCTCAGGCTAGGCTCTTCTTCAAAAGTTTCCACGTCAGGAAGTAGCACCTCATGTCAGAAACTGGAAGTCATCAGTGACACCCTCTTCTTGTGCAATGCCACCAATCCAGGGAGCCACCGAGTCTGGTAAACTCTACCTCCTAAATCTGTCTTGAATCCATCTATTTCTCCATTGACTGCTACCATCATCTCTCACCTGGAAAATGTCATTAGCCTCACTGGTTTCCTTCTTGCACTCCTCTAATCCACTGTGTAATGAGATAAAAAATTAAAGTCAAACCTGAATATAATCATGTTTATACCCCACCACCCCCCTGCAAAAAACCTTTCAATGTTTACTCATTGCTATTAGAAAAGACCAAAACTTTTGTCAGTGCCTACAAGGCCCTGCTTAATCTTGCCGCCCACCACCCCCGCCTACTTCTGTAATTTTCCACTTTCCTCTCATTCACTGGGCTCTAGTTGAGCTTGCCTTCTCTCATTCCTCTTTTGCACCAAGTTCCTTCTTGACTCTGGTCTTGGAGGCCTGGCCTTCAGCCTGTGATGCTCTTACACTTCTTCTTCGTCTGGCTAACTCCTACCTATTCTTTGAGCCTCAGGTTAAACATTATTTAACAAAATAGTCTTCTCTGTTCCTTTGATTCAATTAAATTCCACATGTGTTTCTTCTATATTTACTGTGGTTGAAATATTCATTTGAATGCTTGTTTTTCTTTGGCTTCCCCAAGTGGAGTATAAACTCGATGAGGTAAAGAAAGGCCATGTCTGTCTTGTAAACAACTGTATTCATCATGCCTAGCATAATGCCTGGAACATAGAAGATGCTCAATCAATACCTGTTAAATGAATACATGAGGCAAGTAACCTGCTCAAGCTCATAGGATTTGAACTCAAATCTGTCTGTCCTAAAGCACATTCTCTTTTAAAATCTTGCAAAGCAGAAAAGAGTACTTTATAAATTCAACATATCATAATCAGTTTTAGGGATGTAAATTTCCCAAGTGTCAAAGTTCTGATTGACTGAAATGGATGGAAGGATGGATGGATGGTTAGATGGTTGAAAGGAATGGGGTCTGGGAGTATGGTGGGATTGGGAGGAACCTATCTCCCATAGTATATGTGACATAAAAACATCTACTGGCCTGCATGAGTAGTCATAATAGAGAAATGAGAGTATGGATGAGAGAGAGGAGATATTAGAGATTGCTGAGCTGCTACAAGCCTGAATAAAATAAGATTTAAAAACCAAAAACATGGGCTTTCCTGGTGGCGCAGTGGTTGAGAGTCCACCTGCTGATGCAGGGGACGCGGGTTCGTGCCCCGGTCCGGGAAGATCCCACATGCCGCGGAGCGGCTGGGCCCGTGAGCCGTGGCCGCTGAGCCTGCGCGTCCAGAGCCTGTTCTCCGCAGCGGGAGAGGCCACAACAGTGAGAGGCCCACGTACCGCAAAAAAAAAAAACCAAAAAAACAAAAAAAACCCAAGGAAACAAATTAATATGGCTGAAAAGAGTAAAGGCAAAGAGATTTTGAAAAGCCAAGATATCATCTTTTATGGGGAAGAAAAATTACTGAAGGTGGTTTTTGCATATATCTTCTCTCCTTCCTCGTGTGTGTGTGTAGGGTGTGGTACAGATAGTGAAGAATGGGGAGAAGGATGGACTACTGGGAATACCTGAAAAAGGCTTTGAGCTTTGAGGACTGGGGAGTAATTTTTTTCCATCTGAGACCTAGGATATTTGCCTCCGTCAGTACTATTCTAAAAACATCCTCTGCTGGGTAGTCTGTCATTGACCCTCAGATGGAGTGAGGAGAGATGAGTACAGAAGAGTCTGATCAGCACAGGCTAAGTTAGGCCCTTATTCCTTGATTCTGTTCATGCCGTCCAGTTTTCTTCTAAAAAAGTGCAGAACTTCACATTTTCCGACAATGAATGTGGACTTCTTACATTTGCCCTAGTTGTCAAGGTCTGAGAACTTTGGCTTTGTTCCTCTCTTTCAATCCATTTATTTTCTTGAACTGCCCCAGCTTCTCACAAGTTCTCAATTATTAGGAACTTTAAAAAGTTTATTTCTCGTGTTTGTGTGGATGAAATGGTGATAACAATTAGGTGATCAGCTTTTCGCAAAAGAAAAAAAAAAAAGCCACTTTTCCACTTCCCTCTCATGTTCTCCATAAAAGGCAACAAAACTCTTCAGTAAATTCAGTATCATGCAACATGGTTGGAACTGTTCTGATTAATTACATAATCTGGTTAATAGTGTCTGAACCACAAACAGAGTAACAATTTTCAAAGAATTGAAATAAAATACACTTAGTAGTAAAATGATACAGGACTCTAACATCTTTCTTTGATGAATCAGAAGGTGCACAAGGATCTTGTAGTTTTGAATATTTTGATCATTTGATTGCACGATGGTGCTTAGGGGCTGGCTAATGAAACATTAGATAACAGAGTTCACAGTATCTATTATTGGCGGGTCACAGAGCCAACAGTATTTTTTTACTAGCTTGTTTTCTATTGGAATACAAAAAAATGAAGCTTCACATTGAGTTTGACATTTATGGCGCTAAGTTCTGCGATCAGATAATTCTGTTTGTTTCAAAGCTTTGGGGGTGTTTTCTGATTTCAGTTACTAATTTTTTTCCTCCAGTGTCATAAGTTTTGCCCTTTTCAGCTCCTTTAATATTTAATAGTAACTTTAAAGACAAAGGTCTAGCATTTCTATTGATCTCACAACATTATAGGAAAGGATCAAGATCCTGAACTTATGGCAAAAGGAAAAGGGACGCAGAAGAGACCTATGTTAGAGGAAGAGGAGTGACAAAGACAATGTAACAGAGAACAGAGGAAGGAATGGCTCATGCCCTCACAGTTCATGAGCAGCAGGCTGTGCCTTTCTATTCAATCTTTCCACAGTCATTATTTTAAAAATCAAATTGTAGTGGGGCCAGCATATGAGCGACTATCATTTTGAAAGAAGAAAAAGCTGAGAGAAACCAAGGCACAAAGTGAACTATTCTTTCCCTGAATTTTACAGTTTAAAAAGATCCCCATTAGACCTAAAACCATGTCATGTAGCCATAAAATACTCCATTTCACTCCATAGCTGGGCTGTCTGCACTCATTCCCCACTCCCCAAAACGAATGCATACAAAAAATTCTTTTTTTTTTTTTGTAGGGCAATTGTTGATTAATGAATCATCTTTCCTGTAATTTTTATTTTTTGTAGACTTAGTTTGGCTAGTTTCCCTGGCATTCCTGTTGAGGTACGTAATGGAAAATTTGACCTCACACTCTTTGCTTTCTTTGCTTTTTGTAACATCACAGAACACTGATATAAGAGGGTTACAAAAAAGTAGCTTGGAAATGAAGGGATGCACAGAAAAAAAAAAGCTCAGTGTGGAAAGGAACAAAGATACATTAAATCATCTGGAAAGTAAATATTTAGCTTCATAGACATGAAGTTACATTTATCTTCAAGAACAGCTCATTTGTTACAGCTTAGGATGTCACAGTGTTTCCATCATAATTCTGCTTTTCTAAAGAGATTATAAACCAGACACTAAAAAGCCATTCTCAAAATTAATTTGGAACACAGGCAGACCATTTTGTAGATCCTATAACTTCTTCCCAAAATGGTGATTTAGAGAGAGGCAGACAGAATAAAGGTGTCAGTAAGTGATTTCTTGCATTTACTCATACCTGAGTTGAAATAAAAGCTTGGCAATCACCCTTCTGTGATCACATCCAAGAGTCTATGGAAAATGTAACAGGTCGTACAGAGTCAACTTTAGTACTGTGAAACTTGGGGTTTGGCAGTAAAGACATGTTTTAGGACAGGTCTGTCAGCAGAATTCATAGTGGAATGAACAAAATGGTTGTTAAAACTGTCTTTTTACATTTTAAAATAATGAGACTATACTTTCTAAGATAAGACTATACTCTCTTCCCGAAGGCAAAAGAATCATTTCTTTAAATGCATAATCCAGACTCAAGAGGACACTGACCCAGCCACTGACTATGACCTGAGAAATTTATCAACTTGACCACAATGGGAAAAGAGTCCCATATAGCTCCAGCACCAACCTCTCAAAATGCCACAGTGCCCTGGTATAGGGTATCCAATGAGGTGTTTCATGATAACAACATAGGGTGATGTGTATATTGTCAACCCTCACAGTCCCATGGTTGTCAGAATGCATATACAGTGTTCAGCTTATTAATCATCTAGATGTGCTGAAAAAAGGAAGAGGGGAAAGAGCAGATGCAGGGAAGGCTGTACAAATCACTACTGCATTACTCAGGCTGCTGGAAAATGTGCAGATGTTTCTTGATGTTACCTAAGTTGTTTCCAAAACCACTGTCACATCTATGTACTCTTCCCTATAAAAATGCAGCATTATTAACTGGAACTATACAAATAATTCTGTGGAAGAAGCTTTAATATGCCACGTATGGGCTGGATGAGTAGTCTTTATTTGAATAATAATGTTTTGTTGTTGTTGTTGTGTTTTAGAAGAGGGAGTTAAACAGGAGAACGATGAAGTATGCAAATAGGCCACAAGAGAAGAGTTTCTCCTTGTTCAATTTTGTGTTGTAAGTGGTAACAGATGGCTACCTATTCCAGAGACTGTCTTAGGTTCCTACTTCTCACTGACTGGCAGATATAGGAAAAAAAAAAAGAGGTATTCAGACAGCTTGGAGTACTTCTATTTATCCACTTATAAAATGCAGGTGGACTGATAAAGAAAGCTTTTAACTACAAAGAGAACCATTAGGGGAAAAATTTTTATGTGCCATTTAATATCCTGTTTAAGGGAAGTATGAAATCTTGATCAAAAATAATTGGTGGGGCTTCCCTGGTGGCGCAGTGGTTGAGAGTCCGCCTGCGATGCAGGGGACACGGGTTCGTGCCCGGTCCGGAGGATCCCGCATACCATGGAGTGGCTGGGCCCGTGAGCCATGGACACTGAGCCTGCGCGTCCGGAGCCTGTGCTCCGCAACGGGAGAGGCCACAACAGTGAGAGGCCCGCGTACAGCAAAAAAAAAAAAAAAAAAAACGAAACAATAAAAACAAAAAAAATAATTGGTGATATATAAAAATATCAACTCCAGGGAGTATGTTCTTCTAGATTCTTTTGGATTCCTAAAAATTTTCTAGGTCTTATTTGGTTTCTGGCTTCCCTGATTTACTTACACTAATCTTACATTAATTTGAAATAAATTTTACCCTTCTACTTCCCATAGGGTATTAAACCATATTGGTATTTTGGTAGAACTCCATTTAAATCAGCTTTATACTTTTCAGCTCTTTCTCCTTAGGCAAAAAATTTTGTGTGCATGTGTACCTTTTCAGAGACATTTCATTCATATGCAGGCAAAAACATATACTGTATACATATATTCTTTCCTCCTTTTATTATATGTGAATGGTAGCATTCAATATACACTGTTCTGTACTGTGCTTTTTGGACTTAACAGTATACCTTGGAGATCTTTCCATATCAATACATAGACTTTTCCAGTCTTTGTATATGGAACCATTGTATTCCACCAGTATTAAATGTCCTTACGGAAGTACATTTAGGTTATTTCCGATCTTTTGCTGTTACAGACAATATCTGTTTTTATTTTTTTTGAAGTTTTGAATTTATTTTTTTATACAGCAGGTTCTTATTAGTTATCTATTTTGTACATATTAGCGTATATATATCAATCCCAATCTCCCAATTCATCCCACCACCACCCCTCCCCCCGCGACTTTCCCTGCTTGGTGTCCATACGTTTGTTCTCTACATCTGTGTCTCTATTTCTGCCCTGCAAACCCGTTCATCTGTACCATTTTTCTAGGTTCCACACATATGCATTAATATTCAATATTTGTTTTTCTCTTTCTGACTTACTTCACTCTCTATGACAGTCTCTAGATACACCCACATCTCTACAAATGACCCAATTTCGTTCTTTTTATGGCTGAGTAATATTCCATCATATATATGTACCACATCTTCTTTATCCATTCACCTGTCGATGGGTATTTAGGTTGCTTCCGTGACCTGGCTATTGTAAATAGTGGTGCAATGAACATTGGGGTGCATGTGTCTTTTAGAATTATGGTTTTCTCTGGGTATATGCCCAGTAGTGGGATTGCTGGGTCATATGGTAGTTCTATTTTTAGTTTTTTAAGGAACCTCCATACTGTTCTCCATAGTGGCTGTATCAATTCCCACCAGCCGTGCAAGAGGGTTCCCTTTTCTCCACACCCTCTCCAGAATTTGTTGTTTGTAGATTTTCTGATGATGCCCATTCTAACTGGTGTTAGATGATATTGCATTGTAGTTTTGATTTTCATTTCTCTAATAATAGTGATGTTGAGCAGCTTTTCATGCGCTTCTTGGCCATCTGTATGTCTTCTTTGGAGAAACGTCTATTTAGGTCTTCTGCCCATTTTTGGATTGGGTTGTTTGTCTGTTAGTTTTTAAATTAAACCAAACCACTTATAAGAAAATACATTTGACTGACTAGTTTTGCTTGTTTCTACTTCCTACCGCCATTCCCTATAAAATGGTAAAAAAGAAAAAAAAAGAGAAAAAAGAAGAATTAGAAGAGGCAAGATGGGGTCTTGGCTAATCGGCTTTTGGATAATTGAAAATCTTACTCTTTTTTAAATTTTAAATTTTATTTATTTTGGCTGTGCTGTCTTAGCTGTGGCACACAGGATCTTCGTTGCAGCATGTGGGATCTTTCAATTGCAGCATGTGGATTTTTTGGTTGTGGCATGCATGCAGGATCTAGTTCCCCGATCAGGGATCAAACCTGGGCCCCCTGCATTGGGAGTGTGGAGTCTTACCTACTGGACCACCAGGAAAGTCCCCTTACTCTTTTTTTTTTTTTTTTTTTTTTTTTTTTTTTTGTTTTTAGGATAGGCTCAAAACAACAGACTCATTATCTCATTACTATTCTTATTATTCCTGTAAAAGTTATATTTTAATGAGAGGAAGATAGAAAAAAGGGAAAACTCAAGAAGTTCAGAGCCAGTTAGTGGAAAGAGCAGCTCTCCTAAAGCTTGGCTTCACATGGCCTGAAAAGCTACTCAGGTAATTGGAAGAGACAAATCTGAAGTAGAGCCTCAGTTCTGCAAAAGCTTTAATCTGTATTATGGAGCAAGTTATCATCATCCTCATTTTCTTCAAAAACATTTAAGCACACACTCATAAACAGCTCTATGTGAGGAGCTTTGCAAAGCAAGCCAGCCAGGTACGGCAACTCTCAGCGGAACAGATAAAACAAATGCAGGTGTGCCTCTCTTTACAGATTGGGGTTTGGGAAACTATTTTTATAAATTTTATAATTTTAAAAGAAAAATTGTTACTTAAGGGATTTCTGTAGCAAATTTGTTGGGAGAAAAGTTTTTATATTTCTCAGTTCATCTTTGGGTATGACTTTCAGATTTCCATATTTTGAGTTGGCTTTATTTTAAAGTGAAGACAACTAACTCTATCTGTGTCTGTGTGTATGTGTATGCATATGAGTATAGTTGCTTTGTTTTAGCACTTAAAATTTTTAAATTTTGAAATAACTGTAAACTTAAGAGAAAAGTTGCAAAAATAACATAAAAAACTCTTTCATGTTCCACCCAGATTCACCAAGTGGTAAAAATCTGCTACTTTTGTAATTTATTCTCTCATATATATGTTATTTGTTTTTCTAAGCCATCTGAGTTGCAGACATCATGTCCTTTTGCCCCTAAATATTTCAATGTATATATTCAATGTATATTTTAAGAACAAAGGTAATCACTGAGTTTAAGACACTACAATAAAAATTAGGAGACTTACATAGTCACATTATTATTAATTACTCCACAGACCATATTTGAATTTTACCAACTGTCCCAATAATGTTCTTTCTGCAATTTTTTTCCTAGTCCAGGATCCAAACTGGGATCACACATACATGTAAATTTTCATATCTCTTTGGTTTTCTTTAATCTGAAATAGCTCCTCAGCTTTCCTTTGAGTTTCAGGGCATTGACAGTTTTGAAGAGTATCTTTTAGTTTGGGTTTGTCTGATATTTCCTTAACGTTAATTCTGCATTTTGGGGGGCAAGAGTATCATGGATGTCTTTCTCAACGCATAACATCAAGAGGCACATGATGTGGGACTTTCCTGGTGGTCCAGTGGGTGAGACTCCGTGCTCTCAATGCAGGGGGTCTGGGTTTGATCCCTGGTTGGGGAACTAGATTCTGTACGCATGCCGCAAATAGGAGTTTGCATGCCGTAACTAAGACCTGGTGCAACCAAAAAAAAAAAATTAAAGAAATTAAAAAAGAGGCACATGATGTCTGTCTATTATTGGTGATTGTAATTTTGATCACTTAGTTAAGGTGTGACTACCAAGCCTCTCCACTCTAAAGCTAATATTCCCCTTGGCTATTAGTAAGTAATTTGTGGAGAGATTCTTTGGGATATGTAAGTATCCTGTTCCTCACTACCTTTTACCTTCTAGTTTTAGTATCCATTGACACTTCTTCTTGCCTGAATCAATGTAACTATTGGTTTCAAAATGGTAATTTTCTAATCTACCATTCATTCCACATTTATTAATTGGCATTCTACTGTAAAAAAAAGCTTTTCCTTCTTATGCATGTAGTATCTTTTAAATTTATTGTTGCTATGGACTCACTCATAGATTCTTTTTTTAAAAAGTGAAGTATAGTTGATTTACAAGAGTGTGTTAGTTTCAGGTAAACAGCAAAGTGATTCATACACACACACATACATATTATACATATATCACATTATTTTCCATTATAGGTTATTACAAGATATTGAATATAGTTCCCTGTGCTATGCAGTAGGTCCTTGATGGTAATCTATTTTACATATAGTAGTTTGTATCTGTTAATCCCAAATTCCCAATTTATCCCCCCCACCGTTTCCCCTTTGGTAACCATAAGCTTTCTATGTCTGTGACTCTATTTCTGTTTTGTAATTAAGTTCATTAGTATCATTTTTTTAGATGCCACATGTAAGTGATATCATATAATATTAGTCTTTGTCTGTCTGCCTTCACTTAGCATGATAATCTTTAGGTCCATCCATGTTGCTGCAAATGGCATTATTTCATTTTTTTATGGCTGAGTAATATTCCAGTGTGTGTGTGTGTGTGTGTGTGTGTGTGTGTGTGTGTGTGTGTGTGTACACTACATCTTCTTTATCCATTCATCTGTTGATGGACACTTAGGCTGCTTCCACATCTTGGCTATTGTAAATAGTGCTGCTATGAACACTGGGGTGCATATATCCTTTTGAATTAGAGTTTTTATCTTTTCTAGATATGTGCCCCGGAGTGGGATTGCTGGATCATATGGTAGCTCCATTTTTAGTTTTTTTAAGGAACCTCCATATTGATTTCCATAGTGGCTGCACCAATTTACATTCCACCAACAGTGTAGGAGGGTTCCCTTCTCTCCACACCTTCTCCCCCACTTATTTGTAGATTTTTTGATGATAGCCATTCTGACTGGTGTGAGGTGACACCTCATCATGGTTTTAATTTGCATTTCTCTAATAATGTGAGCTGTTGAGCATCTTTTCATGTGCCTGTTGGCCATCTGTATGTTTTCTTTGGAGAAATATCTTTTTAGGTCTTCTGTCCATTTTTTTTTTAATTGGGTTGTTTTGATATTGAATTGTATGAGCTGTTCACTCATGGATTCTTATTTTATTCAATGGGTTGTATTCAATTATTAGTAGTAATTTTGTTGCTGAAGTTGTTCCAGATTTGGCTAGTAAGAGTCCTTTCAAGGGGTTCTTGTGTCCTTTTGACATGTCCCCATCATTTTTTGAGTACTCCCAAACTTCCTGGCATGAAAAGATGTTCCAAGGCTCATCCTGCTTTATCTCATCAACCATGCAGTCAGCCATTTATCCAAGGAGCACTGGTTCCTTTAAGTGGGAAAGGAGACTTAGAAGCCAAAAATCTAGGTTCTATGTATGCTCATTGCTACTGGATTTCATTGCTTCAAGACCCTTGTAGTGTGAATGGAACTAAGAAAATTTTCACACTTTAAAAAGGTCTTCATAAAATTAGTTCTAGGGGCTCATATTATAAAATGTCCCTTTTATATTAGATTTTTGCTATGTTGAAAGCGGGTTCAGGAGTTTTATTTATGTTTGGGTCTATGTTACAATGGACATACATTATAATTACAATACACTGACTACTAAACATTATTACCCCAGATGGATTTGATGAGCTCTCTGAGACAAGGACATGTCTCACTCATTTTTCAAATCTCAAAGTCCAACAAAGTTCCAATCACATAATAGATAATCGCTAGAAATTATATGATGTCTGGGATTTGCTCCCTAAGAATCCAGTGTGTAGGAAAAAGTATAGATATAGCACAGGTGACCATAAGTTGATGGCTGCTGCAGCTGTCCTAGGGGTTCTTTTTTCCCACTTTTCTTCTCTATTTAAAATTTTGCATAATAATGAAACAATTTAAATGGCCATTTGTGACAATGTGGATGGACCTCGAGGGCATTATGCTAAGTGAAATAAGTCAGACAGAAAAAGACAAATACCATATGATCTCTCTTATATGTGAAATCTAAAAACAAACAAACAAAAAAGCCCCAAACCCCAAGCTCTTATATACAAAGAACAGATTGGTGGTTGCCAGAGCTGGGGAGAGGGGAGTGGAAGAAATGGGTGAAGGGGGCCAGTAGGTAATAAATGAATGAATGAATGAAGTTCAAATCTGTAACTTAAACATAATAAGCACATAGAAATTTTAGCTGATGTTTATATTTTAAAATTATTTCCACATACATGGCTTGAGAGCACTGCCCTAGTTCTAGGTAGGGTTTTTCGAGATACTCTTGGCCTCGGGAAGAAAGGAGAACTAATGAACATAATGTGGTGTTCTAAAATCTCTGCTCATAGAAATTCCAGAATCATCCAGGCATTTCTTTTGGAATCCCAACAGAGTGACCCCATATATATGCTGGAATTCCAATCCCTGGAACTCTAAGTACATATGACAGGAATAGGGCAGGTTGTCATTCCAATGTCATTCCCAGAAATACATACCATAATTCCTTTCCATCTTGTATTAGCTAATGGAGTGGGTAAGATGTGTAACCAATTCACATATATTCAGCATGGTCTTTTAATTAAAAGGTTAATAGATTTTTAGCTTTTGAGTAAAAGGGAGCCGTGCTTTTTGCTGGAAAGTTTTAATGTTTCCCTAAAATATGGGGGCAAACACTAAAAATTATTCTGAAGAATATGGCCATGATCTTCCCTTGGCATTTTATTTATCTGTTTCTGGTTACACAAAACTCAAGTTCACTTTAATCCTATGAATATAATTGAGGCTTTACAAATGTTGATCACATCATAATACTGTAAGATTTATCCTTGATTTTATGGGTCTTAGAACAAATACTTTTCCAGTTTACTTAGATCTCTCTAAATTTATAAACATGTTTTTCTGAGAAAAGCTAGGAGCACTGAAGGTCCATTATCCTGCCACACAGCTCAGAATATCACGGTCTAGAGCTGCATCATCCATTAGAGTAGCCATTGGTCACATGTGGTACCAAGTACTGGAAATGTTGCTGGCTTACATTAAGATATTCTCTAGGTATAAAACACACAGCAGATTTCAAAGAATTAATAGAAAAAGATCATGTTAATACATCATTAATAGTTGTTTTGAACTGACTACATGTTGAAATTATATTTTGATATAACAGATTAAATAAATATAATATTAAAATGAAAAAAGGGATGATAAAATAGTTTTCTCCAAAAGCATTACATGAGAGTGATAGGAAAAAAACTTAATGAAACAATTGAAATGCAATCAATAATACTCCCTTCTCTGAATGAAAAAAGTTTCCGCCTCTTCTACAGCTCAATTTCTTTATCACTTTGGTGTGGTTAAAAAAAAGTCAAGGCATTTGGATTACCAGGCACCAGAGGCAGTATAAGGTTCATGTGAATGCCTCTTCATTTAAAATTTAAGGAAAAAAATGCTTATGGAATGCTCATTCATTAAATAATTTAATTTTTTCATTATATTTGGTCTAAAGGACTTGAAAATGCCCATGGTTTTTACTGTCAAATCACTAGTCTAATCATCTTGGAAAGCACTAATTTGAAACATAAATAATTTGGATGGTCATTCTGAATATGCATTTATGATATCAGACCAACCTCTAAAAAAATAAAATAAAATAAATAGGGCTTAGAACTTTCTGGAGAAAGACAAACCCAAGTACTTTGCTGAAGAAATATATGAAGATGGCTTTTTCTTGACATCCCAAGTTGTTTTCTGGTCCTTAAATAACTGATAGTCAAGACATTAAAATGGGAAAGTAGAAAACTGCAATCATTGAGATATCTTACTCTAGGGGGAAAAAAAATAAAATGTGTTTATACATTTATACGTATATACTGCTCACTGATGAGAAGGCTGCTTATTTAATAGAAAGCCTTGTCTTGTAAAGCATTCTGCTCTTTCCCATTAGGAAAACTGACACTGATATTCTTTACCAACATTACTTCAAGAAAGTCTCTTTTGAATTATGAGGGTTTCCCCACCATAAATCTGAACTCACTGACTTATAGTCAATATTTTCTGTCAAATTAAAAAAAAATGTGTCTGCTTAGTTTTACTGACAAGGAAATATACTAAAGTGACCAAGAATAGTCAATTCAGGGCTTCCCTGGTGGCGCAGTGGTTGAGAGTCCGCCTGCCGAAGCAGAGGACATGGGTTCGTGCCCTGGTCCGGGAAGATCCCACATGCCGCGGAGCGGCTGGGCCCGTGAGCCATGGCCGCTGAGCCTGCGCGTCCGGAGCCTGTGCTCCGCAACGGGAAAGGCCACAAACTGTATGTCTGGTTGTGGTTTCAAAGAAATCTGGATTAAATAACGTGATTCACATATGAAAAGGCTGCTAAAAACTGGATTTTGGTATCATTCAGTCATACATAAAACAGCCACTTTTGCACTGTATCTCCACATTTAGGAAAAATGAAATTGTTTCCTCTGAGACAGGTATACTGGATACTTGAATCACGAACACAATTCATGGAAAGAACAAAATTTAGAGGGACAAGAACAGGGCTAAGTCACCTCATATTCTCAATATACCAGGGGTTTTTATTTAATTCTGATCTGTCAAAGAGGCACTATCCGAAATTCATTAAACTTTCCAGTTTTCCTACTGAAGATCTGAAACACTCTCATCATAATATGTGCTTTCCAAGTTACTGGGTAAGAATTCTGGGTACTGCAGTTGAAGGGCAGTAAATGTCTTGCTGTAGATAAGTTAACATAGAGCTCAAGTTAAGGAATCCAGGTCTTGAAGACAGTGTTTGCAGTGGAAGTTTTACAATGTTACAAGCCTTAGTCATGACCTTCAAGAAGATAACAGCAAGCTCTAGGAACTGTGATTTTCAAAGGGGATGTGGGAATGAGGGTTTTGATGGAAGCTTTCCAGAGCTGCAGCTGCTGAGCTTGTGGGTTTTTCATTGGTTGCCACTTGACAGAGGTAGGGTGGGAGAATAATTCTTTGAGGGCAAGTTCAGACAGTGAATAGTTCAAGGCTGCAGCCTGCCTAGGAACTGTGAGCAATGAATGGACACAAACCACAAATGTTAAAAGACACAATGGGTTTGATTTTTCAAGGTTTTAAGGGGCTGAAATCATTCTTTTACTGTATAATAGCCATGCAGAGAAAAATTAACATGAAGTAATTAATAACAGTCAGCAACAGAGCTGAGGATGGTTTTTCCAAATTCTGTTCTTTTTTGCCACCATTTCTCATCATGGTAATAGTATAGTGGAAACAGCATAAACTTTTGTGTCAGGGAGACATAGATTTGGCCCTGTTACTTTGTGTGTGTGGCTGGGCCTCAATTTCACCTTCAACAGGAGACTAATACCTATCTTGCAGGGTTGTGCTTTTTGTTTTTCAGGAATCTTTTTTTTTTAATTAATTTTTATCGGAGTATGGTTGCTTTACAATGTTGTGTTACTCTCTACTGCACAACAAAATGTACAGATATCCCCTCCCTTTTGGACCTCCCTCCTATATATGTTACCACAGTGTATTAGGTAGAGTTCCCTGTGCTATACAGTATGTTCCCATCAGTTGTCTATTTTATACATAGTATCAATAATGTATATGTGTCAATCCCAGCCTCCCAATTCCTCCCACCCCACCCCTTTCCCCCTTGGTATCCATACATTTGTTCTCTATGTCTGTGTCTCTATTTCTGCTTTGCAAATAAGATCATCTATGCCATTTTTCTAGATTTCACATGTATGCATTATTATATGATATTTGCTTTTCTCTTTCTGACTTACTTCACTCTGTATGACACTCTCTAGGTCCATCCATGTCTCTACAAATGACCCAGTTTCATTCCTTTTTATGGGTGAGTAATATTCCACTGTATATATGTACCACATCTTCTTTATCCATTCCTCTGTCGATGGACATTTATGTTGCTTTCACATCCTGGCTATTGTAAATAGTGCTGCTATGAACACTGGGGTTCATGTGTATTTTTGTGTGGTTTTTTTTTTGCGGTACGTGGGCCTCTCACTGTTGTGGCCTCTCCCGTTGTGGAGCACAGGCTCCCGACGTGCAGGCTCAGCGGCCATGGCTCACGGGCCCAGCCACTCTGCGGCATGTGGGATCTTCCCGGACCGGGGCACGAGCCCGCGTCCCCTCCGTCGGCAGGCAGACTCTCAACCACTGCGCCACCAGGGAAGCCCTGCGTGTGTTTTTTTGAATTATGGTTTTCTCTGGGTATATGCCCAGTAGTGGGATTGCTGGGTCATATGGTAATTCTATTTTTAGTTTTTTAAGGAACCTCCATACTGTTTTCCATAGTGGCTGTATCAATTTACATTCCCACCAACAGTGTATGAGGGTTCCCTTTTCTCCACACCCTCTCCAGCATTTATTGTTTGTAGATTTTTTGATGATGGCCATTCTGACTGGTGTGAGGTGATACCTCATTGTAGTTTTGATTTGCATTTTTCTAATAATTAGTGATGTTGAACATCTTTTCATGTGTTTGTTGGTCACCTGTATGTCTTCTTTGGAGAAATGTCTACTTAGGTCTTCTGCCCATTTTTTGATTGGGTTGTTTGTTTGATATTGAGCTGTTTGCAGGGTTGTTGTGGGAATAAATGAGATAATGTATGTTAGGTGGCAGTAGATATAGCAGCAGCTCATAAAATAGTAATTGCATTACCATTATCATAAAAATTGATGCTCCTTTGTTATAAATAACTACACTACCATCTATGCAATTGTTATAGGTGAGCTGACCTACAGAGCAAGAAAAGCTATATTCAACTGCCCATAAATCATTCATACTATTTTAAAAAAAAAGGTCCTTTATGGTTTTGAGTTTATAGGATTTTTCAATTTAAATTTTATCAGTATAGCTTTTATGCCATTAAAATTGAGACTTTTATGGGTTCTTTCAGCATAGTAGAAAACATACACTATGAGAGCTTTACAATGTCATGAACTCGTTTTTGCTAAAGAGGAATACAGTTAGCTGTTTCCTCCCTGCCTCAGACAGATTTCACAATGATTCACCAATAATGAAAACCACCAGCTGCCATTCCTAATAACAGTCTACTGGAACTGCATACCTTATGGCAAACTCTAAGTTACATGCCCTCTTCGTACTTCTGCCTTTCTTCTCTAAGGCCAGTTGAAACCTGCCTTTCATAAATCTTAAGAAAGTAAATCAAAATAACCAATCCTGGAATCTGACCAAATACCAACCAAGATTACCTAAAATAGAATCAAGCAAGGGTCAGGGCATACGTATACCCATCAGTCATTTCCCCTTCGACATTTAAATGATCTGTCCTCCAGGTATCATATTTTGTCTCCTCATGTTTTAACACCCATGATCTTCCCTGTATTTCATATATTTCCCTAGGGCAGGGGTTAGCAAACTGCGGCCAGTGGTTCAAAATCTGGTTCACTATCTGTTTTTGTACAGCCCACAAGAATGATTTTACATTTTTAAATAGTTGGGGGAAAAAATCAAAATTAGAATAATTTTTCATGACATGTGAGAAATATATAAAACTGAAATTTCAGTGACCATAAATAAAGTTTTATTGGAACATATCCATGCTCATTTGTTCACATTATTATCTGTGGCCACTTCTGTGTTATAATTATAGGGTTGAGTAGTTGCTATAGAGATCATCTGTCTGGCAAAGCCTAAAATATTTACTACCTGACCTTTTACAGCAGAAGTTTGTTGACACTGCCGTAGGGGGTCTTTCTCTTGGGAGGCAGTGAGGCAAATATACTTAAGCTTGACCTCCCTGTCCAGTCAGCCTTGGAAAGGAAATAGAGCCTAGTCTGACTTTTTAGTAAGGGTGGAAGGGAACAGTAAGGTAAAGAATTGGCATAGGAGACAGGAGACATGGGTCTCAGATTTTGTTTTTATGGTGGTTCTAAACAATTATGTACTCAACTTCCCTAGTCCTATAAAATGGCTACACCCTGGTTGCGTTCAGTTTCTTTCTTCTTTCTTCTTTTTTTTTTTTTAAAGAAAGTTTTTTTAAAGAAGTTCTCTTTTCAAACAGGCTTTTATTTATTTATTTTAATTAATTAATTAATTTTTTGGCTGCGTTGGGTCTTCCTTGCTGCACGCGGGCTTTCTCTAGTTGCTGCGAGCGGGAGCTACTCTTTGTTGCGGTGCGTGGGCTTCTCATTGCGGTGGCTTCTCTTGTTGCAGAGCACAGGTTCTAGGTGCACGGGCTTCAGTAGTTGTGGTTCGCAGGCTCTAGAGCGCAGGCTCAGTAGTTGTGGCGCACGGGCTTAGTTGCTCCGTGGCATGCGGGATCTTCCTGGACCAGGGCTCAAACTTGTGTCCCCTGCACTGGCAGGCGGATTCTTAACCACTGTGCCACCAGGGAAGCCCTCTTTCTTCTTCTTTTTTTTTTTTTATACAGCAGGTCAGTTTCTTTTGTTTGGAAAAAAAAGTCAGCCCTTCACTGCCTTATTGGATTACCATGATAATATGTGAAATACTACCTGCATCTCCTCCTTATTCCATTTCCCAAATCAATCCAGGGTCAGTGGAAGCAAAGGGAATAAGGTATTCCCAGAGGACTACAGGACGGAAGTTTAAAACCCAGTTTGAAACCTATGGAGATGAGCCCCCAATGTGACCACATATCTACAACAATGAATAATTCACCCTGGTCTCTATAATGGCAGTACTTATGGCATATGAAACTGAATCACTTGTTTTCTGGAAATTCCCTATTATAAGTATGACTGTTAACTACATAGTCTGCGAATGTTGATATTTGGGGAAATACCTTCTAAATTATAGCAGAAAAAACTAAGATCTAAAGCAGAAAAAAATAAGATCTAAAAATAAGATCTAAAGAGATGGTGATGGGATGGACAGAGACACTTTTATATTCAGAATAGAGCAGTATGCAGAAATCTGTATATTCACACAGATATTATCAGATGGCAAATACATTTCTAATCAGAGTTCCTATCTCATGCATTTTTTACTGCAAAGGGAAATTCCTAAGCCAAGACTAGGCTATATAGTTGCACAGTAATAATTTTATCATACTCTATTTTAAAAATAATTTTTACCTTATTGGATTATGAAATAACTAAAACTTTTTACCATTCCAAGTCCTTGCTGTAGGGTAGGAAAGGTGATTGATTTCATTGCCATAGATCTCCATTTTGCTAACTATACAGCTGATTTATATTTGTGTGGTAAAAGAAAATTAGCAGTTATTGGATACTGGTCTAATGTAGAAGGTTAAATTAGTTATGGGTACAATGATTACTCATCATTTAAAGTGGTGAACAGAGCTTGGAGTCTTGGCTAGCTTTTTGGTCACACTGCATTACTAAATCACTTTGGAACAGGTGCTCTCAAAGGGAAAGCAGGTTCTAAGAAAAGGCTAGAGTGAACGAGACATGCATGAATGAGAATGAACAATGAGTTCTGTAAGTTGGGAGGACAAATAATTACTACAAATATGATTAAAATCACCTAAACTCATTAAAATTAGAGATGGAAAAGCTCTTAGAGGACTTTAAGCCCAAGTTTCCTTCCTGGAAAGTCAACATACATGTGAGGCAGCCATTGTCCAGGTTCTGCCTCATCATTCATTTCTGGTGGCAGTCAACTTCCCTTCCTCATCCATACCAACTCACTCCATTTTGGTACAACTCCAGTGATTACACAGTCAAAAATGCACAAGAAAGTAGATAAAAGAATACTGAGATAGAAAACAGGAGTTCCAAATTCCAACTTCAGCCTACATTAACTCTAGTTGTGTGACACTGAGAAAGTTTTTGGTGCTCTCTGGGCCTCAGTTTCCTAACTGTAAAATAGGGTCTTTTCCAGTTCTGAATTTCTCTGTATCTATAATGTCCATCTCATGCTATGGAAATGAAAATCAGTTGTGAGAAAGCTACAAAGACCTGTAGATTTTCTTCTTACATTTCTTATTTATGTCACACCTGGGCTGCCTCTGTATATTCCAACACTCTCTAAACTTCATCCTAACACTTGGTCTTTACCTCAGCTTTCCAGATTACATAGCTTGATTTTGCTTTGACTGTTGATATCTCAATGTGACCATGACTCAGAATGTGCCCTTTTATAGTCACTCAATAACAAAGACTGATCTACAAAACCCACCTTGTGGGTTCAGTTTGGCTTGCAGAATTCTGAAGTCAAAAAACAAAACGAAACCCAAAACAAACAAACGAAGGAAAAAACCCTGAGAAATATTTTACTGTTCTTACACATAACTAAAAACATTCTTCAATCTTCAATAGAATGTTAGGAAGCTCCTCAGTATTTGATTTGACTCTTTTTTATGATAAGAGCATATAGGCTGGAATAAACTTTGAGCTCAAGGAAATACTATACCTTTTATAAAAATGACAATGTACATTTGGTACAGTCTAAGTATATATCGAATTTTTTAGAAGCAAAAATGCTATATATTTTAATGTGATAGTAACTTGGCAAAGGTTGCAAATGCAACAGAAAAATGAATGACTACTTAGCATTTTATTTATGTAACTAAAGTGGATACAGTTAAAAAGACTGAATGTGCCTGGGGAACCTTCCTTTACTAAGCAATCATTATAACCTAAATCTACAGTGTTACATAACTAAAACGAAGTTCATTTTTTGTACAAATAAATACATTTGGTTATTTAAGTAAGATATTTAAAAATTAACTTTAATATTTTAGCTATAAATGTGAAAATAACCTTTTTTTTTTTTACCTAATTAAGTCCAAAACCAAATTTTTTTTTTTAAATGAGAGGAATGGCGTCTAGGTGATAAAATGACTGCTAACAATTGACTGACTTGTTTGAAAAACATCATCAGGATATAAATATGTCACACTTCAGTAAAAAGGTGCATTAATTACCCTTATGAATAGTTCACAGTAATGTAATGAGTTCTGAGTCGTCCCACTGGGCCGAACAATAACATTGAAACTCCTTACCATGGCCTGCAAGATGTGGTCCTGCCTGCCTCTCCAGCATCTTTTCGTATCACTTTTCTCCTTCACTTCGTACTCTAGTTTCACTTGATCTCTTCCAAAGCATCAAACTTTTTTCTGCCTAAGTGTCTTTATATATGATTTTCCCTCTGTTCATAGTGCTCTTCCTTTTAATCATTGCTTGTCGAACTCTAAACTCTGTGTTGTGAAAAAGCAAGTAAAATTGTTCAAATGCTTCCTGCCCTCAGAGGTTTGGAAACTTACACAGGAAGCTGAACTAATTCACTTAACATTCTCTAGATTCTAAACAGCGGTGCATCAGGAAAGACAGTGTTGAGGCATGAAATATAAACATGTATTAAAGTTCAGCA
>NW_006780023.1:574407-577020 GCF_000442215.2 Lipotes vexillifer
CATGTGCAGGGATGGAGTGGAAGAGCTCTTCTGTTGTTTCCTGAGCAGGGCAGGTGTCATGATGCAGTCATGAAGTCTGTCCCCAAGCTACTAGGTGCAGCTGAAGAAGTGCTCACTCTTCTTCCTGAACCTGGGTCAAAGGGTGTGTAGGCTGGGTTTGGCCCACTGAAGAGATTTGTTTGGCGTGAAGTTGAAAAACTTTTTTTTTTTAAGATTTATTTATTCATCAAACATTTACTGAGTATCTACTATGTGTGAGTCACATTTCTTAAATGCTAAGTATATAGCAGGGAATGAACACACAAAAACATACAAAGTCCCTACCCTTCTGGAACCTATATTCTAATGTGGAAGACAGGTAATAAACAAGAAAAAAATGTAGTATATTAGATCATGATATGTGCTAAAAAACAAAGCCAAGAGGGAAGTGGAAGGGTGTGTGTATGTGTGTGTGTGGCTACAAGTTTAGATAGTGTGGCCAAGGAAGGCCTCATGGAGAAGGTGACATTTGAGAAAAGGGTTAGAAGGGATGAATGGGTCATGGAAATACCCAGGAAAGAGCATTCCAGGCAAGGGAACAGCAAGGGTGAAGGTCATGAGCTGGTGTATTTGAGGAACAGGAGGCCACTGTGGCTGCACAGATGCGGTCAGAGAGCCTCACGGGGGCACTGGGAGGCTTCTGGCTTTCACTCTGAGTGAGATGGGAAGCTGGAGAGTTGTGAGCAGAGGAGCAACATGATATGACTTGTGTTTCAATAAATAGATCCCTCCAGCTGTAAGAGAGAAAGCATGGAAGGAAAACCAGTTGGGAGGCTGCTGCAGTAATTCTGGAGAAAGATGATGGTGGTTTGGGCTACAGTAGTGCAACAGGAAATCACTAACAAGTGATCAGATTCTGCATATATTTTGAGGGTAGAGCCAACAGGATTTCCAGATGCATTAGATGTGGGGTTTGAAAGGAAGAGAGGAGTCAAGGACAACTCCAAAATTTCTGGCTTGAGCAAGTGGAAGAAAGGAGTTGCCAACATTTAAAATCAGAAGATTTAATAATCCACACTTCTATCTTCTCTCAAAACACTAGAAGATGTGGTCAATTATATATCTGCATTTTTCACAAGACAAAAATCAGCTGGAGCTGGGAAGCAGCTGTCCCCTGGAGAGAGGACACTGGCCCTCTGGTGCACTATAGGTCTCACTCCCTGTTGTCTTAAACCTGGCCTTTTGTATAAACAGCTGTTTGGACCTGCCTGAGTGCTGCAGGCAGCTTGGGTTTGGGACCCCTGCCCAAAGTTCTCTCATAACTCCACTGTCATAAAAACACAATATAAACTTTCCCGTAACTGTGACTGAAGAAAGTGAAGTTTTGACAAAGTATTTATTTAAAAACAGGGTATAAACAGGACATCTCTTATTCTAGTTTCCCCCTCAATAGTAATTTGACAGCAAGCTGGGACAGAGGTCTACCCTCTATCAGTCTTCTCAGTGAAAAGAGAAGCTCCTTGAAGAAAACCCTCTTCTGCATATTCCAACTTCAGGTCCAAATCCCATTCGCTTGACAGTCTATGTCCCCAGTGCCCAGTAGTGAGGTATAGTTCTGAACCATACCAGGTCCAGTACCACATCTCACTATACCTGTGATTTCTAAATAAGGGTGCTCTGAGGCCTAGGCTGGGTCAGAGGGGTACTGGCTCCAGGCTGGTGCTATCACCAACAAGCCTAGTGACTGGCAAATTACTTATCTTCTCTGAGCTTCTTTTGCTCATCAACAAAGAACAGAGATGGACCACAGTAGGGCTTCTCCAACTCTAACATATGTATGAATCCCCTGCTGCAGATGGTTATTCAGCTTCACTTACATGAGGGTCACTGGCTTAGAATAAAGTGCCTGGTAACAAAGTCTCTGTGGAAGACCTGATATGTTTCCCTTTAGCAAATAAAAATAATGTGAACCCAAATGTCTTGTTTTGCTTTGTTTATCAGGAAGCTCAGAGCTAAATGCAATGTTCAATAATAACAAAAACAATTAACTCAGGGATTTGAGTACAACATTTTCCCCCTTCCTTCATATTCAGCCTAATGATTTTGATTTTATTTTTATCTGCTCAGTTGTAAATACATTTTGACTCTAGGCAACATCAAATCTTTCCAGATAGGGAGTGGGGCAGGAGGGAAGCACTGGAAGGAAGGGGCGGGGAAAAGGAAAGTGATTAAAAAAAATCTTTCCTACTTGATATTAGAAAAGTCAGCATTTAGAGTTTGTGAAAGTAATCAAATAATATAAACCTTATTGTCCTGCCTCAACCCCAAAGCAGTTTTGTCTCACAAAAGCAGCCATGAACAGTACAGGGCTGTAGACTGTTGAGGAGGATAAGTCCAACCAGGAAAATTCTTCAACGCAGCCTCTCTCTCTCTTACCTAATTATGATCATTTAGACATACAAATGATAAATCTCATGACCTGGATTAACTCCCCATAATAAAGAAGGATCATTTTTGATATCAAAGAGCATTTAAAGAAAAACATGTGCTAATCAATAACTCAAAAACCATGGGTAAGGGCCTCCCTGGTGGCGCAGTGGTTGAGAGTCCGCCTGCCGATGCAGGGGATACGGG
>NW_006780023.1:578141-603165 GCF_000442215.2 Lipotes vexillifer
AAAAAAAAAAAAAAAAAAAAAAAAAACCATGGGTAAAATAAGCATCAAGACAGATACTTTGTGGTAATAAATCAAAGCCCACTTTATAAACTTGCATTCAGCCAGCAGCCAGATAAGTACAATGAAGGGCTAGGATATCAATCCTCCTCTGGTGTCACAGGAAAACCCTGGCCTGGGAGTTAGGATACCCAGCTTGGCTTCCACCTAGTTTTATGACCTTGGCTAAGTCCTGTAACCAGCCCAGGTCTCATCTGTAAAATGAAGAGAATGTGGAGAGGACAGATTCAGAAGTTCTCACACCTTAGAGCTCCACTTACCCCATTTTGTCCCTTTGTTTAACTCAGGAGCAAGCCCACACATACTGAATGCTGGAGGATAGAAGGCTATTCTCCAGTGAGCCCCCTGTAACTTCTTCCAACTGTTTAAGAGTTGTGTTCGCTCCCAAACCTGTTAATATCTTTTGGACTTGAAATTATAATTACATAACTTTAATCAAATATTATGTAAGTCAATGAAATATCGCAGTGACAGGCAGGAATTGTTTTCTACACAAAGTACACTGAATAGTTAGAGAAGACCTCATAAAGGCAAATCACTTAAAATGGCTATCAAGGCAGGTATAGGTCAGACAATTCTAAAAGAATGGACAACAAACTGTAAAAATCTAGGATTCCTTCTAAAGTCTTTTTCTACTTTAACAAAATTGAAATAGGAAACCATAGAAAATGCAATCATTAAGGTATAATTAATGCAAGAAAAATGTTAGGAAATTATAATCAGCAGATCTATTGATGTAATCAAAGAAAAGGCCTTGGCCCTACATCAAGGTTTCTATTACAATGGGAAAAGGAATAAGAACCACAGTGAAATGTTACAGAGGCCCCTTGCTCTTATTTAAAACCAGATGCGGTAGGCAACAATGACACTGAAACAGCTTTCCAGGAAGTGGCTAGGGGGGGAGGGGGGAAGAGGGGGGTGGGGTTAGGGTTGTGGGAGGGAGGGGCAGACAGACACACAGACACTACTTTTGACAGTCTGGCATGTCCTTGAATCCACTTCTGCAGAGAGTCATAGGTTCATGTCGACTAAGTTCCCAAGTAAGGATTTTTTTAACTACTAGAGCTAGTAGCTAAACTCTGCCCCTGCCTTCTCAGTTTTTAAAAAATATATATATTTGATAAATTAATGAGTAATAATGTTTGTTGAATTTACCTGGGCAATGGGCATTGAGAACAAGAACCCAGGATGCTTTGGTTTTATAAGAGTAAGGCATGCAGAGTGTGAGTAGTCCTAGGTAGAAATAATAGTATTCAAAAGCAAGACCAGCCTATAATTTTCTGCAGCACACCATGACATCATGGTTTATATGAGGCCAACTCCATAAATCAAGCTTTACCTAATTAGAGAGTCTTCTGCAGATCTACATTATTAGAGCAAATAATTAAAACTGCCTAGGCAATAATACAAGCCAGATCTGTTTACAAAAATGTTCTTTTCCCCCCAAAAACTTAGTCTCACTACCACTTACAGATCTTTCACATTTAGTAAATTATAGACTTAGAGCATTTCTTTTAGTCTGACTTCACTTTCAAGGAATTCTTCAATTAACTTTACGTTGCTTTAAGCTGTTCATCCAACGAGAAAACAATCTGTGGTTTCTGACTCCTTTGCATGCCAATGGCTGCCATCCATGTTTGACTTTCAGACACACTGTCTCTTGAGAACCAGGCTCTGTTTACATAAAACCAGCCAGTTGTCATAGCATTTTGACAAGCACTATAGAAAAACAAGGAACAGTACTCCACAGTGGCTAAACTGGGAGATTTACCACTGCAATGGTGAATGCACAGGGGGCACACATGATATCCACACCCAACCACCTGGCCTGAGCCAGAAGGTAACACATACTCCACTTTCAACTGTGAACTTTCCATTTTCAGGCTCCATCTCTTTACCATCAATTCCTTCTTGTCCCTTCCCCTCTTCTTCCAAAATGGCTAAAACACCAGTCACACCATGGAAAGGTGTGGCTTTTCTAACAACAGACAAAAATGTCAGGAAATCTAGGAAGCAAGAGATTGCACTGCCATTCCAATGGTTACAATGCATCTAGTGTCAGATCTTTAGCCAAATACAGTGTAATTAAAAAAACATGGGCTCAGAGGTGGGACCTTAGTCTCAAACTTTGAACTTTCTCAGACTCTGGTACAGCACCTCAGTTTTCTTTGCTGCTTAAGGCTCACTCACTGATGTTTTTAAAGAAGTACAAATAATAATTGGGCAGTGGAAAATAACCATGGGGACAAATGATGAAAACAAATGATTATCACTGAAGAAAAATGATCCTTTGGTTTTCCACCTGTTAGAGCTTTGTCAGGCAAAATGGAATCTCACTTTCCTTTCCCCTGGGTTTGGCCAGTTTCTAGGTGTCCCTCACCTATGTCTCTCCTATGGAAACACCTGTGAAGCCAACAGAATAATAAACTGAGAGTGATGTTTTGAAGGACGCTTGAATATTCAGGCTCAATACAAGACGTACATGAGATTTTTCCCCCCCAAATCATGCTCAATGCTGTTCCTGTAATAGGATGTGCAATTGTTGAAACTGCAGGCCTTTCCAAAGCAACGGAATGAACACTCTGGCAAAGCCAGGCCATAACAAGCATGCAGGTAGAGGTGGAGGAACAAGAATGAATGCACAGGCCAGGTGAAGGCCAAGGGCTGATAGTGGACTTGGCACTAGTTCAACATGGGCTGGCAATGGATGGGAGGACCTATGGAAGGTCTACTCTTTTCTTCAGAATAGAACAGTACCTTGACCCCCTCTTAATGTTACTGCTTCTACACCCGAATCAAAAGACCTGTAGGATTTCTGAGATACCCAGTTATTCTAATAGCATTCTTTCCCCCTGGTTTTCCCTCACTATTTTTATTTAAAAAATTCCCATGTGAATTTTTAAGTGTTTTTTAAAATTAATTTTTATTGGAGTATAGTTGCTTTACAATGCTGTGTTAGTTCTTGCTGTATAGCAAAGTGAATCAGTCATACATATACATATATCCTCTCTTTTTTGGATTTCCTTCCCATTTAGGGCACCGCGGACCACTGAGCAGAGTTCCCTGTGCTATACAGTAGGTTCTTGTTAGTTATCTATTTTATACATAGCAGTGTATATATAACAGTCTCAATCTCTCAGTTCATCTCACCTTCCCCTTCTGCCCCTTGGTAACCACAAGTTTGTTCTCTACATCTGTGTCTCTGTTTCTGCTTCGCAAATAAGTTGATCTCTACCATTTTTCTAGATTTGACATATAAGCAATATTATATGATATTGTTTTTCTCTTTCTGACTTACTTCACTCTGTATGACAATCTCTAGGTCCATCCATGTCTCTGCAAATGGCACTATTTCGTTCCTTTTAATGTCTGAGTAATATTCCATTGTATATATGTACCACATCTGCTTTATCCATTCCTCTGTCGATGGACATATAGGTAAAAATCCCCATGTGAATTTTATTATGTTTTGTTTCCAAGCTATTACAGCTTCTTTATAGAAAAAGAGGATGGGTATAACTACGTCTGTCTCATGTCTGCTCTTTCTCCATCTCTCCCTCTGAAAAACAGACAAACGCAGATACACACACACACGTGCGCACACACACACACACACAGCTAGCATCCAAGCTATTCTTCCTTCTCCATTGAAAAGATAAGTATTTTCTGGACAGCTACATGTAAAAGAATGAAATTAGAACACTCCCTAACACCATACGCAAAAATAAACTCAAAATGGATTAAAGACCTAAATGTAAGGCCAGACACTATCAAACGCTTAGAGGAAAACACAGGCAGAACATTCTATGACATAAATCATATGACAGCAAGATCCTTTTTGACCTACCTCCTAGAGAAATGGAAATAAAAACAAAAATAAACAAATGGGACCTAATGAAACTTCAAAGCTTTTGCACAGCAAAGGAAACCATAAACAAGACCAAAAGACAACCCTCAGAATCGGAGAAAATATTTGCAAATGAAGCAGCTGACAAAGGATTAATCTCCAAAATTTACAAGCAGCTCATGCAGCTCAACATCAAAAAAACAAACAACCCAATCCAAAAATGGGCAGAAGACCTAAATAGACATTTCACCAAAGAAGATATACAGACTGCCAACAAACACATGAAAGAATGCTCAACATCATTAATCATTAGAGAAATGCAAATAAAAACTACAATGAGATATCATCTCACACTGGTCAGAATGGCCATCATCAAAAAATCTACAAACAATAAATTCTGAAGAGGGTGTGGAGAAAAGGGAACCCTCATACTCTGTTGGTGGGAACGTAAATTGATACAGCCACTATGGAGAACAGTATGGAGGTTCCTTAAAAAGCTAAAAATAGAACTACCATATGACCCAGCAATCCCACTACTGGGCATATACCCTGAGAAAACCGTAATTCAGAGAGTCATGTACCACAATGTTCATTGCAGCTCTACTAACAATAGCTAGGACTTGGAAGCAACCTAAATGTCCATCGACAGATGAATGGATAAAGAAGATGTGGCACATATATACAATGGAATATTACTTAGCCATAAAAAGAAACGAAACTGAGTTATTTGTAGCGAGGTGGATGGACCTAGAGTCTGTCATACAGAGTGAACTAAGTCACAAAGAGAAAAACAAATACCGTATGCTAACACATCTTAAAAAAAAAAAAGGTCATGAAGAACCTAGGGGCAGGATGGGAATAAACACGCAGACCTACTAGAGAATGGACTTGAGGACATGAGGAGGGGGAAGGGTAAGCTGGGACAAAGTGAGAGAGTGGTAGTGTATATATGGACATATATACACTATCAAATGTAAAATAGATAGCTAGTGGGAAGCAGCCGCATAGCAGAGGGAGATCAGCTCAGTGCTTTGTGACCAGCTAGAAGGGTGGGATAGGGAGGGTGGGAGGGAGGGAGATGCAAGAGGGAAGAGATATGTGGATATATATATATGTATAACTGATTCACTTTGTTATAAAGCAGAAACTAACACACCATTGTAAAGCAATTATACTCCAAAAAAAATGTAAACCCCCCCCCCAAAAAAAACCCCAATGCAGTCAAAATAAATAAATAAATTTATTAAAAAAAAAAACAAAAAACAAGATATGAGTTTTGGGTACTTCCTGGCGGTCCAGTGGTTAAGATTCCATGCTCCCAATGCAGGAGGCACGGGTTTGATCCCTGGTCAGGGAACTAAGATCCCACATGCTGCATGAAAGTTTTATAAAATATCAGAAATTTTTTCTTTAACTTGCAAATCATGTTTCTATAGAATTATGTTTATGTCTGTTCTGAGATTTTAAAAACACAAACCAAAGATACCTGTTATAAAATATACTAATTTGTTCAAAGCATTGCTTTATGGACTGCCAGCCCTTTTCTAATAAAATGGGGTCATAATGCAGATCTTGCTTCAAAGAGCTCATGATAACTCCTCTCCTGCCTCTTTGTTCTCTCTAATACTTAGATTCTCCAAATAAAACAAAATGTTATAGGAATTTTCTGTACAGTGAGGCAGTCCTGAAATTTGGAAAAGGGTTCCTTTTCTCTTGAAGTTTCTTGCCTAATCCTGTGCTCCATTAGCTTACTTCTTGAAGTAAAGGTGGTAAAGATGCCTAACTTGGAAGGAAAAAAATGAACCAAGAGGGATACAGTTGAGGGTATAAAAACATTAAGTCTTACTTTTTAGAAACTCCAAAGAAGAATGAACTTACTATGTATAAGGAGAACTCCAGGGTGTGTCACCAGAAACTCAAGTACTTTTAACAGTTTTGTTCGATTCCTAGAAAAGCCGTGGCAAAGGGATGACTGTGTTCTCAAGCTCTAGGTGAGAGAAGCGAGCTGGGGAATTCTGCATTGGGATCTGAGGTCTAGGTAATCAACAGGCCTTGAAAAGTAGAGCCTATTGACACAAATAAAACCCTAAATTATTCATTACATTCTAATAAAATATCTCTTAGTAAGTAAATAGCAACATGTTTAGTGGCTTGGTAAGTTTTAAATTAAATCATTAAAAGTAAACATGTTCAAAACACTTTAAAACTATGTGAAAAAAATGTTATCAGTTACTATTCATTTTCAACCTGATGTTCCTTTTGGTGGGAGTCAGGTGAGAGGTTCCTTCCTTCTAATTATATCTTTGTGTGTTTTAGGCTTTGGCAAAAGATACCACCCCATCTGCAGCTCTCAAAAAAAGAATGGCCAAAACAATGTTGGGCCTCACGTACTCTATCTCAGGCCTTCAAAATACCCAGAGCTTAATAAATCAATTCCGTTTCTCTGCTGATGGCATCTAACTTCCTTTGGAAATTCAGGGACTAAGGAGAAAATATTCTGGCTTTCTAATGTAAACTTGTACAGATTTTGAACTTACAGCTTCTGGCTATAAACTTGTCTTCTACCAAGAAGCCAAAGTACTGGACCATAAGTGAGATAATCCAGCTTTTAGAAGATCTGCAAATGATTTACTTGAAGAATAGCAAAGTGAATCGCAAAGAATTATCTAAGAGCAAATAAAATAAATGAAGATACACTGTTTTTAAAAGGTTGCATGGGGAAATGAAGACATCAAAGCCACATAATTTTAGAAAATAAAATTACAAGGTACATGATATGCTAGCAAAGTTCTCGATTATAGTAAGGCTTTCCAGGAAATAAGAAAACTTGTATGGCTATTACCCAGGGTGATTACTGAATCAAAGATATTACTCAGAAAGTAAAATTGCACATAATACATAGACATATCAAGCCAGTTTCCTTGTGCCTCATTCCCCCTGCCCTTAATCTCATACTAGCCACTTCCTCTAACTGAAAAAAAAAACCACTGTAGCTTTCTGGAATTCACCCATAAATTCCAAGTGAATAAAAAAAAAAAATGAAAAGAAGCCATAAAGTCAGATGACAATATGATGAAAATTCTCTTAACTCTTTAATGTTGCGATAACAGCTTGAAAGAAAGATTATACTCCTACAGAATGTAAATGACGCTCTTACACAAACACTCATCAGCTTACCTTTATACCATTTAAAAAGAGAAGACTTTTAAATAAAAAAGGGATGGAAAGATAGTCAAACGTTACACTTAAATCTAGAAATAATTTTAGAGAAAAAACTTTTCATCTTTAAGTAGACCAAAATACCACAAATTAACTTTAAATGGCAGATAATCCAATATTTCTCAGGTTTCTTTATTAACTAACTCTTCAGAAAAGATCTTAGTATACATGTTGCTGGTAACACAAAGTACATACGGAGGAATTTCATTGTTTGGTTACTATGGTGCTTCTTGCTCTCATATGGTAAGGTGGGTGCCAGGTAGATCTGAGCACATAAAGAGGACAGAGGGTTAAAGAGGATAAAAAGGTGCTGAAGGGATGCGATGAGCTAAAAGTTACTAATAACGGGAGCGATAACTGCAGTACAGGTATGATTAACATATGTTAAAACCTCATCAAGCTTTACTGCTCCTACCGATATCAGAGCCTCAGAAACCTTTTGCTGATCTAACACGTTAGTTGTTTCAGCTCTGTATAATGTACAGACTTAGTTGTTCTCTTCTTCTCTTAGTTGCACTTGCTTCATTTTCAGCTTAACTGGTAATCAGAGCCATAAAAATTTTAAAATATTTTGTAAATACTGCTTTTTAATGATAGACATTTTCAGGACACATCATTTTGACAGAGGAGAATATCAAAATGAACTTGCTATAGAAGCCTATTTTAAAAATTAAAGTATATTTGATTTATAATATTATGTTCATTTCAGGTGTACGGCATAGTAATTCAGTATTTTTGTATATTATACTCCATTATAAGTTATTATAAGATAATATTTACAATCCCTTGTGCTATAAAGTATATCCTTGTTGCTTATCTATTTTATACACAGTAGTCTGTATCTGTTAATCCCCTGCCTCTAATTTGTCTCTCCTCCTATAAGTCTTTAAGAATACACACACACACACACACACACATACACACTCACAAACTGTGAATTTGAAAAATGAATACAAATTCATTTAAAGGTCTCCACTGTAGCTTAAAATTAAACCAAATCTCAGGTAAATATGAAATGGTTCATAAGGAAGCTATGGACTATAACTAGATGAGGACACTCAGATTAATGTTTTAGACACAACTAATTCTCACTTGGTCATTGGATAACAAAGATCGAGGTGTTGTAAAACCTGAATCTGTTCCTAGAAGCACTGTTAAGAAAAGGAATAAAGGAAATGTGTGCTTCATAAATTTAGAGCAACATTTCACGTAGAACAACTCAAGAGATACAAGAAATAAGTAAAAGTATAAAATGGAGCCTTGGGCAGCCACAGTCTACAAATTTCATGGACTTTACATATTAAAGAGCCTCTTAGTGTGCTCTTAATTTATATGCATATGTGCATGAATGGTTATTTTAGCTTCACACTCACAGAAGATTAGAAGTATCACATTAGGGAAGAAGGTTCAGAGAGGTACCCTCACAGGAGTCTGCCAGTCTTCACAGCCAGGAAATCAGAGAGCTATAAAAAGCTGGCCCAGTAGCCCCAAAACACAGCAATCAGAAGCTGTATAGTACAGTGGTAAAAAGACCTATGTATCCAAAAGAGCCTGAGAGGACCATCACACCTAGGAGGTGCTAAATAAACACATGCTGAAAAGAAGTAACCTGAATGATGACCTTGAGTCATCAAAAAAAGTTTAAATATGGTTATCGTATGTTCTTTTAAGGCAAATAAATGGAAATATTTTCAAAAAAATTTTCATCTAAACCAGTTAAAATAATATATATATATATATATTTAAAGGTCCCTCAATGTGGTTGAGATTATTTTACATTTATGGTACCTCCCCTCATTTATCAGATACTTCATAAGTGATTACTGTGTACCTGGCAGTATGACAATGGTCATAGGTACAAAATGAGCAAAAGCAGACAGTCCCTAAATTCATGCGGCTTCAGCCCAGTCAAGGCAAATAGATGGGAACACTGAGGCACAGGGCATTTAAGAGCCAATTTCTCTTCTGTAATGTCAGTCATAGCTGTAGCAATTTTTACTTCAATAATCTCAGCATTCAGTTTCCAGGACCATGAGAATTCTAGAAGCAATGAACTTGAGATTGAGAGTATTTTAAAAATATTTTTTCAACTGTTTAGGAAGAACTAATTTTAGAAAAGAAACAAAAAGAATATGGTCATTCCATTTTCTATTAAATTTAATTTTAAATATTTTCTATACTTTATCTAATAAAATTTATTGACCTTGAAATAGGACTGCTGTCAGAATATGCTTAGTGGATACAGAAATCAATTTACCACTGGTGTCTTAGTCTTGAGAGCAACTCATTTTGTAAATATCAGCCACATGTGTCTGCCTTTTGTGATGGCAGTTTAGCTGAGCTGAAACTGAATTGAGTGTATGAGATTTGGCACTGGGTGGGGAATCTGAATTATTCCTTAAGCATCAGAACTTCTCCCAGTCTTCACAGTATTAGGAAGGATTCTTACCTCCAGATGCTCCTACCCATTACTGAGTGACATATTCCTTTAAAGCCTTCTGATTTTCTCTAAAGTTACAAGATTCTACACTAGAATGCTGGAATTTTCTCTGGATGACCAGTTTCTTTGGAGATACAAAGACTATTTTGTTTAGTTTTGGGCTTTTGATGTCATTAATGAGAAACTAGAGCTTCTCAGGAAAGAAAAAGGGAAAACAGCATTGAAATTAATTTATTTTTATACAAATCAAACCTAGCAGACCTCGTGTATGGTTGACAAGAGAGTAATTCTACCAATCTCCTTTCTAATAAAAGGACCAGAAAGAACTTTTGGATATTTTATCCTTTTGGAATATGAAAGACATATGAAGGTGTTAAAAATCCAACTCAGTATAGAACCAACCAATATTTTGGTTTTTTTAAATTGTTTTTTGAATACTTGGAGTTAAAGGATACTGTTCATTAAAAGTAATTCAGGTGAATGATTATTGGTATGGGAATAATCAGAATCTCTGTATGAGAAAGCATCTACACAATATCATATGTTACCACACATAAGGTAGCTGTGACTAAAATGGGAAGTTCTCTTCATTAAAAAAAAAAACTCCAATATTAAAATATTCAAACTTGCATTTAAAAGTCTAATGTAAATATTTATGTGTCCATCCATTCATTCAACCAAAACATGGTGCTTTGCAGAGCATAAATGGTCATCACCCTATGTGTTCTGGGATCTGTGGGGTGAGACCTATCCCTGGGTAGAGATGGGGTAGCCTTCTGATCTAGAAGGAACTTTGCTTTGACCACTAAACTTTTAAAATAGAATGTCAATGTCATCCTCATATGCCAATGTTCCATGGTCTCAAAAGGATTTATAACTACTAATCACCAGTTATTAAGGTTAAAAAATTAAAAGTGAGGAGAGGGAAGAAATAATAGACGAGTAGAGTGAAAGGAATATGGCACCCAACTGGTTCTCCGGGTATTTAAAGTTCTATCTTTTTATCAAGTTAATCTTTAGAAGAAAACATACAAAAAATTCCCAGTCAGGAAGCACTGGGAAAGTCATAATGCTGGGGATGGGGTTTTTAGGCTCTGGTTGTTTGTTACTCAATAGATCAACATGTACCTAGTTCTACAGAAAGAAAAACCTTCTGCCAAAGGAAAAAGAACTGCTAGGATTCATGACCCACCTACCTTTGCAGAAGGTGTACCAAATACAGACATCCATCTTATGAGTGAAAAGATCCAGAACATCAAGGAGAAGTCATTTGATATTATGACGTGCCCCTCTGTCCCTATCATTATGCTCACTTTTGGAGGCTTCAATCTTCTATTATTATGGACTATAAGCTCTGGTACTATCTCTGTGCCACAGACTCCTGGTTTTATACTTCTAAATTTATATATTTTGTTTCTTCTATTTAAAAACTATCTTTTAAAATGAACAAATTCTGAAGACTTAAAACACTGACCCGAAAGAAAAGCTCTCTGATGATACAGAACTCTTTTCTCAAGATGTATTGTCCATCAACATTTTGAGGAATGTCAGATTTTCACCAAATATATCAGGAAGCCACTGCTCTAAACTTGGTTGGAGTTTTTGAAGTAAGCCCAATCCTTTCTAAATACAACTAAATATAATAACCCTTCCCTACCAGAGGGCAGACAGCAGAAGCAAGAAGAACTACAATTCTGCAGCCCGTGGAAGGAAAACCACATTCACAGAAAGACAGACAAAATGAAAAGGCAGAGGACTATGTACCAGATGAAGGAACAAGATAAAAACCTCAAAAAAACAACTAAATGAAGTGGAGATAGGCAACCTTCCAGAAAAAGAATTCCATATAATAATAGTGAAGATGATCTAGGACCTCGGAAAAAGAATGGAGGCAAAGATCGAGAAGATGCAAGAAATGTTTAACAAAGACCTAGAAGAATTAAAGAACAAACACCTACAAGAACTAAAGAAAAAACAGAGATGAACAATACAATAACTGAAATTAAAAATACACTAGAAGGAATCAGTAGCAGAATAACTGAGGCAGAAGAACGGATAAGTGACCTGGAAGACAGAATGGTGGAACTCACTGCCGTGGAACAGAATAAAGAAAAAAGAATGAAAAGAAATGAAGACAGCCTAAGAGACCTCTGGGACAACATTAAATGCAACAACATTTGCATTATAGGGGTCCCTGAAGGAGAAGAGAGAGAGAAAGGACCCGAGAAAATATCTGAAGAGATTAGAGACAAAAACTTCTTAACATGGGAAGGGAAACAGCCACCCAAGCCCAGAAAGCGCAGAGAGTCCCAGGCAGGATAAACGCAAGGAGAAACATGCTGAGACACATAGTAATCAAACTGACAAAAATTAAAGACAAAGAAAAATTACTGAAAGCAACAAGGGGAAAATGACAAATAACATACAAGGGAACTCCCATAAGGTTAACAGCTGAATTCTCAACAGAAACTCTACAAGCCAGAAGGGAGTGGCACGATTTATTTAAAGTGATGAAAGGGAAGAACCTACAACCAAGATTACTCTACCCAGCAAGGATCTCATTCAGATTCGATGGAGAAATCAAAAGCTTTACAGACAAGCAAAAGCTGAGAGAATTCAGCACCATCAAACCAGCTCTACAACAAATGCTAAAGGAACTTCTCTAAGACAAAAACACAAGAGAAGAAAAGGACCCACAAAACAAACCCATCACAATTAAGAAAATGGTAATAGGAACATATATATCAATAATTACCATAAACGTGAATGGATTAAATGCTCCAACCAAAAGACACAGGCTTGCTGAATGGATGGAAAAACAAGACCCATATATATGCTGTCTAGAAGAGACACACTTCAGACCTAAGGACACATACAGACTGAAAGTGAGGGGATGGAAAAAGATACTCCATGCAAATGGTAAACGAAAGAAAGCTAGAGTAGCAATACTCATATCAGATAAAATAGACTTTAAAATAAATAATGTTATAAGAGACAAGGAAGGACACTACATAATGATCAAGGGATCAATCCAAGAAGAAGATATAACAATTATAAATATATATGAACCCAACGTAGGAGCACCTCAATACATAAGGCAACTGTTAACAGCAATAAAGGAGGAAATTGACAGTAACACAATCATAGTGGAGAACTTTAACAACCTCACCTACACCAATGGACAGATCATCCAGACAGAAAATTAATAAGGAAACACAAGCTTTAAATGATACAATAGACCAGATAGATTTAATTGATATTTATAGGACATTCCATCCAAAAACAGCACATTACAGTTTCTTCTCAAGTGCTCACAGAACATTCTCCAGGATGGATCACATCGTGGGTGACAAATGAAGCCTCGGTAAATTTAAGAAAACTGAAATCATATCCAGCATCTTTTCCAACCACAATGCTATGAGGTTAGAAATCAATTACAGGAAAAAAACTGTAAAAATCACAAACACATGGAGGCTACACAATACATTACTAAATAACCAAGAGATCACTGAAGAAACAAAAGAGGAAATAAAAAAAATACCTAGAGACAAATGACAATGAAAACACGATGATCCAAAACCTATGGGATGCAGCAAAAGCAGTTCTAAGAGGGAAGTTTATAGCAATACAAGCCTACCTCAAGAAACAAGAAAAATCTCAAATAAATAATCAAACCTTAAACCTAAAGGGACTAGAGAAAGAAGAAAAAACAAAACCCGAAGTTAGTAGAAGGAAAGAAATCATAAATATCAGAGCAGAAATAAATGAAACAGAAACAAAGAAAACCATAGCAAAGGTCAATATAACTAAAAGTTGGTTCTTTGAGATGATAAACAAGATTGATAAACCTTTAGCCAGACTCATCAAGAAAAAGAGGGAGAGGACTCAAATCAATAAAATTAGAAATGAAAAAGGAGAAGTTGCAACGGACACCGCAGAAATACAAAGCATCCTAAGAGACTACTATAGGCAACTCTATGCAAATAAAATGGACAACCTGGAAGAAATAGACAAATTCTTAGAAAGGTATAAGCTTCCAAGACTGAACCAGGCAGAAAGAGAAAATATGAACAGACCAATCACAAGTAATGAAATTGAAACTGTGATTAAAAGTCTTCCAACAAACAAAAGTCCAGGACCAGATGGCTTCACAGGTTAATTCTATCAAACGTTTAGGGAAGAGCTAACACCCATCCTTCTCAAACTTTTCCAAAAAACTGCAAAGGAAGGAACACTTGCAAACTCATTCTATGAGGCCACCATCACCCTGATACCAAAACAAGACAGAGATACCATAAAAAAAGAAAATTACCAACCAATATCAATGCTGAATATGGATGCAAACATCCTTAACAAAATATTAGCAAACAGAATCCAACAACACATTAAAAGGATCTTATACCATAATCAAGTGGGATTTATCCCAGGGATGCAAGGATTCTTCAATATATGCAAATCAATCAATGTGATACACCATATTAACAAACTGAAGAATAAAAACCATATGATCATCTCAATAGATGCAGAAAAAGCTTTTGACAAAATTCAACACCCATTTATGATAAAAACTCTCCAGAAAGTGGGCATAGAGGGAACCTAACCTACCTCAACATAATAAAGGCCATATATGACAAACCCACAGCAAACATCTTTCTCAATGGTGAAAAACTGAAAGCATTTCCTCTAAGATCAGGAACAAGACAAGGAGGTCCAGTCTCACCACTATTATTTAACATAGTTTTGGAAGTCCTAGCCATGGCACTCAGGGAAGAAAAAGAAATAAAAGGAACACAAATGGGAAAAGAAGAAGTAAAACTGTCACTGTTGGCAGATGACATGATACTATACATAGAGAATCCTAAAGATGCCACCAGAAAACTACTAGAGCTAATCAATGAATTTGGTAAAGGATACAAAATTAATGCGCAGAAATCTCCTGCATTCCTATACACTAATGATGAGAAATCTGAGAGAGAAATGAGGTGAACACTCCCATTTACCATTGCAACAAAAAGAATGAAATACCTAGGAATAAACCTACCTAGGGAGACAAAAGACCTGTATGCAGAAAAGTATAAGACACTGATGAAAGAAATCAAAGATGACACAAACAGATGGAGAGATATACCATGTTCTTGGAATGGAAGAATCAATATTGTGAAAATGACTATACGACCCAAAGCAATCTACAGATTCAATGCAATCTGTATGAAATTACCAGTGGCATTTTTTTTACAGAACTAGAACGAAAAATCTTAAAATTTGTATGGAGACACAGAAGACCCCGAATAGCCAAAGTGGTCTTGAGGGTAAGAAACGGAGATAGAGGAATCAGAGTCTCTGACTTCAGACTATACTATAAAGCTACAGTAATCAAGACAATATGGTACTGGCACAAACACAGAAAGATAGATCAATGGAACAGGATAGAAAGCCCAGAGATAAACCCACACACCTATGGTCAACTAATCTATGAAAAAGGAGGCAAGGATATACAATGGAGAAAAGACAGTCTCCTCAATAAACGGTGCTGGGAAAACTGGACAGCTACATGTAAAAGAATGAAATTAGAATACTCCCTAACACCATACCCCAAAATAAACTCAAAATGGATTAGAGACCTAAATGTAAGGCCAGACACTATAAAACTCTTAGAGGAAAACATAGGCAGAATGCTCTAGGACATAAAGCACAGCAAGATCCTTTTTGACCCACCTCCTAGAGAAATGGAAATAAAAACATAAATAAACAAATGGGACCTAATGAAGCGTAAAACCTTTTGCAAAGCAAAGGAAACTACAAACAAGATGAAAAGACAACCCTCAGAATGGGAGAAAATATTTGCAAATGAATTAACAAAGGATTAATCTCCAAAATATATAAACAGCTCATGCAGCTCAATATTAAAAAAACAAACAACACAATCAAAAAATAGGCAGAAGACCTAAATAGACATTTCTCCAAAGAAGACATACAGATGGCCAAGAAGCACATGAGAAGCTGCTCAACATCACTAATTATTAGAGAAATGCAAATCAAAACTACAATGAGGTATCACCTCACCCCAGTTAGAATGGGCATCATCAGAAAATCTACAAACAGTAAATGCTGGAGAGGGTGTGGGGAAAAGGGAACCCTCTTGCACTCTTGGTGGGAATGTAAATTGATACAACCACTATGGAGAACAGTATGGAGGTTCCTTAAAAAACTAAAAATAGAACTACCATATGACCCAGCAATTCCACTACTGGGCATATACCCTGAGAAAACTATAATATAAAAAGACACATGCACTCTAATGTTCACTGCAGCACTATTTACAATAGCCAGGACATGGAAGCAACCTAAACGCCCACTGACAGATGAATGGATAAAGAAGATGTGGTACATATATACAATGGAATATTACTCAGCCATAAAAAGGAATAAAATTGGTTCATTTGTAGAGACGTGGATAGATGTAGACACTGTCATACAGAGTGAAGTACATCAGAAAGAGAAAAACGAATATCGTATATTAACACATATATGTGGAACCTAGAAAAATGGTACAGATGAACCGGTTTGCAGGGCAGAAATAGAAACAAAGATGCAGAGAACAAACGTATGGACACCAAGCGGGGGAAGTGGCGGGGTGGGTGATGGTGGGGTGAATTGGGAGATTGGGATTGACATATATACACTAATATGTATGAAATAGATAACTAATAAGAACCTGCTGTATAGAAAATAAATAAAATAAAATTCAAAACCAAACCAAACCAAAACCAAAACCAAAAAAAAAATCTTCTACTTCCTGAAGTTCTAATAAGCAAAATTGATGGAAATAAAGAGGTAGGTTTCTTTCAATAGTTTTTTTTTTTTTTTGTACAGAGAAATATATTTATTTATATGCCATTTCCCTTGTTTCCTAGACCTTCTCTCTCTCTCCCTCTCTCTCTCTGTCTCTCTTTGGCTCTGGCTCTCTCTCTCTCTCATATTTTTTGTCTTCAAGACAGAGCATACTCTGGAGGTCAATGTTGTGGGAAAATACAAACTGAGAAATCACAAAAACCAAAGTTTATATCATTTGATAAAAACAGTAATAATACTTTACCAAATGAAAAACTCCATCAAATGAAACGTCACTCCAATCAGATGACTTACCTAAAAACAAGAGTGTTAGAAGAAAGTGAGAACTTAGTATTATATCCAACCCTCAATAGACTAGATTTCAAAAGACATGGCAGATACCTTAAACTGATGGACTATTCAAAACAAACAAACCATACCAGGTCAGGAAACACCAATTTCTTCAGAAATGGTAATTAATGTTAGAAAGGAAATAGCAAACAGGGAGCAAAAGCAATGAAGAACGGAAGTGGTATCTACTTTCAAATCACTTGACTCTCATATATATTTTAAGAGGCCAGTTGTGAAAATGCGGACACATATGCGTATAAAGGCCATGACTAAACTGTGGCCATATATGCGTGTTTCTTTCTCTCCCAAGATCTCTGGTTACTGTCTTAAAGAGAGACTGCCAAAGCTGCAAACTTTCAAATAATTTCACCTCATATGACTCAAGAAAAAGGTGCCACTGTATCAAGTGCTACTGTAATTTCCTCTGTTGATTTTCCTTCCCCCTTAACACTTAGATGTTTTGGCTGTTTGCTTTTTTTTTTTTTTCCAAAGTGAACACTGATGTTCATGAAAGGTGCCAGATTAACAACCCGGGGAAATTAAGAGCTTGCTCTATCAAGAGAAAAGGCTCAGTGTAGTGGAGGTGATGAAAGTTTCCCCTATACTGTGCTTGCCTATGTATGTTAGTTCTGACCCATGGTCACCCCAGCTCTCCAGTTTTCACGGTCCATTAATCCCTTTGATTACTCACACTGCTAACAGGGGCAGGCAATCTTGTTCCTGCTTTTAATGCTATCATTATTATTACCACTACTGTGATCTCAAACTTCCTCAGAGAAATTATGTCAGAATTTATATTAGCCATTCTTTTGTTTCAGGATAACAGGAAAATAAAATGAACTGAAGATAAATCTTATATTATTAAGTAATATTGCAGGTTTGGTTCAAATCCATTAATTTCTTCAAACAGGAGGCAAAATCTTGAGGGGTCAAATTGAAACAGGCCTTGCTACATTCAGTCACCTGCACTCAATCTGAATTCCTGTTCAGGGACATTCTAATATTTAATGGCCACATATCTTTTATTTTTCTTTTGAGTCTACCATAAACCAGTCAACTTTATTATTCATTAGCAACTACAGTAAAGGTTTGGTGGATGCTGAAGCTAAAACTACTATCTATGAGATCTGGAAATCACTGTCAGTCAAACAGAGAAAAAGACCTCTTTCTTGTATTTATAGGTAGGTGTTCCAGGTTTCTGGATTGTCTGAGTAGTTTGTAAGTACTGATCATTAATTAATCTCTCCTATATCCAGGGATCTATGAAATCATTTTGCTTCATCTAGTCAGTTATCCAACAACTATTTTGTGTTGGCACTTTCTGTGCTATGCTGGTTCTTCATGCAAAATATAAGGGCCAGAGCAAGACAATAATGCTTTTCCTATCTAGAGTTTATAACAATAAGGGAAACAAAGCCAACAAACACATGCAAAATATTAACGTAACAATGAAGTAATACACTGAATGCTGCTGACTAATAGACCAATAATTACTTGGTAATTATTTGAAATAATCACAGTATTAATCCCACAGTTTTTCCCTGTCTTTGCCTTTTTGTTAAAGACCAAATTCTCTGTAGCTAGAGTATTCATTTTGACATGGCTAGCATTTCCTATAATTTTTAATCTCTAGAAGAGCTGGAGAATGAGAATTGCAGGGTACCAATGACTACAGCAAACACACAGTAACAATTAGATGAAGGGTGCCCTAACTGCATTTCATACAGAAGTCTTGGAAAATTTTTAGTTTCGGAACTTTGACTGTTTTTTCCTTTGCCATGCACAGACTTTTATCAAGTGAGTCCTTACAGTATTATAACATTTGGCACTAGCTCAAGTCTATGCTATTGCTGGCAAGGGATCTAACTGGGAAAGAGGGGTGGAGTAGTTACCTTTATCAGGAAAGACCTTAATTTTATGGAAAAGCTCTTTCCTCCCCACTGCTTAAGTAGCTTTACTGAAAGACTTAAACCCAGATGTGAGAAGAGAGATTATCTCCAAGAGCAGCAGCAATTTATTGTAATTATGTTAGTACAAAGATTAGGAAGGTGGAAAATATTATGCTAACTTAGCAGATGAGAAGGGCAACGCCCTGTATATAGGTCCCATGGCAAGGTTGTGCTAGGAAAATCAACTCTAACCCCTAAGTCCCAAGGAGGCCTCAGTTTCCCAAATTGCAAGAAAATCAGAACCTAACTACTTATAAAACCAATAAACCCATGGTATGTAATAACCAGTAGGTAGGAGGCCATGAGAATCTGCTCACCAACAGATATCAACCTATATCTGCCACTATTCCCCCAGTGGCCACCTCTTGCCAACTTCCTGTTGCCACCAGACAACTAATACATCTATGCCAATGATTCCTGTCAGCCCTATATAACAAGTCATAACAGTGGCAGTCAAAGCAACAAGGTCCGTTATGCCTGTACAACACTCTAGCTCCCCTCAGTGAAGCACTTTGATTTAAAGCACTTTGGAGGTTGGCCTTGCAACTAGAACAAAATCTGTATACATTCTGGGCCAATTCTAGGCCTCACTGTGCCTCAGCCACCCAAATGAGAATATATTTTGTCCCTAACTCCTTTCCGCATTGTATAATGGATCTCTTATCAGTTTCTCCTGACTGGACTTTTGCATCCTTCATAATTTAGTTTGTCACATTGCACCATCTTTTTATGGTGGGAGATGTATAAGCATGAATTTTCAGAATTTGATATTTCATACAAAATGGATCGGTGAACACAGCAAAAACATTTTTGTGGACACAGCACTCTGCTCTACATGGTCTTCTAGCCAAACGAAAATTTCAGGCAATAAGACATTTTGATCTCTGTAAGAAAAAGATAAAAAGGCTAAATCGGAGAGACTCAACTTATTGACTCTCATGGTCATGAAAAGAAAAACAGGAAAAGTAATAAAGCCTTTAGAGCAGAAAACAACAGGTGATTTCTTCTTTTCTTTCCATTACAGAGAGCTGACAGTATCCTAATGAATGTCAAGGACACAAGAAACATAGCGAGTCAGGGAAAATTATAGGTCATAGATGGTAAAAACCTCATATGAAAAATACTAGCTAAGGCGCTAAGAAAGCCAGTAAATACTGAAAAAGTTATGAAGATAAATATGCTCAGGTTCTGAACAAAGGGTACATAAAACAAGAGCAGACAAAAATACTTTAAAAACAAATTTGTTTTTTGGTTTGTTTCTTGCAATGCACATTAGACATAGCACAATTTTGGGACTTCCGTGGTGGTCCAGTGGTTAAGAATCCATCTTGCAAAGCAGGGGATGTTTGTTCGATCCCTGGTCAGGGAACTAAGATCCCACATGTCATGGGGCAACTAAGCTTACATGCCACAACTAATGAGCCTGCGTGCCACAACTAGAGAGAAGCCAGCGCACTGCCAACGAAGAGCCCATGCACCACAACGGAAGATCCCACGTGCCACAACTAAGACCTGATGCAGCTAAAAAAATAAATTAAAAAAAAAAAGATAGCTCAATTTCAAGAGCTTGCAGTGGTCTAGTAATCAAACAGCTCAAGACAATGCATCATGGTTCTACCTATCAAGAATGCTTGCTTACTTTGGCTGACATGCTGCAATTATTAATTTGGTTATCTGATTCAAAACAGAGTCAGGAACATTTGCTCTTAGCTTTGATTTCTTCACTTAAGTAGCAAATTCTAGGAGTTACTATGCTAAGGGCTGAGTGAATCTCAAGTTGGAATTTTCTTATGGGAAGAGAAGTTATAAAATAAACAAGCTGAATTCTCATCGTTCCAAAGCTAAGTTTTAATAATATAAAATTAAAAGGGTAAAACTAAAATGTCTGGAATTTGAATGATGGATTCCATGACTATGTAGAAGAAATATTTTTTTAAAGGAGGCTTTAGAGCAGAAAATTACAGATGATCACCTCAAGAAAAGGGGTGAAAGGAGGGACTCAAATTGATCAATCTGTGGGTAGTAGTGTTGATGATTATGGGGAAGGAGGAAAGAAGTATGCCAATGAATGTTCTCAAGGGAAGTACATACCTTGAAGAAATTTACAGATTATTTAGGGAAATGAGTTATACAAAGGTAACAATCAAAGAAAACAAAAACAAAATTTAAATAAGAGTCAAAGAACAGATGAGGGCTGAGGAAGAGATTAGTTCGGGTTAGTTCCTGAGGTTATCTCAATAGGGGCAGTGGAATTGGAGGCAGCCTCTCTTACTGCCCCTACCCCTAGCACTTCCTCAATATGCCTACATCCCACACAATTTATAACGACACCAAATGGTTTTACCAAAAGAGCTATGTCTAAGGGCTTTCTGGTTTAAGATTTTAGGTCTTTTTAGAAACTAGGAAACTTGCTTCCCTCTTTTCTATACACTTCAATTCTATTTCGTATCAAATTGCTTTTTTCTTTTCTACTATTCTCCATTCTAGTTCTGGTGTGTCAGGGTTGAAAAAGCAGTGGTGAAGGTGGGAATGAATGGAACACAGCTGGCCTGTGGAAAAAGGACTGTGAGTAGGAAGCAGCTGCATTTTGGAGGCAAGAAGAACAAAGAATTAGGATCTTCAAAGCTAAGGAAAGCTTCTCCCTGTGTTCTTCCCTCCTTTCACCTCTTCCCCTTCTTGGGAAACGACAGAAATTTCACACAACATACAGTCTTTCTGAATTCATAACAATCTCCTTTTCCTCATACCCAAGTGTGTTTAACTTATTACTACTGCTAACATTTTGCATGTACTTTGTATTAAAATTTTTCTCCTAGGAGTTTCAAAGAGGTCTATAAATTTTCATTAAAACAAATGTGCCTAAGCATATTTTTATATTAATAAAATTTAACTTTAGAATAATGAGAATTGTTTGTTAAAATGTTATTTTTCTAGAATTTGGTTTATTATACCACACATACATTTCCTAGACCAGTGGTTCTTAAATTTTAGGCTTCATAAGAATCCTCAGGGGCACTTATTAATATGCCTATTCTTGCGCCACATCTGATCATGGATTTATATTTGGTTGGTCCAGAGTGAGGCCCTAGAATCTACATTTTTAATAAGCACCCAAGGGGATTCTTATACACATACAGTGGGGGTAGAGGGGCCCCACTGAGACCCTGTCCTAATTGGGGCATCCCAGCCTCCCAGCTTCAACTTTCCCAAGGGATCCTATTTCTTAGGCACAGTAGTCAAGCATTCTCCTGTAGTCCACACTGAATAGTGAGTCAAAAATACAAAGTGAGCAATCTGAGAGAAAGAAAAATGATCAACAACAAGATTTCACTTTTAACAATGCAAGGTGCTATTAGCTACACAAACACAGGAAAGAAAGGGAGGTGCCCTGGTTTTAACTTCACTTCCTTGAATATGATGAGGTTTGGTATTATGAATGAGTTGGTTTTCTATTCATGAGAGTTGAACCTTTACTGGCTCTCCAGTTATGTATGCTGCATTCTGGCACCCTTTTCCCTAACTCAGTGAGAGCCTTGCAGAGCCAGCTTTGATTTCCCAAACTGCAAGCAAATTGAAACCTAACTACTTAGAAAAGCAATTGTATGAAATCTATGTGCAATGGGTATGAGGCTATGAGAACCTGTTTGTCAATAGACACCAATGACTTCCTGCCTCTACTCCCTCAGATGCTGTCTCTTGCCCACCAGCACCACAGGGGGACTCTCAGATAAGCTCAGAAGCCAGAATTCTTCTTGAGGACACTATGTACTTCTGCTTTTAACCTCCAAATCCTACCTTTTAGGTACTACTCTCACCCAGCCCTGGTCCTCAGACCTCAATTCTGTGACCCCATGCCCTGTCTTCCTGTTGAGCCATTCTTGGAATCGTGATATCCTGCTGATTACTCTGACCTAATATTAGATGATGTTTAACTCCTTGTATCTTGCTTCTGACCTTATGGTTTTGATCACAACAATTCTCTCAAAGGTCACCAGTGGCTAAATTCAGTAGTGTTTTCTTAGTCCCCTCTCTCTCTCCACCACTCTGTTGAGTGACCCCGTCACACTTTTCCTTCCATTGATTCTCCTCCCTTGGTGTCAGCGACAACACAATTCTCTTATGGACATAGTGAGCATCGGATCTGCTTGGTATTAATCCTCCCAACCTAGCACAACACACAGAAAATGAAAGATATGCCTAGCCACCAATATGTACAATGTTGTTGAGCCCAAGACAGTTTCAGTTCAACCTAAACAAAAATTCCCTGCCTAATTATACACAAGCCAATGTCAACCTAGAGGAGTTGCATTTTACTTGGGATTTAGGTTTTTTAAAGAATATGTAAGAAAAAAAAAAAAAGTTGTGTCAAAATTACCTTGAAAAATACCCTAGGAAGGCCCCATGCTGGAAGCCAACATACTGTCCCTCAGTAGGCCCAACCCAGGCAGGTTTTTCTTCCTGCACTGGTATACATGACTGTGTCTTTGGAATAGTTGGCTTGTATTTGAGGTGCAGGTTATACAAAACAGGACACTGAGCATGGCAAGATACTCACCCTGAGAGACAACATGGGAACGGACGTGGACTGAGAAAAAACAATATACATTTCAGGTTCACTCCTGCACATAGACTCACTGACTCATTGACTATAACTTATAACCTGAGTAGACTTGTCTGCACAATGTAAATTATTATTTCTCCTCTTTTTATGTTCATGTGCTGAGCAGGTGTAGTTGAATTCATGCAAATTTAGTGTTTGTATGATACAACTCCACCAAAGAATTTGAGTGGTTGTTTCAATAAATATACATAGGCCTATTCTCTTGACTTATTGTATCCCAAGGATAAAGAAAAGAGGCAGATACTAAATCAAGTATGAATATCAACTACAGAGAACTGGACTTTGTTCTTGCAAAAAACTTTTTGATTACATAAATCAAAGACATTTGTGATGTAGTGGAAAATGTACTGTACTTGGTGCCAAGAGACCAGTATTCCAATCCTAATTCCACCACATATTAGTTAGGTGAACTGGGCCAGTGTCCTCACCTCTAAAGTGGGTACAAGTAGTCATTGCTTTGAGGTCTACAAGAAAAAGTGTAAAGTATGCATGTGTCACTGACACAGGTAGGCACTTGCTATAGGTTTGTTTGCTGTGAATTTGTTGAACTGAAGCTGAGAGACAAAATAACCATGTAAGAAAGAAAACTATCAGAGTCGACATTATGGTGCACATAGTAAGTACTATGTCAGTATTAAATGAACCAAGTTGAGAGAGATATCAAGCTGATTTGACCAAGTCAATAAATAATTTTCCTATTCTAACATTCTTTTATCTTCTCCACATGGTCATCGGTACAAAGTCCACTTATGGCTTCATAAACATGGGCTCAAAACAAAAGTGCTTCTAATCAGATTTGGCAAGAAAAGGAGAGAAACATAGGGTGAGATAAGTGTAAGGCTACAGTGCTGAGTAACAAGGATGGCGGTGCCTCAGTACGAGTCACACAGACACAGAGCAGTACACAGCTAGAGATAATTCACAGGTAAATGCTGCATGAGCCATTACATCATCCCTCCTTTGCCCTTTCTTCATCAATCATGCTGCCTGGACTCTGATGCAACCTAGCAAGAATGTCTGATTTGCAGACAGCAGACGGAGCCTTAGAACACACACATACTCATCACAGAGAGCAATACGAACCCAAACTAAAGCTTCTGGCATTTCCTTTTGTTTAAATCATGCTTTAAAGGGGAAGTCTTTTTTTTTTTTTAATATTTATTTTTTTGGCTGTGCTGGGTCTTACTTGCAGCACAGGGGATATTTGTTGCCTCATTCGGGATCTTCCTCACAGCATGTGGGAAATTTTTTCTTAGTTGTGGCATGTGAACTCTTAGTTTTGGCATGTGGGCTCTTACATGCGGCATGTGGGATCTAGTTCCCTGACTAGGGATCGAACCCGGGTCCCCTGCATTGGGAGCGTGGAGCCTTAGCCACTGGACCACCAGGGAAGTTCCCAAGGGGAAGTCTTATGTAGGGGATGTATAACTATAGGTTAAGCCATCTGGTCTGAGGCCTCAAGGACTAGGCTTCATCATTTTGGACAAGTCACTCCAGGTCTATAGGCCCTTTCCACATCTGTACAAATAGATGATCATCAAGGTCCCTTCCAGTTCTGTAATTTCATCATTAAAAATTCAGGCCAATCACACCCATACAATGGGCAGATAAACATTTAGTTGTATAAGTCAGCTTTATTTATTCTCAGCTATACAGGTCATTCAAATATTTGGCTACCTCCATTCCCACACTGCATTACTGAAAGAGTG
>NW_006780023.1:603603-620166 GCF_000442215.2 Lipotes vexillifer
TAGCTATGTACAAATCTTGTTAAAGCAGAAAAAAGTGGCAGGTAGGAACTGTAGGTTTTAGAAAATGTGAATGTTCATAACTGAGGTTATAGGGACACTCTAGTCTAAATCACAGAAGCGTAAAAGCAAATGCTCATTAGGGGATATAATGCATTAACACCTATTTTTCTGTAAAGGCAATGATTTGAACAATAAAGAAGAGTCACAAGGGATGCAAACAAGAAAAATTGGTACAAAAAGGGTACTCTAGCCTCCAAATAATTCAAATTTAAGATGGATGTTGTAACACTAACTTGAAACCAAATGCAGGGCCAGTATGTACATGATTTAGTCAAGAGTTATCAGTTTGTGAGTTCACATACCACCAGTCCAAAGAGACCAATTAGAGACTCATTAGGGACCAATCCAAGGCAAAGAGGAGGTGGCTGGCTCTTGGTAAGCCTGTCCGGCCATAATGCTTTCCACCTGTCATGGCACCATTTCCAAGCTGGCCAATGCAAACATTTAAAGACTTATCACTGCAAGATTTTTGATGGAATCTCTAAAGAGGGGCATTTCCAACAAAACTTGGGATTGGGGAAAACAGACAAGTCCACCGGAGATGAAAACCAAAGGCCCTGTAGTGCTTCCCTCACAGCCGACACCGTGTGGGGTCCCTTACCTTGCATGCTGAGTGGCTGGGGCAGGGGGCCACCCCATTGGACCTGGAGCAGCATTCAACAAAGCACCCAGCCCTTTAATTGTTCAGCCAAATGATTTATGAAGCTTGGCTGCAAAGACAGGGCAGACTGGTTTAAATTCAAAGGATCCATCCTACAGGTATTCTGAAAACCCTGGTCACCTCTGTAACAAGTACTGTTCCCCTTGGTAAGGGAGAGAATACAAAGGGAAAATATGTGACCTGCCTGACAGGAACACGGGACCCAGCTAGATGGAACATGCCTCTCCACTCCTTTCCTATCCTATCGCTCACGAATGCTCTGGCAGATTCCCTTGCTAAAAAAGCAAACAGACATAACAGTCCACTCTTTCTTTAGCTAGAAATGTAAAACCCCAGAACAATCAACACATTATTTTTTTAAGATTTTTTTGATGTGGACCATTTTTAAAGTCTTTATTGAATTTGTCACACATTGCCTCCGTCCTATGTCTTTGTCCTCTGGCCCCAAGGTAGGTGGCATCCCAGCTCCCTGACCAGGGATCGAACTTGCACCCCCTGCATTGGAAGGCGAAGTCTCAACCACTGGATGGCCAGGGAACTCCCATCATCAACACATTTTTATATACTGGGCTCATGTGGTTTATTCTGATTGCTTACTGATTGTATAATCTTTTTGATCAACTAGGGCAGAAGTCAGCCAACTCTTCTCCCCAAGAGCCAGATAGTAAATATTTTAGATTTTGTGGGCTATATGTTTTCTGTCGCAACTGCTCACCTCTACCGTTACAGCACAGAAGCAGCTATAGACAATAGGTAAATGAATGAGCATAGCCTGTTATTTATAAACACAGGTGAATGGTTAGCTTTGGCCTGCATGGTTCACTGATCCCTGAACTAGTATGTTTCCAAAGAGCTCAACTGTGATAAAGTGAGAAGGTACTACCAAACGTATCATCCCTTAAAACAATTTAAATCTAAGCCTCAATTTTGGGAGAACTAACTTGTAAAATAATCTTCATTAATAGTAGGTACAATAAGAACCCATTTTCAGGAAGTGTGTGTGTGTATGTGTGTGTGTGTGTGTGTGTGTGTGTGTGTGTGTGTAAAATACAGGGTGATTCAAAAGCAACTGAACACTTTCAGAAATTTATCACTCAGTAACTAGGTTTTTTTACGAAAATGTAGTTTGCACTAAATCGTCAAGTTACTCTTACAGGTGTCTTGCCAAAGGGCAACTCCAAGCTTTAACTGCAAGTTTATATACATCATAGTTACTGAGTAATACGTTTTTGAAAGTGTTCAATTCTGTTTTATTCAGCCTGTATATTATCTGTGTACATACTGTAAAATACTTTAAATGATAAACACTAAACTATAAACAACGATTACTACTGGAGAATGGGGGTTAAAAGTTTCACTTTTAGCAGTGTTGCTTGAATTTTTAACAAGGATACAGTAAGTCCCCTACATAAGAACAAGTTCCATTCCAAGAGGCGTTCATAAGTCCTATTTGTTCATAAGTCCAACAAAGTTAGCCTAGGTACCCAACTAACACAGTCGGCTATAAAGTACTGCATTGTAATAGGTTTAAACTACTTTTCACACAAATAATACATTAAAAACAGACAAACACAAAAAATAAAGAAAACATTTTAAATCTTATAGTACAGTAGTACAGTATAACAGCTGGCATACAGGGGCTGGCATCAAGTGAACAGGCAAGAAGAGTTACTGACTGGAGGAGGGAGAGGAGGTGGGAGATGGTAGAGCTGAAGGATTGCCAGCAATAGGAGACCGAGGGCAAGCTGCAATTTTACTCACGTCTGATGGTGATGGCAAACGTTCTGGTTTCTTGCTGGAACCAGATGCACGTTCACAACTTGGAAAGTTCGCAACTTGAAGGTTTGTATATAGGGGACTTAACTGTATATTACTTAGTGAATTAAAAGGTGTTTCATTTTTCTCTTGTAAAGAAGTGGTAAGGGTAGGCGATCTTTGGCGCTGCAACTTAAAACATCTACTGAAGGCCAGCTGTGACTCTCTTCTAATAGTAGATGCCAATAAATATCTCATGAAGTTCCTAACCTAGTAAGAAGACAGATAATAAACAAGAAAATCCATAAATACAGAAGTTATTTTCAGATTATGGTGTAAGTGCTCTGAGCCACAGGGTAATGGGGAAGGCCCACTGAAAGCTGACATTTAGGTAGAGACCTGAAGGATAAGAAGGAGGCAGTCACGTGAAGTAAATTCCAGGCTAAGTGTAAGGTTTTCTGGCCTGAACTGTAGATCAAATCCTGGTTAAACATTAAAATCAACTTGGGCACTTTCAGAAAATACTGATGACTGGGCCCTGCTGTAGGTCAGTAACTCTCTGGAGGTGGGGCTGGGTATTGCCCTCCTCTTTTTTAAAGCCAGGACTGAGAACCACTGTTATAGAGTCTAGACACTTTTATGTTAGCATGAACAGAGCCCTTCAGAGATTACAGGGAATAAGACTATGGGTGAAACTGCACTATTAACTTTTAGAATGGTGTGGGACTTTTTTTTGTTTTAATCTAGTAAGATTAACTGGATGCATTGTTTAGTGATGGGATGACCGCCTGGGGATTCTCCCCTCACCGTTGAGCAAGAGACCACAGAAACACAGAGATCTTTTCATTGGGACCTTTTGCCTGAGCTTCTGGCAAACTGTAAAGCAAATGAACCATCAAGTGACAGACTTCTTGGATGTATTTAGCAAAGGGCTGACTGAAACAGCTAGACCCTGAGCTCCTCCCTGAAGGCTAACAGATTCAAAACTGGCTGAACCACAAAAAGAAGTACCCATGGCAAGGATTTATCCTATACAGTGTAAGGATATACACATTCTCATATTCATACACCCCCATTCAGCCAACTCTAAATAAAGTTGGTAATAGATGACAGAGTAAGGATCACTGGAACTTGCTGATCATCTTCTAAATAATTTTGGGCAATTGTTGCAATTTTCTTTCATTCACCTATCCATCCATCCATCCATCCAACATACACCTACCACTGCACACCTACTCTGTACTTCCCACTGTGGTGCATGGGATATACATGTCTCCCATTCCAGTGGGAAACCCAAGTAATAATCACAGAAGATGGTAATATGTGCGATGAGACAGTATTCCTGTTCTTCCTCCCTGTTACTTCTGTAGCTTGCTTCTCTTCTACAGTGCAGAACTTACCACACTTTCTATAATTTGCTTAAATATGTTTTCTCAACTAGAGGTCCTTAAAAAACAAGGGCTGTCTTACTCTGTATTCTCAATATAATTCATGGCATAAAGTGGCATTCAACAACTGTAAATTGAATCAAATGTATATATATTTGATCAAGTCATATTATTATATAATATAGATATACATTATATATTATACAGTGGAAGAAGGGCCTATGGGAGCCAGGGAAGGCTTCACAGAGGAGTGTTATCTGAGAAAAACCATAAAGGACGAACCAAAAATCTTCTGGTGGAGGTTTCCTCTGGGTGTGTGTTTGGACTTTGTCCCAAAGGCAGTGGAGAACTACTGAAAGTTTCTAAGCTGATGGGAAAGGTTTTGTGTTAGAATCAGATTTGATTTTAAGAATCATTAAGAAAGCACTGTGGGAAGTGAATGGGAGGCTGGGAAAGCAGTAAGTCCGGGGGCAGGGAGGGTGAATAGGGAGGCTGTGATATTGCCTTGCTGGCAAAGAAGAATCCAGAGCAATTCAGGATGTTGAACTAACTGGCAGGATGTAGCTGGCTGGACTCCATGGCATGTGTTTTGTGTACCTATCTCACTTCTGAGTTCATCTATTTTTCTTGTGCTTATTTCTCTTTTGCCCAGATCCCCTCCTTTACTAACACTGTGGGAGAAATTATTCTGTCCTGCCCTACTATGTATATTGTTGAGCTAACTTAAATCTTTTGTGAAATATGGTGGAGCATATACATACCAATCAATTAGATGCGGTGGTTTAGGGAGAGAGAAGTTTTGGCTTTCTGCAAGGATGATAGGAGAATGGTGGGGCTGTTAGCCAAAGCATGGACTAGTGCAGGAGAGTGCTGGTTTGGGAGATAATGAGTTCCATTTGGGCATTCAAGAGAGCTGGCCAGAAATCAGCTGGAAATAATGGCTAGAGCTCAGAAAGTGTGAGACACAGGTTTGGAAATTGGCAGCATATACATCACTGCTGAAGCCAGTGGTGTGCTATTAAACTAGCTCTCAGAAAATAAAACAAAAATCCCCCCCTGCCCAATTTGTAGCATTTGCCTATTTCTGTGGCATACATACTCCCACCTTGGCCAATTTCAAGCTACCAAGATGATGGTCACTGAACAAAAAGTTGAGAAGAGATGTGCACAACTGGTTCTTAGGAACTGGCTCTAACGTACCACTGGCTGAAGCCAAAGATGAACAAAATTATCCAGGGACAAAATGAAGAGTAAGAGAGCTGGGAATAAAACCCTGGGAAGTATAGACATTTATGAGATGGACAGAAGATGAGCCATCAAAGGGGCTTGAGAAAAAGCAGACACAGGAGTAGGGAGAAAGCAGGAGCAAAAGAAATCACAGAAGGCAAGGGAAGAATTCATTCAAGATGGATGGAGTGGTCTATAGTGTTAAATGTTCTTAAAAGGTGAAGTAAGATAAACAAAGGTAGAAAGTATCCACTGGGTTTGCCTACAAGGATATTGGAGGTGACCCGTGTGGTGAGAGCCCAAGTGTTAAGATGAAAAAGTCTTAGCAATGTTTTTAGGTTGAGTGGATGTTGGAGAGAAAAGGGGAGGCTGAAGATATATAGGTGAGAAGGAGAACTTGAAGCTGTCTGTTCTAGAGTAAGTCAGCTGTTATGGAATTGAGAATACAGATTACAGACGAAATGAACTCACCTTTGGTAGGAGAAAGAACGCTTCTTTTTCTGGAAATGCGATACCAAGTGATTATTAGGAAGATTAACAACATTGAGTTTCATCTCTCTTTAATTAGCCCAAAGAGATCTCAATAAGTTATATGATCAAAAGGCATCATGGGGCTTCCCTGGTGGCACAGTGGTTAAGAATCCACCTGTTAACACAGGGAACACGGGTTTGAGCCCTGGTCCAGGAAGATCCCATGTGCCGTGGAGCAACTAAGCCTGTGCACCACAACTACTGAGCCTGTCCTCTAGAGCCGTGAGCCACAACTGCTGAGCCCGCGTGCCACAACTACTGAAGCCCGCGTGCCTAGAGCCCATGCTCTGCAACAAGAGAAGCCGCCGCAATGAGAAGCCCATGCACCGCAAGGAAAAGTAGCCCCCGCTCACCACAACTAGAGAAAGACTGTGCACAGCAACAAAGACCAACACAGCGGAAAATAAATAAATAAATTTATTTTTTAAAAATAAAAGAAATAAAAGAAAAAATTAAATATTAAAAAAAGGCATCATGAAGGAATAAGAGGATAACAAAAGGTCTATACAAGCTACAAGAGAACTAAGCTCTACAAAACTGTAAATAGGCTGAACTTTTCCCCTAGAAAAGTAGTACCACCCACAAATCCTACTTCCCTTGGAAACTGTGGTTGGTAAATGCCTGATTAAAACAAGAACATTCTTTGGATATGTATATAAATATAGCTCCTCTCCTCCATTTTGAGAATATATTTAAAGACTGTGTTGGTACACATACATTTAAACACGTGCAAAATGGATTAAAAGTCATCTGATTTAAAGATGTTTCCAATGGGCTACCATGATAGAAAACATTATTAAAAAAACCCTTTCAGATCTAAAATAGGACTATCTAAGATAGATTTAAACTTCAAAAATAGTATTATTTTATGGAATTAAGTAATTTTTCAGACAGAAACAGATCTTGCTTAGATTAAATACTCTCACTCTTGTTTTGGATTAAATACTCTTTCTGTAATGTAGTATGACTCTGAATTTCCATACAAGACTAACTGGTTTCAACTCTACGGTCTAGCAAGAGCCTGGAGTGACTGGTCTGAAAAGTTTTATTCAATTTGATCTTGACTTGTGATGTGGAAAGCCTGAGCCTACATTTTCAAAGCAATTTTCTTCAGGATACATTACATTTAATTTACATTTTAACAAGGTTTGTGTAATAAGAGAGTGATTTATGAGTTAGGTTACCAGATATTTGGCATTTATGAGATATCAAAACTCTGTTACCTCCATGCTATTCTTTTTTTAAAAAATTAATTATTTATTTTGGCTGCGTTGGGTCTTCGTTGTTGCTCACGGGCTTTCTCTAGTTGCGGTGAGTGGGGGCTACTCTTCATTGAGGTGTGCAGGCTTCTCATTGTGGTGGCTTCTCTTGTTGCAGAGTACGGGCTCTAGGTGCACAGGCTTCAGTAGTTGTGGCACTCAGGCTTCAGCATGGCACTCAGGCTTCAGCAGTTGTGGCAGGCGGGCTCTAGAGCACAGGCTCAGTGGTTGTGGCGCACGGGCTTAGTTGCTCCCGGCATGTGGGATCTTCCCGTCCCAGGGCTCGAACCCGTGTCCCCTGCATCGGCAGGCAGATTCTTAACCACTGCGCCACCAGGGAAGCCCCCCTCATGCTATTCTTATTTTATCTTTTCATAAAAATTCTCTAGTGTCATAGCTATGTACCAAGTTTTTAACTATTGACAAATCTATTCTAATATTCACTGCAGAGGAGGTAACAATAAGGATCACTGAAACGATGTGTATTTTTGAAGCACCTATGGTATTTCCCTGTCACCCTCCCCATCTTCATCTCCCACTGCTCCCTCCACCTACTGTAAGAACTACTGGTGAGCTGGTCCCTGGCAATTTTGAAAAAGTTCCCTGAATATTCTGATGTGCAACTAAGACTGAGAACCACTGGGTATTTGAAAGAACAATGGACTTGGAAGACTTAAGCTCAAAACCTAAATTTGTTACTTAATAGTGACACGTGATTCATTTTCTCAATAATGTATATTTGTTGAGGATTAAATAAGATAATATGTGAAATCACTTCATATATCTTCAACAATGGGAATATTTCTTGAAACAATTATTATTATATTCCTAAATGTATTCCTATTTATTATTATTATCATATTCTTCAATAAATTCCTATTTATTCCTAAAGACCTCACTTGGGACATTCATTGACTGTTCTCAGCCTTTGGAGAGACATGTGTCCCTGCAGGTTGATATCACAATTCACAAATTGATGGATCAGCCATTTGAAATGGTTACATTTATTTCTAATGAGAACATCCTCTCTTTAAATAAGACATGGGCTACTTATTTGTAAATGGGAGTTTTCTGCTGCAAAACTAATGTTTTATTGAGCATTAATGTGGGGGTGAATGATTTCCTCAGAAGAGCTCTGAACTCTGGAGTGTCCTTTGTCCTTATGGGAACTCATAGACCAGATTATGTGTGCCTTTTGCCATTTGGAGATATTTCTTGAACATTTTCAATTCTCTAGACTCTCTGCCTTTTATTTCTAATCATAATTTAAGCTCCTTGAGGGAAAGGGCAAGCTTTATACTTTTTCCAACTCCCTCCACTCATAGAAGGAGTCAAATATTTATTTATTGGATAAAAATATGCAGGAAAAATAAGTGTTTGCTTCCCCCACCTTTATTATGGGATTCCAGAAAGGTACTATCTTTTACAAACATGGGTGGATTTTTCTTATTTTTTTCTTCTATTTGCCCTTTGGGCACCTGATGGGAAATGGGTTCTCAACTCTGGCTGTATAACAGAATCACACCAGGAAGCTTTGGAGAAATACTGATGCCAGGATATCATCCCCAAGATTCTGATTTAATTGGCTTTATGTGGAGTATAAGCATTGTTATTTTTAAAAGGTTCTGCTGTAATTCTAATTGTAGCTAGGAGTGAAAACCTACAGGAGCACATAATAGGTGTTCACTAAATATTTGTTGATTTCATTTGAAGTTGAGAGGTGTGGTCGGCATTAGGTGGGTAGAATACTCAGTGTTCACCTTGTTATCTCCCCAGCCCTGATGGTAACAGCTCTCAGTGTAACTCTGGTGGGACAGTGAGCAGGTAGGTCAATGGATCAATGTTAAGTTCTCTGACATGCTATGGTTCAGCTGCGGTTGCGGTTTCAAGTCCTGATATGGAAACCCGGTGTCTATTTCTGTCTTTGCCTTTCTCTCTTCTCCCACCTCCCAGTGGAAATGTCATTAGGGCTGGAACTTTCTGTTTTGTTCATCACTGTATTTCTAGGGCTTAAAAGAGTATCTGTCATATAACAGCTACTCAGAAAATATGAGTTCAATATATTTCTCTTTCTCACACATAAACGTAAAAATGCAAATAAAGAATTGCAAAAATAATCATTTTATGAGATTTTAAGACCCAGCCTTCTTAATGTTACATTCAGAAACACAACACTGGCATTACTGCTCTTGTTGGGTATAATTCATTCTTCTGCTAGCAAGAAGGTACCAGATGTTTTAGAACTAAGGGAAGAACTACTCCAGTTTCTTTATCTACCTGAAATCTTAACATTGACTATGAATAATGTGAGTTTTGCTAAAACCAATTTGAATAAGTAAAAGTTTATTTCCACTTTCCTTCCTATCACTTTAATGCCTAACTTTTAATATTAACATATCAATAACATATTGGTATATTAAAACATGATTACATTACTCTTTGCACCTTAGATGTTTTTCTGCAGGAAAATTATTAAGGAGAATAAACTGATGAATATTTTTAAAAATCTGCTTTGAATGTAACAATTCCACAATTTAAAAAGTGTTTCATTATAAAGGCACAGTGCCTTGCAGGAACAGCGAAATGCAGGAACAGGTGGACTAAGAGAACAGGGTCACAGCTTAGACCAAGGAATAGAGGTGAAAGCTGGAGTCAACTGGAGAAACTGGCCAAAACAGAAGTGCTGCAGTACTGGGGCTCCAGAAGAAATAGGTTATTAGATAGGAAGAGATGCTCTTCTTGTCTAGGGAATTTTCCCGTTTCTCCCCTCTGGCCCCTCTCCTACCCCAGTTAGTTGCCTACAGTCCTAGATACATGGCCAGGAGTCCCTGAGAAAGCAGAGCAGAACTCAGGACTGGAACCCATAAGGCAGGAACCAGAACACTTGGCTGTTCATTTCCGGAGGATCACTTTGGACCTTGTGAGCTTCGGAGCCATAAGCCTCACTTAAATTGACAGTTCATTTATCTCCAAGAGTATAAATAATAATACTCACATTATATAGTTGTTGCAAGATCCGAACAAGATAATGTATATGAAAATGCTCTGTAAACTGTAAATCATTAGGTAAATGTTATTCTCACTGTTAGACTGAAGAATTTGTTGAGAAAAAAAAATCACTGCTAATTTTTCCTTCATAGTCCATGAGAAAATGTACCTGGGCTAAAGGTATAATCACAGTTACACCACATTTCTAACAATCCATACAAAAATTTGGAAACACAGAAAGTTCCCAATTACTTGGTACTATGAGACAAGTTTTAATAGAAACAAAGATAGAAGCTTTTAGCCAGGAAAATGAAGGCACCTGTCAGATTTAGGACTAAGGCGCAAATTACTGAGGGGAAGAACTGGTCCCAAGAATGAACAACTGGCTATTGGTGGGAGTTAAAGTGTATATGTAACAGGTGTTTCTGTAAAAAGAGCTAACCTAGACAATTCCACTTTTCCATGTTTCAAGGAAGCAAACAGAAAGGATTATTTTGTTTGTTTGTACCATCTAGCTACCAGGCAGAATTGAACTAAAAAATAGGAATGGCTTTTATTTATTTATTTTTTTTTGCAGTACGCGGGCCTCTCACTGCTGTGGCCTCTCCCGTTGCGGAGCACAGGCTCCGGGCGCGCAGGCTCAGCGGCCATGGCTCACGGGCCCAGCCGCTCCGCGGCACGTGGGATCTTCCCGGACTGGGGCACGAACCCGCGTCCCCTGCATCGGCAGGCGGGCTCTCAACCACTGCGCCACCAGGGAAGCCCAGGAATGGCTTTTAAAACAGTTTTTCTTACAAGAGAAACTTGGAAGATTGAAATTTCAGACTTTCTAAAAAGAAAAAAAAAATTATGGTTTGGATTAAAATCAAAGACCTCATAACAATGCTTTTAGTTTTTATTCACTTATTATAGCTGTTGAAATAGAACAATAGTAAAAACAAGCTTATTATGAACATGTATTGACAAACAATGAAATTACCACTCACCTTTGCATTCTGGTGTACCAGCTCTTTTTTACTTTAATTTGATTAGCAAAATATAGATATTCCTCAGAAACAGAATAATGACCTGGAAGAATACGACCCTTGAAATCTTTTAAGAATCCAACAGGATGAGAGGTTGGCAGCTATATTTTAAAACTATGTGCATTATTGTTTGCCAAATCAAGTTAATGAAATGTTTACTGCTAGAGTGTTATTTTTAAGTTGACAAAAGCATTTTTGCTGACTTGCTCATTGGTCATACGCATGCAATTTAAAATGGAATTTCAAAATACTTTTATTACCTGTACCCATGAAGAGACTAACCGGGGTCTCAAGACTGTTAAACGAATTCTGACTTTCGGTTCACGTTAATAACAGAATTGTCAGTCTTGTCAAACATGTGGCTTTCTGTTTTAATAAGATTAAGGCCATAGGGTTCAAGCTTCTTTAGTTTAAATCTCTTGCACCTAACAAAACTTTGCTCTCCCAGCCATATCAGGGTTTCTCAACCTTGGCACTATAGACATCCTGGGCTGGATGACTCTTTGGTGTAGGGCCTGCCCTGGGCATTGTAGGATGTTTAGCAGCACCCCTGGCCTCTACCCACTACGTGCCACAGCACCACCCAATCCCAGCTGTGACTTGTCAGACACTGCCAAATGTCCTGTGTAGGGCACAAGCATCCCCCACTGAGAACCAGTGAAGTAGAGGAAGAACCATTCTCTTTCCTCTACTTGAGTTCTAGGGTCCATACCCACCACCACTTCATTTTACTTTAGTCAGTCTCTCTCTCTCTGGGTCTCCCCATCTGCAACCTGTGATTTCTCTCTTTGACAAACTAACATCTCAATTCTCCCCATTAAAAAAAGGTAAACATACAAATCAGCCAACCTCAAGTAAATTCTACAGCTCATGTAGTTACCGTCCTCTTGTTTTCTTTCACTAGGAATTTTTAGGAAGACTAACCTTCATTAGCACTTAAACTGAGTTGTTAAAAATAATCTATGCCAGTGATATACTTTTCCTTTATTTTTTTTAAAGCTACAAACCCCACCAAGCACACATATATCTTTATTCTCTTTATTTTACAATGGTATATGTTTATGACCATGAAATGGAGGGCCATATATTTAGTGTACCAAGCTTCATGAAAGACTACCTGATCCCAAGATATTTCACAATCAGTTTACATACTGATACATGGGCACCATCCATCAAGCATCCTGTTGATGTAAGCTATCTTTACGTCCTACAATTTCAATATATTTGGTTCTTAATAAAATAAAAATGATTAGCATTTTCTACCTTGTATCCTCTTATAAGACTAAAAAACAGGTATAAAAGAAAATTTAATACCTTATAGCAATTAATTCTTCTGTGACTTTTCTTGTTGTTGACTTTGGTCCACGTGCAGATTGTATCTCATGAATGAGATCCTATCAGAATCAAAGCATTGTGATACAGTGTGTTCTGGGGTCACAATGGCCTTAGCCTTCAATGTGCTTCATGGATATATGCAACAGGACTTTAGAAATGGCCTTTGAAACAAGCTTTTCTTATGATTATAAGAGACGCTCAGAAGGCTGAAAGGAAATTTCAGACTTATTTTTAAAAGGATGGTTTGGCTAGCTTACTTTCCTGGGACTTATCTTACTGGACAACAAATTCCATTTTGGGAGCTCTTTGAATGTTCTGAAACAGTGTTTCTCAACCTTTTTTTAAAATAAACTATGGCCTCCAGTAGTATTTTTCACTCAATTCGCTCAGTACTCCAATTAACCCAAGTCTTGCTGAGCTTTAATTCTGGTAGTCCATGTTTTATAAAGAAAAGACAATGTTTTCAATATGCTATTTCTAACTACCTATCCTACACTCCCACTCCCTATACCTTCCTTGTGGCAAACCCTTTAAATATTTATATTTAACAAGATTTATCTTGTTCCCACTAAATTTTTTCTTCCAAGATCAAACTCCTCAGTTTACTTAGCTCTGGAATCCCTGTTACACAAATTCCTTACCATTGTGGTCATTTGTTTGTTAATATACCTTTTAAAATATGGCACCCAGATCTAAATGCATTATTTCATATGCACATTGAATTAAGGGACTATTTCCGTTTTTATTCCGTACACTGGGCCTTGGTGTTTGATAACACAGAATGTCCTCAATAAATAGCTGTATATATGATTTTAACTTAGCTTCTCAATCAGGCAGGATTCTGAGTAAAAAAAAAAAAAAAAAAGGTTTTTCTCTTACGACTATAGGACTCTTTCCTTTCTACACAGAGATCCCTCCTCCATAGTGGTTAAAGTGGTTGGCCAGAGAGGAGGCTCATTCTTTCTAAAAGACACCCAAAGGGGGAAATTCTTGGCAAAGATCCTGAGAGTAGAAGCCCCTTGCAGTGACCAGGGATAGAGGACAACTGACCACATCAGAAATGTATAAGAAAGTTAATGCAAGTGATAGAATTTCACAAACCTTTAGAGTTCACAAAAAAGTTATCCAGGGCTTATGAGCTAATGCAGACTAACTGGTGCCTTCTGTTTCTGCTCTGCCATTATCTATCAGTAATAAATGGTTTAATCCTAAAAATATATTATGTGGTTTTCATTCTTGGCTCTAGATTACTCATGGAGAAGACAAAATATAACCTTTAATTTGGTTTGACAAGACATCCTACATAATAAATAAATAAATTGCTACTAGTAAAATTGCACTCAAAGAATGCATTTTCGGCTCCCAAACAATCACATTCCAATTTCACTAAAAAAAAAAAAATCTGCTTAAGCCAATATATGATGTACTTCCAGAAATATGGATCAATCATACCATACCTGAACATTTGGTAGAACTCAGTTTTATGTTACCCTGTGCTTTATACCTGAACACACACACACACACACGCGCGCACACACACACACACACACACACACACACATCCCTTTTTCATTCTGATTAACATATCACAGAAAACAAAACAATAAAAGAAAATCTATTAGGTAACTGATGTATATCATGTAGTATAGGATTTTTCTCCTCTTGGCCTTCCTTCAGCCTCTTCAGACAAAATCCACGTTCTTACTTCTTTTGGCAAATTGTTCTACATTCTGAAATTATTCCATCAGATGGCCTATTCTCCTTTACCTTTATCCTCTGATTTTACTTTTCTCAGTAACTACTGTAGAGTCATATAGCATACTGGTTTGAACAGTTGGGAATGGAGATTCTAGGTGAACAATGGGATGCTTCAATTTCTCTACATCAATACTTAGAGAAATCTTTCTTGGCTACTTCAATAATTCAGAGAAGTTAGAGAAAAATGTGCTTGAGAAATTATTTTCAAAAGGCTCTAAAGGCAAGTGAGATAATTGCTGTAAAAAGGTTTTGAACCATCTGAAAGGCATTTTTGATAAGTTCATTATTGTGTTTATCATTCCTCATGGACATAGAACAATGAATTCCCTCATATTTGTAGAGTGGGTACAAAAGCTCAGCTAATATGGGGGTACTTCAAAGACGTCTACCCTACACATTCTCATACGGCACTGCATGTATTACTTTGATGTAAGAGACTAAAAAACATGCTTAATACAGCTGCCTTCAGCTGCAAGCCAACATTACATGGATTTATTTATTTTTTATTGCTGCATAAATTACCATTTCATAGGGTTGGGCTGTTCAATTGTCATCACAAATTTTATAAGCACATTTTTGAAAAACGAGGAAGGAACTTTCTCTGAAATACTACATAAGGCATTAACAGAGTCAGACAAATGAATGGTGGTCTGGATAGTTCCATGGTTAAACAACTTAATGGTTCAAAAATAGTTTTAAAAATCACCTGAACAAAAATGTGCACTCACTCATAAACATAAGGCTTCAGATTAAATTGGTAGATGCAAAATGTATAATAAGCATGGCTGGCATAAGAAAAAAGATGGTACAACAAAGAAAAGGTAGTATTTGTACTTATATATAATATCATTAAGAACATATACTAGGGACTTCCCTGGTGGCACAGTGGTTAAGAATCTGCCTGCTAGTGCAGGGGACATGGGTTCAATCCCTCGACTGGGAGGATCCCACACGCCATGGAGCAACTAAGCCCACGATCCACAACTACTGAAGCCTGCATGCCTAGAGCCTGTGCTCCTCAACAAGAGAAGCCACCGCAATGAGAAGCCCACGCACTGCAACAAAGAGTAGGCCCCACTCACCGCAACCAGAGAAAGCCCACGCGCAGCAACGAAGACCCAATGCAGCCAATAAATAAATTAAAAAAACAAACAAAACAAAGAACATATACTAAAGTACATATATCAAAATACTTCTATGGGGTACTACCCCAAATTTCTACATGTTTTCATAGGAATAGAAACTTTCCAACTTTCCAATTGACAAATATTATCAATTAGTACTAGAATAAAACATGGAGAATGAATTGCTCTTAAACACCACTGGCCTGAGCACTCATCTCTGAATTCTGATAAAGTGTTCTGGATTCTAGAAAGGATGAAATGTCCACAGAACAAAAGCCTCGATTATCTATCAGGCATTTTAGTGCAGGATATGTTCAGATATGAAATATATTTCATATATTCTCAGTCAAACTCTTTAGTTTCTATGTAGCAATTTCCTAATAGTAGCAGATTCAGAAACATACAAGAATAGCCAGGGCTATTCAGTTGTCTTTTCAGTAAAAATTGAAGATATTTGCAGCTCTACTTACTGAGCTCTCTAAAGAATTTATTAGCTCACATAAATTTACTAAACAAGGAGATGAGAGAGCCTTGATTAACCAACTACAAAGCTGTATTCAGAACTCTTTGTTCTTGTAACATTTTCATTCTTTCAACAAGGATCTATTTGAATGCCTATGTATTGGGCACTACTCTAGGTGTTTCATGTACATCTTTGTACACCATGAACAACATGTACAAGAGACATAAGGGATAGGTCACTGAACAAAAGAGATAAAACCTCCACCTCTATGGAGGTGATATTCTAGTGGGAGAAACAGACAATAATATAATAAGCAAGCAAATAATATTGTATGTAAGAAGGTAGTAAGTGTTGTGGGAAAAAAAGGAAGAGAAGAGCAGTCTAAGAAAGGACTGAAAGTGTACGGGTGGATTGATCAGGTAGATCTCACCAAAAAGCCCAGCTCTGAGCAAACCGGGAAGGAGTCTAGAACATTAGTTGAGTGGTTCTGGGGGACAGCATTCTACAGAGTGGGGAGCAATTGGTCCAGAGGTGGGAATACACATGGCATGTCTGAGGTTTTTTTAAGAGAACAGGATTCCAATAACAATGTATTGAAGGTAAAAAATCTCCCTATTTTATTTCTAGAAATACCATAATATCCAACTTCTGTAAATTATGAACATAGGTCTTTATGCACGGAGAATCATCTAGAATGAAGCTCATTAACATCTTATAGGAGGTTATTTCCGGATAGTGGATCTTGGGTGGTTTTTACCAACTTCTTTCCATTTCTTTATATTGTTTTAAACTAATGATCATATTAGATTTACAGAAACAGGATTATTTAACAACTAATGCAGGGACTTCCCTGGCAGTCCAGTGGTTAAGACTCTGGCTTCCACTGCAGGGGGCACGGGTTCAATCCCTGGTCGGGGAACTAAGATCCTGCAAGCCATGTGGAGAGGCCAAAAAAAAAAAAAAAAAAAAAAAAAAAAAAAAAAAAAAAA
>NW_006780023.1:620176-627878 GCF_000442215.2 Lipotes vexillifer
GGCAAAAAAAAAAAAAAAAAAAAAAAAAGAAACAAAACAACTATTGCAAAGCATAAACTTCTATTTATGTATATTTACAAATGACTAAAAGGGCATATTGTACTTGTCCAGAAAGTACAATGCAAAAAATATTATACTTGGCTTTGTAATATCCTCTCATGTACCTTCACTAGTATTTACAGTTGTACATGCATAAATAAACATCTGTACACATTTTTTCCTCCTTTAGGTGAAGATGAGAAAATAACATGGACTTTAGAATCAGGCATACCTGGCTTAAACCCGAATTCCAACCAAACTGCACAATGTTGGAAAAGTTATTGAAATATTCTGACTTTTCCACTTGGAAAGTAGGGATTCAAACATTCATTAAATCTGTTTTAAATGACAGTTAGGTATTATTGAGGGTGCTGGGATTACTACTGGGAATGACTGGGGAGACAGAATACACAGACGAGGAGCTAAGGCAACGTGCCAAATGCTGTGACAGGTAGGGGTGCCACAGAAGTCTGGATGGATGAAGGAGGGTTTGACTATTCCTAAATCATTTAAGGAAGGCTTCACTGAAGAGGTAACATTCAAGCTTAGTCCTAAGGATTAAGTAGGAGTAGGCCAGGAGGGTAGGGGCAGGGTTAGTGTTGGGGCAGCAGAGGCAGCATGGTTAAACGTAAGGAGGTGTGAAAGGACTAGGGTCAGGTGTCAAAAAACTACAAGCACCACACATCAGCACAGTGTGCTTGTGAGGCTCACCAAAGCAATGCACGGGACAGCGCTCCGACACGGTACCCATGCAAACACGAGAGGTCAATTGTTTCCCAAACCTGGGGGTCCCTTTTGCCTCCTCCCTCACCCTTATACCTCCTTAGCAAGCCCACTATCTTTTTGGTCTCACTATTCTCCAAAGTTCATGCCTTCATTATGCTTCATTTGGCTGGAAGGGTTGCAACTGTCCAGCAAACATAGTATGTACTTCACCAGTGTCAAATGCTTTCAGCTGCCTGACTCTAGACTAGCTAGAGACCTTGGAAATGTCACTTACCCTCCTACGTCACTTGTAACTAGTAATGCAGAAAGAGTAACAATGATCACTTACCAAGTACCAGGTAGGGTGCCAAGCCCTACAAATACATGATCTTATTTGAGTCTTACAACAATCTTAAGAGAATGGTATTGCTACAGGCCCCCAACCCCTTATCCATAATTTTGAGATCTAAAAAGCACTGAAAGCCAGTAGTTTTTCCTTAGTTTGTAACAAATTTATTTGGATAAAACCTGAATTGAATGCATATAAGGCTATGTATCATTTTTATTCCACTTATAAATTCCCATATTGACTGCTGTGAAAATACAAATGTGTTGTTGGTGAGGCACTGCCTGAGACCTTGTTGGGGAAGTTATCTAACACATCTAATTACTATACAATATAATCTTTCTGAAAAATTCTGAATTTCAAAATATCTGATGTAAGAATTTCATCTCTTATCATGGATGAGCAAGCTGAGACACAGAGAGGTTAAGTAACTTGTCCAAAGTCACACAGCTAATATTTAGTAGACCCAGGTCTCAAACTCAGGCAATTTGTCTCTAGCTCCTAGACTCTTAACCTTTTAGCTAAACTTGCTCTGAGTGTCCAATAAATTCCAAAGGCTTCCAAAGACAGCTATAAGGTACTGTAAGTCTCACTTTATTATCCTTACTGCTTCATCTGAAGTAGGCTTCTCATCATTTCTAAGACATATTCTTCTTTTCCAATTTCTAAGTAATCTTTGCTCAGAATTCCCTTTCCTCCAATGCTGCTACTTCCTTCCCATCCCTCCACCCCTTCAGGTTCAACTTCAAAGCCAAGTTCTTCAAGATAATGTTCTGGTTTCCCTCAACCACAAATGAGTTAACTATTTCACCGTTTACAGTACTCTGTATTTCTTTTCTTTTCAGCCTCTAGACAAATTCAACCTTATATAATAGCTATCTGTGAGCCTGTCTCCCAACTAAATTGTGCCCTCTTTCAGGGCTGGCAGGAACCATGTCCCATTCACCTTTATGTCCCCATAGCACTAGACCAGTGCTATGGATATCATCATTATTCCATAAATGTTGGCTGCAAGAATAAAAAGCTAACAATATTTTAATTAATGAGTTTTGTATTGATGTATATAGGTGATGTTTTAACACAAATAATGACAGACTTAATCTTTCCCTTTTTAAAACATTACCATCTTCAAGTGGAATTTTCTGAAGAATTTTCTCTTGTTTCTCATGAGATTGAACTAACAAACAAAACAAAACAAAACAAAAAACAGGGAGAGAAAAATAAACCATTTCTACTTATGAACATCTAGACTCTAATGCTAGCTCATCACCTTGAACTTTAGTTCCCACAAAGATATTATCCTATTAGAAAAGTGAACATGATATAACATCTTTACAATCTTTCCATTCTGATGAATTTAATTGGTAGAGGGAATTACTGAAGAGAGCATTTCATATTTAGATTCTATTCTGAGTATGCAAATTCTAAATGCTTTACTATTAAGAATTTATTTCTAGTATTTTCCAGAGGTATGGCCTAAAAAAGTGTTTTATTTTGAAATGTCTATTTCTTATTTTATGTAAAGGATGGCTGCAGGTGGAATTATGAGCGGCTTCAAAATGGAATATTAATTTTAAAGAGGACCAGCTGACATAATTTGCACGTGGAAAATTTGGCCTATTTCCATTTTTCTTGCAGTTTTTTTCTTTTAGGCTAATAATGTATATAAGCATATTATGTGCTTTGAACTGGCTTTCTAGCAATGGTAATGGATTCCTCTTATTCCATCCACATTTGTAAATGACTGGCTAGGATTAGGCCATCAAACAAAGTAAGTTAACTGTTCCATAAAGAAACCCACCCAATAGTTCTGATCTCAGCAGTCTCATGCTCCATTCAAAAGATTTCATTCTATTATTTTTCTGATAAAATTTGGAAGTTAAATGAGCTTAGTTAAACTATACCATTTGTGACATACATTTTAGGGCCTCTATGCTAAAATCAACTATTTTTTTTTGTTGTTGAAATGTATTTCATGGAAACACCAAAAAAGAATTTTATTCCTTTTAAAGGCAAAATCCCATGAAAACAAATTATTTAGGTATATTTACTATCTTACTTAGCACCTCTCATATTTGATCCATCTATGTCCTCTCTGACTCCACTTCTACTGCCTATAGGCTCTCATCATATCATGCTGAGCCACTGGAATATACCTTTAATTTGCTTCCCCTGCCTTGGATCTCTCTACCCTCTAAGTTGTCCTCCACTTAGATGCTAGAATGACTTTTTAAAAATGTGAAGCCATTAATGTTATTTTCTGGTTTAAATCTCTTCCCTGGCTTCCCATTTTCTCTGGGATGGTCAGCTGCATTGTGTGACATACCTTCTTTCCATGCTATGCTGCCTACTGCTCATCTAGCCCTATGCTCCTTATAATGAAACCGTGTACAGTTCATGCCAGGTTGCTTCATCCCTCCATGCCAGTGCCCATGCTGTTCTCTCTATCCAGAAAACAAGAAAGAGCAGCAAATCTCAACATTTAACTAGCTCTCTTGACATTTGTTGACTGGGGTTGGTTGGTGTGGAACTTCTGGTAAACATTTAATCTCAACTCAAGAGGTCCAATCTCTGGCTTCCCTGGATTCAGGTCGTCATCATCATGGCAACTTCTGTTGGTCCCTGCCTCATATGAAACCTCATCAGGATAACTTTCATTAGTGCTCGTAAGCCAGACATTTAATGAGAAATGACTTTCAGGAGAAGCCCACTAGAAGTAACAGATGCTATATACACTGCTCTTATCTAAAACTAACTGAGGTTTTAGTATTTAGCACAAGTAATGCTGAACTGCTCTACAGTAACAAATCACACTATCATAAAAATACTCAATTTTTTTCATTCATTTAACAAGGTTTCACAATGTAGCTAGGTTTCTTTATCATTATTTGGGAAAACATTTCAGCAAAATTTTCCTATAGAAAATGTTAGCCAAAAAAGAGGCATGTTTTACAGCAGAAAGAAATTGTCAAATTATGAAAGAAGTTTCTCAAAAATGTGTAGAGTGTCTTTAATTTATGCTGTATATACCAAATAATAAGGGCCAATCTTTTGAAAGAAATGATTTTTCTAAGTATATATTTATTTTTATTATTACCATCTAAACCTTATGAACTTTAAGCTTACAAGTGCAGTCTCCTAAAAATGGGAAGATTTCAAATGTGCTTTATGCAAAATATAACTTCCTATGAAAGTGTCCATTTTGACTACTTTGTGATGTTTTATATCAAGGATAAACCACCAGTTGACGTTCAGAATGAAGATGTCTAGAGCTACAAAGGAATACCTGACATCATGAGATGCAATGTGACTTCCTCTCCTTTCCATTCTACCATGTTTAGCAAAAATAAAACCGATAGGCATATTTCAAAAGCGAATAATTTTAAAGTCCTTTCAAGTCCCAGTCATCCACAGTTTAATTTAATATGATTCTCAATGACTTGGCTTTACTGAAATGCTAATTTATTTTTAAAAAAAGCACTTTCCTTAATTTCTTCATCCTGGAAATATTATTTTTCCATTTTAAAAAGCCCAACCCCAAAACTATAACCCTTCAAATTAAATACTATTCCTTAGGGACTTTTCTTCTACAGCAAAGATTTTGACTATCACTTAATAAGCACACCCAATGCCTCAACCGTGAGCACCAAGACCTGTGACCTGGGCAGGGAATGCCTACTAGTAAGGGAACATGTCTTAAGCTACTTAATTTTCCAGGTCTTGCTGCTCAGTGCCTCTGGCAACTAGTGAGTGTTCAGTGAGAATATGTTGAATGAAGAATGAATGGAAATGTCCACAGTAGCAAGTGGAGGTAGTGAAATGAATCAGACTGTTGATACATACAATATCTTAAATTTACTCAGGAAAAAAAATAGGAACAGACCAAAACAACCCTGCTTCCGACAATTATGTTACAGTCGTTTGGCCTTTACTTTCCAACCCCTAAAGCACTTTTTAAAATATTTAATGTATTAAGTCTCATTGCATCCTAAAGGGTAATAAACACAATTATCACTTAATCTACAAGTGGAAAAATGGAAGTATAGCTAGAAAAAAAGAGAGCAAATCGAGAGACACACACAGAGAGACATACATCTTACAGGAAAAGAAATAAAATTTCACAATGAATTCAGACTTCCACTCTAACATTCTAACTACCAGTACAGTTCATGGTTCAAGGTTTGAATCCCACACTGGAACGCAGGAACTCGTCTGCCTAGGTTTGAATCCTCGGTTTGCTTTTATTAACTGTGTTATCTCACATATACCATGTGTCTGTTTCCCTCATCTGATTAATAGGGGTGATAACAGTACCTACTTCATAGGATTAATATAAGGATTAAATTAAATAATATATATGTAAAATGCTTAGAAAAGTATGTAACTCATTGTAAGTTCTATTTAAGGGTTTGCTAATAAATATTATTATTCTTTCCATTAAAATCAGTGAAAATTAAATTTATTTTTGGGGGCAGGCATATTTTGACAGTGGAATTATTTCTTGAAAACCAAATATTATGCAGAACTCCAATAAATAAACAGACAAAAGCAGTTCTGACTTAAAAAATTATCTCATACATTTAAATGTATGATGTAGTTTTAAGTTAATTGTGTTCATAATGAGGCTGTTTTGGTATAAAAATTTATAATTTGTAAGATGATAGTTACATACTTCAATTATCCTAAACCTCCATCTTACTTATTTCTGTATTTCATTTTTGTTGCACAGTGTCAAGAAAAGTTTGATTTAAGTAGTTTCAAAGTTTTTTTTTTTTTAATCCTTCAATGAATTTGATCCATGGGCTTGAAACAGGAATAGCAAGAATTTTTTTCCAAGTAGAATTATTAGAAATATTTAAAAACTGCTTACACTCCTTATAATAAATCAAGAAAAGAACAATATGGGCTAATAACATAAAGTCATGACGCATCATGCTAGCCATTCACTTGTTCCTGCATAACTGGTGTACAGTGAAGACAGGTGTCATTGACACCGCCTGGCAATTAACTGACTACTGTGTATATGTGCCTGCAATAGTTAGCCCTGCCTTTGCAATTTTACATGTGTAGACAGGAACAGGGCTGAATTTGGATATGCAAAGCCACACCCTCCCTAATCAATGCCATGGGTACCAGACGTTCAAAGATAGTGTGAAGTGTGGCAGAAGATTTCATAAGGTCTGAAAAAAAAAAAGTGAACAGAGCAACATAGTTATTTAAGTTGATAGTTCTCCAATGTGACTTTGGTATATAAGACATTTTAGTGTAATGCATTTTATTACAATTTTTAGACAGTTAAAATATTTATAAAATAAAATTTGAATCACATGTTTGTGGAACTCCGGAAGCATATCTGTAGAATAATTTAAAAACCACTGGACTAGGATTCTAATTCCACCTAGCATACAGACAGCTGAAAAGAATGTCACACTCACCCTAAAAAGAAGAAAAAGTAGAATAAAACATAAAAACATAACTTTACTTGAGTCCAGAGAGCTCAGATAACAGGGTAAACAGCCAGCCTGAAATCCAAGAAGGGACAGGTTCCTCCAAGGCAATTTGGAACCCGCAGACTGGCTCACTTGTGGCAGAACACAGAGCAAGAGACACCCACCAGGCACTATAAGCAGTTAGGAAGTCAGCTAAATATTTAAGAAATTGCTAAAGGACAAGTATAGGCTAGAGTGAGAGTACAGGACTCTTGGGAGCTGCAATCACAAGGGCGTTCAAACCCACTCTCCACCAGGTGCTCATGAGAAAGATGGGGGAAGGGTGGGAAAGCAGAGAAAATTTCTGAACAGGAGAGAACAAGACAGAAGAAAATGGTCAGATTTTTCCTCCAAATAATTAAAGACATAAAACAACAGGTCCAAGAAACCCAGAGAACCCTGAGTGGGATAAACAACATCAATTACAAAATCATATATTCAAACTACTGAAAATTAAAAATGAAGAGATCTTGAAGGCAGCCAGAAAAAGAAAAGACTATATATGGAGAGGAACAAACATAAGGATTGTACCAAACTTCTTGTCACAAACTATGCAAGCCAGAAGACAATCAAGTGACATCTTTAAAGTGCTGAAAGAAAATCACTGGGCTAAGACTGTTCTCGGAGGCAAGCTTAGGTCCAGCAAGGGTCCTACTAGTAATCTGACTGCAGTTCCCTTGAGGAGTTACTTTTCCCAAGTTCATGGTGTCTATATATTTGTCTTGGACATGGCTTAATAATTTACCTAAAACATCCAATAAACAGACAACACCACATTACCATCCAATTCTATTCTGTATGTATGATTTCTGTATGATTGTTGTTTAGTTATAAGCAGAAATGAGTAGGTCACAGTATCTTTTTACTCTCCTCAAATAGACTGACAACAGCACAAACTTATATAGCCTCACTATGTTCTACTTTCTAAGTGCTTTATACTTATTAAAAGAGACACTGTATTACTTTTTGCATACTAGCCCAAAGAAAATATGCACTGATGTATGCTGTTGGTTTTTCTAACCTTTCTTTCTACAACTCACTGCATATTTGACTTCCACATCTGAGCAAGAATGTTACTTTTGGAATGACTCTGATACTCAGGATTGCTGAAATGTCTCTTTCC
>NW_006780023.1:627929-679418 GCF_000442215.2 Lipotes vexillifer
TTTCCCTAGATTATACTATTCAAAATAGAACTTTCTTTCTCCTCCACCATGCCTCCTATTGCAATCACTTTCTATCTGCTTACTCTATTTTTTTTTTTCATAGCGCTTATTACTACATGACATATAACATTTTAAATATATTTGCCTTTTCATTGTTAGTCTCCTGTGCTAGAATGTACAACAGTAGGGACTTTGTTTCTCTTGGTCACTCATTGCTGTATCTCCAGCACTTAGAATAGTTCCTGGAACTAGATGGAATTCATTATGTATTTGTTGAATAGATGCGCAAATGAAGGGAGAATGCATGAACAAATAAGCAAAATCCCTTTTGCCTAAGGAATCTGGTAAACTTGGGGTGGGGAAGAGCAGAAGTAGGTAGAAGTTGAATCCCTGCTATGTGAAAGGGGCTTCACTGGCTTCATCTTAGATGTCCAGCACAGTCCTTGGAGTATTAGCAGACACTCAATAATATTAATTGTAATTACTGATTGTTGTTCTTATCTCATGAACTCATCTTAACAAAGCTCTGAGTGTGCTACCATTTTCTGGTTTTGCAAATTCAAAAAAGTCCAACAACATGCCCATGTTACAGAGTTAGGAAGTGGCAGTGCTAAATCCACCCAGGTGTGGCAGGCACCAGAGCCCATACCCAGAGGTGGGAAAGAGAACACTGAAATGTTCATTGTCCATTTCCTTGAAGCTCACTTCATGCGCTCATTACTTCGTCTTGCTTCCTGAGGGGCTAAACTGTGGTCTTTTGTTGAATAAAATTGAATGAATTTTTATTATATGTCATAAAATAATAGGCTCTTTCCTCCAAATTTGGGGGTTTATTCTTGTTTCTAACTTGTTTGACCTGACAGTGATAACTTTAAAGTCAACAAGGTAAAAAAATGGACTTTACTAAAGTTACCAAAAAAATTCAGTTTAATAAAGCCCTCTAAAAACTGCAGGTCCACACCATAATAAATCAACCTGTGCTTGAAAGTGCAAACTGTATATACTGGCACCTGGTTCAGCTAAGATAAAAACGACAGGTCCTTTAGTGATAAATTTTCCTCTCCATATTATCCAATGGAAATATTCATATTGTCCAATACCTACAAGCAATTAGAAGGACTGAGTTTAACTTTCAAATTAAAAGGCCATTAAGATGGACCACAGTCCCCCAATCTGTCTCTGAAAAATATTCACAGAACTTTCTTGGTCTTAAAGCTTGGGAGGAATACAGTACGTTTTCAGATTCCTTTTGTCACAGAGCAATTCAGCCAGCTATTGGAACTGTATGTAGACTACAGGAAACTGTGGGATAAAATAAAATGAGAAACTAACTATGCAGGATCTCTTAAAAGTTATTTAACAATTATACATCATCAGTCAAGGAGAGCTAAACTTTGAGCTAATCTGCTCCCTACCTCCACCCCAGACCACAAAACCAGGCCTAAGAAAAGAGGTATTGAACATCGGACAGGATACCTGCATCCCAAATCTCTGTCTCCCTCACTGCTACCAAAACTGGGAAAGATGTGTATTTAAAAAGAGGTTTCAGTATAAGTCCATTCATCTCTCAACAAGTGTGTAGTGTGTTCATTATCTCCCTTACCATGGTGGGGTTTTGCTTTTCAGTCTATTAGTTACCTACAGGATGCGAGTATGAATTCTATAAGGCCTGAGGGGAGATTCTGATAAGTCCCATATAATAAAGCGGATATTAGATGTCTACCAAGACCTGGCAATACAATTTAAAATGTCAAAATAAGCAAGACAAAAAGAAGAATTTACATATGTATTTGTACTTATATATTTTAGATTTGTTTTTATGAATATATTATGGTTTAATATTTAGAAGGAGACTGAATTAGTAAGCATATTGAAATGGGATTTGCAGAATTAAGGCATTAAAGCAGACCAGTTTTTGAAATGTATAACTTTGCACACACATAAAAATGAGTATCGGGCTTCCCTGGTGGCGCAGTGGTTGAGAGTCCGCCTGCCGATGCAGGGGACACGGGTTCATGCCCCGGTCTGGGAAGATCCCACATGCCGCGGAGCGGCTGGGCCCGTGAGCCATGGCCGCTGAGCCTGCGCGTCCGGAGTCTGTGCTCCGCAACGGGAGAGGCCACAGCAGTGAGAGGCCCGCATACAGCAAAAAAAAAAAAAAAAAAAGAGAAATCACCCACTGACCTCTTATTAAAAAAGAATTCTCAAACGAGTATTTAAAATTTATTAACACATCCACTAATTCCTATAGAGACCACAGGAAGAGAGAGAGAGATAGAACATTTTTATTTCTCTCCTTTATGCTGTGTCTACATAATGCTCCTAAATTCTCATGAAATTCATTGAGTCCTAACACAGATCTCAAAATCCAAACTTCAGCTTTATCTTTCGGGTGCCCTCGTTTTGCCCTTCAACTTTCTTAATAATTGTCATTCCATCCACTACTCCTATAGTTCTGCACCTAATTTTGTGAATAGATAAAAGGGAAGCGTTTAGTGGTCTCTGCCCCAAATTCTTTGGCTTGTTTCTGGCTCTCAGCTTTTATTGCCAAAGGCATGAAGATCAAAAGATGCTCTTTGCTGAAGTGTTTACTGCCTTGTAACATACCCTCTCACAACAAAGGAGTTCTTTATTTACATCTAACATGAAATAGTAAGTTCCAAAGTAAAAGGCCTGCATCAGACAGATGCAAATGGTAGAATTTTCTTGCCCCACACTCAAGAAAATTCACATAATTAACATTAACATCTAAATGTCCTCCAGAGCAAAAAATACCTCTTAGGGAGGGGGTGCAGCTCTGGCTTTCTTATGGATTTCCTTGGCTTCACCCATACCTTCAATCTTCCCCAACAGGGTGGTGACATGGGCTCATTTCACTAGCACAGAAACGACTCGCGACTGCCCTGGAAACATGAACCATTATTTACACTGGAAAGAATGACTGGGAGCCGCTGTGCCCAGCAGCAGACAGCACTAGAGGCAGAAAATGGGGTTGTGTCTCCAATCTGTTATTACTGTCATAACTAATGGAGAGGAATAAAATGGATTACCAGTGCTAAATCAAACTGGGAGGTTTCTGATGCTGCTGCAGGACATTGGCTTCTCACAGTTTATGATATCATCAGGCTTCTTGATGAATTTACAGTCTGGTAATCCTGCCTTGGCATTAGTTTTCCACATGCAAATCCCTGGAATATAAGTCTACTCAGCAAATGAACAGGACTAGGGAACTCCATTGGGTCAAGTTTATTTCAACCTCAGGGAAAGCTAAGACTGGTTGTCTTCCTATTCCTTACCACATTTTTTAAGCTAATTAAAAGACTTGTCTGAATGACATCTTTTCCCATGCTTTGCATATTCATCGATGCTTATTATTTCTCTGCAATGTTATTCTGTTCCTGTCAGAACCAGGTCCCTTCTCATTAATAACATTTGCACTGATTCACTTACTGCTTAGCTGGACTGTGTTATCTATATTTTACCATTTTACCCATTTGTCCACTATATTCCTTGTTGGTGTGCTAGTTATATGCCTAATTCACAGTTTCCATCTAGTCTACATACACCTAGGCCAGGAACTAGGTCTACATAATTAAACTTGTACAAGACCTACCAAAAGAGTATACAGGTGGCTTTTTAGGATGACCAAAATTCAGTGACCCAATGTGATTACTCATTCATTCATTCATGCTAGTGTAAAAAAGGGAACAGTGTTGCTCATCATTCAGATATATGAAGGGTTGAATCTCAACCCACTGTGCCCTGAGGGAAATTCAGGTTGGAAAAAAACAGATTGAGGCATTCTGTGCTATGGCAAAAGGCCCTTAGATAGTTAAGATGCGTATCTCAGCAGGAAATTTCAATGACCCAAGATTCTTGCATCTTCCCATAGAAAAGTACACAGAAAAGTACTAAAATCATTAACTTCAGAAACCTGTTCTTTGTGATTAGCAGTAATCTGTCTCCTCCCCTACTTTTTGGGAGGAGTTCCTTAGAGCTATCTGAGAGGCTGTTTCTCAGGCTACAGTCCTCAGGAAGAACCTGAATAAAACTTAAACTCACAACTTTCATGTTGTATGTTTTTCTTTCAGTGGACACTAGAGGAAGCTACTCTACCCTCTCTTACGGGAATGATGCTGCAGGGAGAGGGCTGCTCTCAGCAGTTGGAGAGTTACTGGGTGTCCTAGACCCTACCCCAGACCTTTCAATGATTCCACAGGTAAGGCCCTGGTGAAGGCACCTAGCCCAAAGCTACAGCCTACTCAGGTTCCTGTCCCCACACGCTGGTACTAACTTAGATCAAGGAGTGGCCATAGGATAGATACTGACGGGGGAAGTGGCAATTTTGGAAGTGAGTCTCAGAGAGATCAGGGGATGTAACATATTTTCATCTGCATCTTCTGTGAGACCTGGTTCCTGACTCCCAGACCTGTATTTCTACCTGGATTGTAGAGACATCTCGTACTCAACATACAGAAAAAGAGGATTCCTTACAAAGTGACTTCTTTTCTTGCATGGTGATCTTAGTTGCTGATTTCAGCAATCCATACTCTTTGACACCAAAATCTGCCAATTCTTGCCATTAAATATCTTGTGAATACACCCCTCCTCTTCAGTCACATAGCTAGGACCATTGCCAAGCCCTATTCTTTCACATGGATAATTATAGCAGCTTCCTAACTCATCTTCCTGCCTCTAGTCTTTCCCCCCTTTAATTGCATCCTTACATTTATCTACAGTTGACCCTTGAACAACATGAGGGTTAGGGGAACCGACCCTCCCCATAGTCGAAAATTTGCATTTAACTGATAGTCGGCCCTTCATATTTGCATTTCCTCCATGTCCACATTTCTATGACTGTGGGTTCAACCAACTGCAGATCATGTAGTACTGTAGCATTTACTACTGGAAAAAAAAATCCATGAATAAGTGGACTGGTGCAGTTCAAACCGTGTTGTTCAAGGGTCACTTGTATAATTTGTTCATGGCATTTTGCTGCTTAAAATCTTTCCAATGGTTGGTTACAACATGGAGGATAATGTTTAAGTTCTTCAAAATGGTAAAAAGTCCTTCAACACCCACCCCAGCTTCTGGCTTAACCTCTATCACTCTCTCTTACAAACTCTACCTCTCCCACTATCCTGACTGATGTCTCATATACAGAATGTCTTGTCATTTCCTGAATGAACTGTGTTCATTGCTTTCTCAAACTCTAGTGACCCTATACATAAAATATCTAGAATTCCCTTCCTCGTTTGTCTACTAATAAACTCCTGCAAGGAAACCAGGGACACATTAGGTTTCAGTTAGGCCAGGAGATAGAGAAAGTATTCTGCCATTAAGAAGCCTGAGAGTGAAGGAGAACACAATATAAAGGGTGGGGAAGCACAGAGCATGCTGGTATGAGACTTTGTAAACGACCAGAAAACCATGTTTGTTTCCTTTATGGCATTTATCTCAGTTTATTATACACCTGAGAGGACTTCAGTCTCATACATCTCACACACTGTTAAGGCTTAAAGGGCAGTGGGGGAACAGTGGGCATTCCCTACTCAGAGATAGACTGCAAGCTCTGGGGCTAGACTGCCAAGGTCTAAAACTGGACTCTACTACTTATTAGATGACCTTGGGCAAGTTACTTAGTATTCCTGTGGTTCTGCTAAATGTGTTTAGCTGCTAAATGGTAATCTACTTCAGAAGGTGGCTGTGAGAATGAATGAATTAATACATATCAGTATGAGGTTGAACAATATGAAATTACCATTTTTATAGGTCAAAATGCTCAAATATCAGCAAGTGCATATGGTTCAACCAAACATTTAAAACAATGCCTAATGAACAGTACATACCCCAAAAGTGTTATTGTTCCTTCTCATAGATGCTTCTAAACCATTTGTTGAGGTTTATATCACCCAATGGTCTTTTCTCATTGATGTCCTCTTACTAATCTCCAGGTTCCTTTAAAACAAGACTAGGCCACTTGGGTACAATTTTTAACACAACCCTTGTCATATCACCATCCTGGATGACTTCAGTATCCATCTTGTCAACCTATCCAACTCTTCACCTTCTTCATCTCCAGGGTCACCCACATCAAGGTCATACCCTGGAATAAATCATCAAGTGGTGCTGCTTCCCATCCCATATCCAAAGATGATGACAATCTCCAATATTTCCAGTCCTCTCCTGCCTGTGCTTTAACTACCTCTCTTCTTTAGTCCCAGGAGAACCATACTTTCTTGACCCCTCTCCTGGCCTCACTGCTTTACCCAGCTGGTATACCATGGTTCATATCACCCTAACACTCTCTCATCAATAGCTTCAACTACATTGGACCTCTGTCTTTTTGTTTCACTTGCTTAACAAAACCTCAATACAGGATCAATTCAAAAATATACTTTCTATATTTCATGACCCAGCTGTTTAAAACACAGTTGGAGAAAATCAGCTTTCAGACTGATGCCACTATAAATCTGCAGCCCTCAATCTCTGCGCAATCTCTCACTCATCCTTACTTAGCTTGCCTTTATTTTACTAAGCAACATTTCAAAACTGTCATTATGCTCAAGACTCCAACCAAAGCCACATCTCTCTCAGCAGATGACCTCATCTTCTACTTCAATGAGACAATTACACATACATTATCTCAGCAACCTCCCCTTCCTAGCTATCTCTGGACAAATTCTTACTCTCTTTCTTCCTGTTCAGAAGATGATGCATCCCTACTCTGGTTCAAGGCTCTGCTCTCCACATATGGCCCCAATCTTCTTTCATCTCTCTGAGGATCTTGTTCTATCAATTATCCCCCCTTTTCCCTAAATATTCAACCTCTCACTGCCTATTTGCTTTTTCCCCTAAGCCCAGAAGCCAACTTAACTTTGGGCTTAATACATTAATATTTTCCTATTCTTGAACCTGGGTTGTCCTCTAGGAACTGTCCCCTTCCTTCTATTCTAATCCAAGGGATTTGAAAGAGAGGTCTGTGCTCAGTATCTCAACTTTCTGACCCTTCCCATTTACCTTACAGCAAACCACAATCTGACTTCTGCCCTAGCCATTGCACTGAAAACTTCTTTCATGAGCCCACCAACGAGCTCCATAATGCCAACCCGATGGACAAGGATCAAATCTCTGTTTTCTCTGCTTTTTCTTTCCAGTCTCCCTCATGGGTTCCTCTTCTTTTTTTTGCACTTGAATGTCTATATTCCTCAAGGCTTCTCCAGTGGTACTCTGCTCATTCTATGTACTCTACTTGTACAATTTCATTAGCTCTTGATTTTAAATATCATTGATAAGGGGTGACTTCAAATCTGTATTTCTAGTCCAGATTCTCTTCCAATGCCTGCCACATTTATTTACTTGGATAGCCCACACAGGGACTTAAACCTAACGTATCATTCACTCAGTTTTTTAAAAAATATATTGATGACCCACACTTCGTACTAGTATTCAGTAGTAAATAAGACAGCAAGGTAGGCCCTTTATCTTTAGCCTTGTTTCTCATTACCACCTCCAATTCACCTTTAGACCAAATTTTCTGGCAGTAGTCTGCCATTGTCTACTGAAAGAAGACTAAACACTGGGGGCCTTTGGACATGCCAATCTTCCAGCCTAGAATTCCCTTTCCATGTTCTTTTCAATTTTAAGACTTTAAGAGAAGTCTTGCCCTCCAAGGAGCCTTCTCTAAATTCCCAAACTGGGCTAAGTGCCTTTGATCACTGACGATGTGCTAAAACTATGTATTTGCACATGTCTTCCCCACTGGATCTCCAGGGCAGGAATTATGCCTCTCCAATGAACATGACTGGCACATAGGTGATAAATGTTTGGGATTACTCAGCTAAATGTAATCTTTCCCCTCTTCAAACACCTGAAATACTGTGATGCTTTTCTAACTCTCCCCAGTATGGCTGCATATATCCACTTGTAAATCTCATTTCCCTCTCCGTGTTAATGTCCGTTTAACTTTCTCAAGCATGCTGTGCCTCTTTCATTCTCTACACTTCTCAAAATCATGAAATGGGCACTCAAGAAACAATGGTTGAATTGAGCTGAAATGAACAGAGAAAATAATCCCATATTATCATCTTCTATCTCTGGAACCCTTTAGTGGCATTGTGTAGTCCAGGGCTAAGACTTCCCAGGTGTCTTTCTGCCACAACCAAGGTCCAAGAGTGTTATCAAACATGTTTTGATTGATCTTCAAGCTCTGGATAAGTCCCAAGAGACCACTCTGATCGCATATAAGGAATCTCCCATCCATGTAAATGGACTCACCATATTTTCTCAATTCACAAAAGAAGGAGGAAAGATGGAACTTTTAGTGGAATAGAAATTCATTTGACTACTGGATCACTATGTACCGTACGTCATCCTGCAATGCATTAAATTCAGACTCTTATGACTTAAGTTCACTTCTAAAAAATGAATACTTACATTTATTTCTCACAAGAAGCTTCATTCTCAATATATAAAAAATGATTTGAGCTCTCTGTGAAAGGAATGATGTAAACACAAGATATTATTACTAACATTCTCCTTTAGATAACCTCATGAGGTAAGTATTAATGTCTGAGGGAATATTATTTTACAGGTGGATAAGTCAGCTGACTTGCTCAGAGTCAAAGGTAGTGGTAACAGCCAAGAATATACTCCAAGAGTCCTGTGCTTATTTTCATTGCCAGACCTAATCCAAGCTTTTCAGTAAGTGTTTCTTATGGTGTGAAGACAGTCTAAGAACTTTATCCTTTCTTTTTTGGACTGTTTTTGCCCCATCCCTCTTTCTGTCTTATCAATTTTTCCTTCTCAGAAGGGAACCAAAAGAGAATGCAATGGTCACCTAGCAGCCATCCAATCCCCCACCTGTGCAGTATTTGGTATAGTACAGAGGGTCTGTCAGGCATACTCCATTTAAATTCTTATCCAGGCCTCCCAATCAAGGTAGCTCTCAGAGCTCTGCCAGCTTCAGTTAGTTCAGTTCTAGTAAGTCGTTTTGTTGTCCAAGTACGGCATGCTCCACTGAATTCATTCTTCAGTTACCTCTCATACAGGTGGCCTGTATAACTTAATAGAGATCTCACTCTCCAAATAGTTTTTCGAATCTGACACACTACATTTATTATGACAATTCTGACTAAGTCTCCAAACTATTTTGATGGGCCCTGCAAAATAGCAATCATTTATGGAGAAGTAGAAATCTGCTAGACTGAATTATATCTAGGTCCATGCTCTAAAACTTTACATAGTCAAAAAAGTCACTGTTACCTGGAAAGATGCAGGCCTTAGGTTGAGAAGGAGAAAGAATAAGTGAAAAAAAATAAAGAAGATGAGGGGAACAAGACTTTTCTCCGTAATAAACAGCAACAAAAACAACAAAAACTGATAACTTGTTTCCAATATTTAAGGAGAGAGGCAGAAATTTGTTAAAGTGCTATAGCTGATCAATGATATGTTTAGATTCCGGGAGAAGGGCATATACATCATTTATTTACAAATTATTAAGGACTGATTGTATACTATGCACTGGGGATACACAGATAAACAGAAATGTAAACTATCACAATTCACTGAGATAATAGCTTTAATTGCCATCAGGCACATGTGTAGGCAATGGAAACTGAGAGGAAGGAACTTGAAATGTCATTATGCCTTCGTTTTGTTTTTTTTTAACCTCAGTCCAGGTAGGCAGCACAGTCTAAGATGAAGATATGTAACCTAGAGATGACAAACTTGATTTCACTTGGATAAATACCAACCACATCCCTCCTTCCCACTGGTTGGCACATAATCATAACATCCACTGATGTGCTGGTAAATGGTTAACAACTGGCTCTCTGGGGAGAAAAGTCCTGATCTGTTGCATTTGTTGATTTCCATGGTGCAAATATTCCCATGATGGCTGATTTCAAGCTGCCAACATGATATCACTGAATACGGAGCTGGGAAGAGAACAGGCATAAATAACCTCGAAAGCACAATGTAGTAAAATTATTAGGAAATGATGAGTTTTGAGCACTTGTTATCCCTCTTTTCAAGAACTTGTCTATTTACTTGCAATTAAAATAATTTAATTTTTAATAATGACCACATTTAACAAACAGCTCACGTAGTTCTTAAAAATTTAATAGTCATGAGCCAGTAAGGACCAGCTGCAACATACCACTAGACTCACACCCTTGGCATGGCAGGGGGCAGGGGTAATGATCCAGATCCATGTTTATTAAAAAGCTGTGCCTCGCTTCATTCCCTACTGTCCTCTCCCTGTCCTACCCCAGACGAAGATAAGAAACCACTATTCCAGGTTCACTGTGCCCCTCTCTTTGCCCTCTTCTCCGCCTCCAATGACCTTCAATAATTTACACCACTTTCCTCCAGGCGGACAGACCTTGCACCCCAGTGCTGAAGTCTAACAGACTGGGTTTGCTGATCTCTATTAACTTTATAAACATTCGGCAAACGGGGCTGTTATTATTACTGCTATTCAATGCCTTTCCCTCTATATTTACAGTTTGATTCAAGATGCTAACACATTTAAGTGGCATTTTCAAGCTTAAAAGTATTCTTAGTATCAGCAGATTTTCAGTCAAGGTGGGATGGGACGTGCAGAAAGGAAGGGCCACTGGTGGGGGAGCCTACTTCACTCCAAGAGATCTGCCCAGAGTTGACCACTTCAACTCCCAGCCCCTTTCAAGCTCCTAAGCCCAGCCTCTGCAGCCTGCTTACGTGCCCTCTCAGTCTACTTCTGAGCTAAGTAATAATTTCTCTAAGGACATATTTACCTATAAATTGTGAAAATTTTATTCAGCTGTTTTAAGAGATATTGTGATGAGGTTAACTCTATAAATAGCCCATTTCTCTGTTAAAATATAAAGGTATCCAGAAAATACCTGAGAGAAACTCAGAGCTACAAATTTATTACTTATCTCAATTCTAAAGGTCTGGAAAATCAGTCATGACCTTCAAAGAACATGGTGTTACAACCACAGAACACACACGATGCTGGAAGGAACACGTGCCACGCACCTGCCTGAGTAATACAGATAAATGCAACAGCCTGCATTGATAAAAACGTATTCCAACCTTGATAAAAAAAATTATAAAGTGCCCTCATATTTGAAAAACACAAGAAAGAAGGTCATGAACTACTTAGCCTCGAAAGAAAAATAACTGACTAATGCATTTGTTGTTTCACAATTTAAGCTTATATCCTGTATCTCACGGTGGGGACTAAGCAATGTATTTGGCTAGTAGGATTTAAATTTCTTCAGAAAACATATTCTCTGGGGCGAATGTAACCTTCTGAGGTATTTACCAGAAAAACTGGGCCCAAGTGATCTAATGTTAACTTAGGGAAGTGGTTTCCAACTGTTGCCAGAAACTCAGTGGATGAGAAATGTATGATCCCCTGGGCAGCCTGGCAGTGCGGGGGCCAAGGGAGACTCCTCAGGGACTCCTCGCTTCAGTTGCCCTCCAAAAGCCTCCGTTGTTTACCCTAATGTCTTAAATAAACATCACCATTTTCCCTGTGAGCCATATTGGGAAATACAGGCTGGGAAGCACTAGCTTAGGGAACATCACTTCCTATGGGTGCCTGACATAAACAAAGGTCACTGCAAGAACTTGACTCATTGAGCTGCATCAGCCTGATAGGGTGCAAAGAGCAGAGGTGGGAATAAAACTTGGGTTGTGGTTCAGGCTTCCTCACTACCTAGCCCTGAACCCTCAGCAGATCACTTTACCAGGACCCTGACTGCTTCAGCTGTATCATAAGCTGCTTGGCCTAGATCCCTGTGTGAGCTCCGTAAGCCTCATACTGGGGTAGGTGCTGTACACTGGCCCTAATCTCAAGGAAACTGTAATCCAGCTAGAGATAAGATCACTAATAAAGAAAAAGTAACGAGTAAATACAAAATCTAACTGAATTGTAATGAGTTTGGAGGCCTAAGAATTATCATTGCGTATAATACCTCAATGGCACTTCCTACTGGGCATATAAATCTATAGAGTAAATTTGCATCACAGACTAGTCTATGACCTCTGATTTTATTTAGTCATGCAACAGTCATGTTCAAATATTCAAACATGTACTCCAAGATTATAAAGTCATGTGAGCTTAAAAGTTCAGCTTCACCTTGGCTGTACCTAGGAGCTCTGGCCTGGTGTATTTAACATTTTCATTATGACACACTTTAAGTTATTAACAAACTGATATACGTTCAGATAAAATTGACCAAGGCAAGGATGAGTGCTAAGAGTCCTCTTCTGAAACAAAATTTAAACATCCTGCTCATTCATCATTCTTTACTATTTTTCCAGTCCTTTAATGCAGTCACTCCCGCCTCCCTTCTTTTGGACCCACAGAGACCCTAATCCCTTTACTCCTCCACTAGATCCTTATGCATCAGCCCACTTCTACTTTCACTTCTTTTCCTATCCAACACAGGCTCAGTGGATCATCACTTTAAACTCCCTCTTACTTATCTTCATCCCTCCTGTCCCCAGGAAGCACTTGTCTGCACATAGTCAACACTAGATCAATCAATTTAACAAAAAATCACACATTTGAAAACTGGGGCAACTGTACATTTATGGTTACCAGCGCTGCCTGGTGTGGCAGTTCCGTTTCCTTAGAAGTAAGGGTGTTTCAAACCTTCTCTGGTTTACTATTACCCTAATTATCCTACCCTCCCTAGGCAGGCTAAACCCTCTTTGAAAGTGGCAGGAGGCAGGAAGATCAATTGAGGTTGCAGGCAGCCGTAACTGCTAGTAAAACGCAGGCCAACCCCTGAAAGCCATCAGGAAAGTGGTCTCCTCCATATAATAATGCCTGTGGGTAAGGTATGAAATATGGAGTTATGAATACTTGCTTTATTTATTCTGGTCATGATCTCACCAGTGAGTGTGTGGCTGTGACCATCAACAGCGGGCAGGAGACATTTCTAAAGATGTTTTTAATTTTGCAGGCTCAGTGCACTTCCTTTATCTAGAACTTAAATCTTTCCCCAGATGTTCTTAGGGCCTGGGATCAAATCCTAGCTCTGCCACTTAGCTTTCTAACCTCTGGTTAAGTTACTTAAACTCTCTGTAACTAGGGATAATACCTACCTCATAGAGTTAATGTGGGCATTAAATTTGTTAGAATTAACAAGGCCAAGTCCATAGTGCTATAGAAGTGTTTGCTATTGTTGTTGTCCTATGTATAAAAGTCACCCAAATTTTCTCACAGCCATAAGAATGTTAAAACTGTATTATCAGACTTCTGTGGCGGCACAGTGGTTAAGAATCTGCCTGCCAATGCAGCGGACATGGGTTCGATCCCTGGTCTAGGAAGATCCCACATGCCGTGGAGCAACTAAGCCCGTGCACCACAACTACTGAGCCTGCGCTCTAGAACCCGTGAGCCACAACTATTGAGCCCGCGTGCCACAACTACTGAAGCCTGTGCGCTCTAGGGCCCGCATGCCACAACTACTGAGCCCACGTGCTGCAACTACTGAAGCCCACGTGCCTAGAGCCCGTGTTCCGCAACAGAGAAGACACGGCAATGAGAAGCCCACGCACCACAACGAAGAGTAGCCCCCGCTCGCCGCAACTAGAGAAAGCCCGCATAGCAAAGAAGACCCAACGCAGCCAAAAAAAACAAAAACAAAAAACCCCACAAAACTGTGTTATCTCTTTCTTCTTCTTTTTTCTCCAAATATACTGTTGATAGAGAAATGGCCTTGCTACTGAAAGAGCCATATCTAATCCTAATGACTGACTACATTCTTTCTCTAACAACAAAACATAACATGCGAAATATTTCCAAACCCATATGATCTCATACAGAACCTGTTATGTTTCCCATAATTATTGTGTAACCAAGAGAACAATAAATATTCTTCCTAATCAGGGCTATCCATTATTCCCTTCTCTCCTATACTGTCTGACCCATCCCCCCACCCTACCAGTGGTCAGCCCTGCTTTCTGCTCCAGCACTTCTGCATCTTTATCCCTACTCACCACCTCCCCATTTAATGCCTTACCTGGATGGAACCACCCTCACTGCCCTGAACTCCCCATGCACTCTCTCACCTTCAGCCATTCCAACAAGCTGGTCCTTCTACCTGGAACACCCTCTTCGCAGCATTCATCCCGCTCCCTTGAGTAACTCATAGTACTCTTCTGGACTTTAATTACATGGTGCTTCTCCAGAAAACTTTCCCTGACAACCTCAATATCCAATCACCAAGGCTGGATTTGGTGTCCCTCCTATAGCCCTATCACTTTATTATAAATTAGATCAGAAGTTCCCTAAGGGCAGGGATCACAGCCTACTTTTTCCTCACTGCTTCCCTAGTTTCTAACCGTGTCTAACATATACATAGTTTATACTCTACAAATGGACAAATGAACTATAACGTAATAGTTTCACAGACGAAGGGACTAGGGCAAGATCACTGTCATTGTCTTCAAACATCTACAAATATCATGTAAGGAGAAGAACGTTTCTTTTATGTAGCTTTAGAAAGAGATATCCAGGGACTTCCTTGGTGATCCAGTGGTTAAGCATCTGCCTTCCAATGCAGGGGACTCGAGTTTGACTCCTGGTCGGGAAACTAAGACCCCACATGACATGGGGCAACTAAACCTGTGCGCCACAGCTACTGAGCCTGTGTGCTCTGGAGCCTGTGTGTCACAACTAGAGAGAAGCCTGCGCACTGCAACGAAGAGCCCATGCGTCGCAGCTAAGACCTGACACAGCCAAAAATAATATAAATAAATAATTTTTTTTTTTAAAAAAAGAAGAAGGGCTTCCCTGGTGGTGCAGTGGTTGAGAGTCCACCTGCCGATGCAGGGGACACGGGTTCGTGCCCCGGGCCGGGAAGATCCCACATGCCGCGGAGCAACTAGGCCCGTGAGCCATGGCCGCTGAGCCTGCACGTGCAGAGCCTGTGCTCGGCAACGGGAGAGGCCACAGCCATGACAGGGCCGCCTATCGCAAAAAAAAAAAAAAAAAAGAAGAACGCGACATCCAGACCAACAGTGTAGGCTCTGGGGAGCCACATTTCAAATCAATACAACAAAGAACTTTCTAAAATGTAAAGCATGAGATACTTTGGTCAGTATTCAGTTGCATATAGCTGGACAGGTTTATACAGAAGCTGGCAAAATGAACTGGGTGATGCCTAGTCTTGCAAAGTTGAGAATGTGACTCATAAAATTCTACTTTGGGCACCTGGGCATGCATGTGTAGGATAAGAGTCATCCTGAATACATACAAGAGAAGATCAAAGATTATATATTAATGTCACCATTAAGCCTGCCACACCATGGAGTACTGGGCAAAGGAATAGTCAGAGAAGTTTAAATAAAACAAACAAAGTAATCCAACCCAAACCCAGCATTCCAACACAGGGGACAAGACTGGCAAGGGGCAAAGCCAGGTCCCCTGGGGCATTCTCCACACTACCTCCATCATCTTGGAGGAGGCAACTTAACTTTACAACTTTCAAGAAACTTCCCATTAGAAGTGGTTTCAACTTTAGATTTATTGCATTTTCCAAGGTTACATCATTTGGGCTGTGCATAATCCAGAGGGACTCAAGGGGCTATACTGTAAACTGTTACAATAGACATTAACGAATATTGTGCCTGATAAAACCTGCAGTCTGCACGCACGCACAAATGCACCCACACAAAAAGGGACTTTTCACCTTATATGGTTACTTCAAAAAATCGACTCCTTTTACGTTCCACTTTGTTGGTCGGCCAAACACGCAGAGTACATCTACTTTAAAAACACCAATTAAAAATATTAACAACACAAAAAAATATAAACGTGGTTCAGAGCCAAGGGCACATAAATTGACATGGATTCAGACAGTAAGTCAACATAAAATGAGTAACAGAAACTACTACATCATCCAAAAGGAAGCAGGAACAATAGCCCTTAAATGCAGAAGTGATCCTCCCCACCCCTCAACTCTCCCACTCCAGAGGGCAAGGTAATGATTAGGACGAAGGCAAAATGATTGAAAGAGGAAGGGATAGAGGGAGGGACCCAAGAATGATTTGGGCAGGACCTGCAGGAGATGGGGAAAAAAGGGGAGGCAATCTCATTTCACACTGTAACCTCGGACAGCCCCACGGGCTTTTTTATTGCTGCATCCCAAGTGCTCAAAACCTCAAACCAGGGTGGCGTAATTGAGAAGCAGGTGTGGAAAGAGGGTGGGCTGGGAGTTACAGTCTTTGGATTGACATTACTGTTATTATTATCATCTAGTTCCTGTAATCACTTAACTTTCCTAAACCTTAGTTTCCTCATCTTTAAAATGGGGCTCCTAAAACCTACCTCAATACATCCTTGATAGGAATAACTAAAACCAGGTATGCAAAAGTGACGAATCTATCTAGAAAAACACAGAATCCCTCAATGATTCTGTTTGTTCAAAGAGAAAAGAACTACTTTCCTCTCTGGTACCTGGCAGGTTGAGCTAGCACTATTTTTCCAAAAATGAATCAGCCCAGGTCACGGTGAAGCTCATCAGCATAATACTGAGAGGCGTGATGCTATACACACTGCAGACAATTAATGTATGAAGGAAGGAGGGAGCCAGGAAAAGATGAAAGGTGAAAGAAAGAACCAGGCATAATCCCAACATTTCTTTCTGCAAAAGGAATAGACATGCACCCTTAAGGCCATTCCCCTGTACTTCCTGGGGGTGGTCTGAGTCTTATTCCTACCACAATGAATGAGCTTGAGGTCTCAGCCAGAGAACCGTGCTCATAATCCTACTGTTGGGTAATTCTAAAAGAAATTATATTAATACAATTCTTTCCTTTAATTGTTCTCTACACAATTATCCCATACCCTCTGGGAGCTAATCTGATAGCTCACTGTAGACTCACTATTACTCTATCTTTGGAGTCTGTTAGAAATAAAGTGTCTTTATTAAATCGAATTTTGTTTCTTCCATCTCTAAAGCCTCTTTATGGGCTGTAGCATTTTGATCTACGGATTACTAAATTCAGTTTATCAGTCTGGAAAAGAAATTTTACATGTGGAAAACCAAGGCCCAGGAAAGTGCAGAGAATTGATACAACCCCTATAATGAATAGAACTGCCTGAATATTTATACAATATATTTTAAGAAATTATGATCATATCCTAATATGCTTTCTAATCCTAAAAGATTTATATTATTTTTTAAAAGCACTATTTCTCTTTTTTTATTGAAGTATAGCTGATTTACAATGTTGTGTTAGTTTCAGGTGTACAGCAGTGGTATACACACATACATACATATCTATATCTATATATCTGTATTCTTTTTCAGAATCTTTTCCATTGTAGGTTTTTACGAGATATTGAATAACATATTTCAGTTATCCCTGTGAATAACATATTTCAGTAATTTATCTGATGGAAAAAAATGAAGGATCAAATGTTTATTAAGGCATGACAATTTGCTATACTATTACTCCTAAGATCTCAGTAATGCAGACTTCATTATCCCCATCTTACAGATAAAAAAGACTTGCTTGGGTCCATCTCATGACTTCACACTGCCTAAGCATAAACTAACAACTCCTTAAGATGCTAGGTGAGTCCCACCCAGTATGGCTGTCTCTCCAGTTCATTCTGACATCTTCCCCCGTCCCCCATCAGCCTCTTCTGCTTCCCTCCTCCATATCACAAGCCTCTCCATAACCTCTGGCCCCTGATCTGCTCCTCAGTTCCCTGAATAAGCTCTGCTGGTTCCTGCCTCTATGCCTCACTCTGCCCCCAGCTATCTTCTTGCACTGTATAGACACTGAGATTCAAATGAAGCTTCACTTCAAGTATTTTCTGAAATGCTATCTCAGTCTACTAATTGTAGATACCCCATGACAACTTCCCTTAGGGACCCCTCCTATCCTTCTGTGGCACATACAGCGTGGCACAGTTCTTATTGGAAAACGTCTCCGGAACCCGGCGGAGGTGGAACCCGTTGGAGGCGGAACCCAGTGGAGGCAGAACGCCGTGGGAAATAATGATCTTTTTGGAATGTTTTGGAATGTCCTTATTCGCAAAGGAACGACAAAGCCACATGTCTGAGTGATGCTAGATATTTTTCACACACTCCAACCAAAGTAACATATTAAAACTAATTGAATGCAGAAGTAAATGTGGGTCGAAGCAGGCGTTTCTGAAGGGAGAGCCACGCCAACCGTCAGAAAGACTAGTGAGCAAAATTACTACGCATTTCGCCGGCTTTCACCAGGAAGTGAAAGGAGTTCCCGAATCTGGCTGCCGCCAGCGTCTACGCCTCCAGGGTGAGGACTCCCCCGACCTCCGGGAGACTCTCCGAGACAAGCAACCGAGTGGATGAAAGGCTCTTGCTGCTCCAGCCAGGAGTCAGGACTCAGCCTCTGAGGTGGGAGAGCCAACTTCAGAACACTCGTCAAGAAGAGACCTCCCAGCCCCACATAATATCAAACGGCGAAAATCTCCCAGAGATCTCCATCTCAACACCAGCACCCAGCTTCACTCAACGACCAGCAAGCTACAGTGCTGGACAACCTATGCCAACCATATAGCAAGACAGGAACACAACCCCACCCACTAGCAGAGAGGCTGCCTAAAATCATAATAAGTCCACAGACACCCCAAAACACACCACCAGACGTGGACCTGCCCACTAGAGAGACAAGATCTAGCCTCATACACCACAACACAGCCACTAGTCCCCTCCACCAGGAAGCCTACACAACCCACTGAACCAACCTTAGCCACTGGAGACAGACATCAAAAACAACGGGAGCTACGAACTTGCAGCCTGCAAAAAGGTGAACCCAATCACAGTAAGATAAGCAAAATGAGAAGACAGAAAAACACACAGCAGATGAAGGAGCAAGATAAAAACCCACCAGACCTAACAAATGAAGAGGAAATAGGCAGTCTACCTGAAAAAGAGTTCAGAATAATGATAGTAAAGATGATCCAAAATCTCGGAAATAGAATGGACAAAATGCAAGAAGCAGCTAACAAGGACCTAGAAGAAATAAAGATGAAACAGACAATGATGAACAACACAATAAATGAAATGAAAAATACTCTAGATGGGATCAATAGCAGAATAAATGAGGCAGAAGAACGGATAAGTGACCTGGAAGATAAAATAGTGGAAATAACTACTGCAGAGCAGAATAAAGAAAAAAGAATGAAAAGAACTGAGGACAGTCTCAGAGACCTCTGGGACAACATTAAACGCACCAACATTCGAATTATAGGGGTTCCAGAAGAAGAAGAGAAAAAGAAAGGGACTGAGAAAATATTTGAAGAGATTATAGTTGAAAACTTCCCTAATATGGGAAAGGAAATAGTTAATCAAGTCCAGGAAGCACAGAGAGTCCCATACAGGATAAATTCAAGGAGAAATACGCCAAGACACATATTAATCAAACTGTCAAAAACTAAATACAAAGAAAGCATATTAAAAGCAGCAAGGGAAAAACAACAAATAACACACAAGGGAATCCCCATAAGGTTAACAGCTGATCTCTCAGCAGAAACTCTACAAGCCAGAAGGGAGTGGCAGGACATACTGAAAGTGATGAAGGAGAAAAACCTGCAACCAAGATTACTCTACCCAGCAAGGATCTCATTCAGATTTGATGGAGAAATTAAAACCTTTACAGACAAGCAAAAGCTGAGAGAGTTCAGCACCACCAAACCAGCTTTACAACAAATGCTAAAGGAACTTCTCTAGACAAAAACACAAGAGAAGGAAAAGTCCTATAATAACGAACCCAAAACAATTTAGAAAATGGGAATAGGAACATACATATCGATAATTACCTTAAATGTAAATGGACTAAATGCTCCCACCAAAAGACACAGATTGGCTGAATGGATACAAAAACAAGACCCATATATATGCTGTCTACAAGAGACCCACTTCAGACCTAGAGACACATACAGACTGAAAGTAAGGGGATGGAAAAAGATATTCCATGCAAATGGAAACCAAAAGAAAGCTGGAGTAGCAATTCTCATATCAGACAAAATAGACTTTAAAATAAGGACTATCAGAAGAGACAAAGAAGGACACTACATAATGATTAAGGGATCGATCCAAGAAGAAGATATAACAATTGTAAATATTTATGCACCCAACAAAGGAGCACCTCAATACATAAGGCAAAAACTAACAGCCATAAAAGGGGAAATCGACAGTAACACATTCATAGTAGGGGACTTCAACACCCCACTTTCACCAATGGACAGATCATCCAAAATGAAAATAAATAAGGAAACACAAGCTTTAAATGATACATTAAACAGGATGGACTTAATTGATATTTATAGGACACTCCATCCAAAAACAACAGAATACACATTTTTCTCAAGTGCTCATGGAACATTCTCCAGGATAGATCATATCTTGGGTCACAAATCAAGCCTTGGTAAATTTAAGAAAATTGAAATTATATCAAGTATCTTTTCCGACCACAACGCCATGAGACTAGATATCAATTATAGGAAAAGAGCTGTAAAAAATACAAACACATGGAGGCTAAACAATACACTACTTAATAACGAAGTGATCACTGAAGAAATCAAAGAGGAAATTAAAAAATACCTAGAAACAAATGACAATGGAGATACAACGACCCAAAACCTATGGGATGCAGCAAAAGCAGTTCTAAGAGGGAAGTTTATAGCAATACAAGCCCACCTTAAGAAGCAGGAAACATCTCGAATAAACAACCTAACCTTGCACCTCAAGCAATTAGAGAAAGAAGAACAAAAAAACCCCAGAGTTAGCAGAAGGAAAGAAATCATAAAAATCAGATCAGAAATAAATGAAAAAGAAATGAAGGAAACAATAGCAAAGATCAATAAAACTAAAAGCTGGTTCTTTGAGAAGATAAACAAAATAGATAAACCATTAGCCAGACTCATCAAGAAAAAAAGGGAGAAGACTCAAATCAATAGAATCAGAAATGAAAAAGGAGAAGTAACAACTGACACTGCAGAAATAAAAAAAATCATGAGGGATTACTACAAGCAACTCTATGCCAATAAAATGGACAATCTGGAAGAAATGGACAAATTCTTAGAAATGCACAAACTGCCAAGACTGAATCAGGAAGAAATAGAAAATATGAACAGACCAATCACAAACACTGAAATTGAAACTGTGATTAAAAATCTTCCAACAAACAAAAGCCCAGGACCAGATGGCTTCACAGGCGAATTCTATCAAACATTTAGAGAAGAGCTAACACCTATTCTTCTCAAACTCTTCCAAAATATAGCAGAGGGAGGAACACTCCCAAACTCATTCTACGAGGCCACCATCACCTTGATACCAAAACCAGACAAGGATGTCACAAAGAAAGAAAACTACAGGCCAATATCACTGATGAACATAGATGCAAAAATCCTCAACAAAATACTAGCAAACAGAATCCAACAGCACATTAAAAGGATCATACACCATGATCAAGTGGGGTTTATTCCAGGAATGCAAGGATTCTTCAATATACGCAAATCTATCAATGTGATTAACCATATTAACAAATTGAAGGAGAAAAACCATATGATCATCTCAATAGATGCAGAGAAAGCTTTTGACAAAATTCAACACCCATTTATGATAAAAACCCTGCAGAAAGTAGGTGTAGAGGGAACTTTCCTCAATATAATAAAGGCCGTATATGACAAGCCCACAGCCAACATCATCCTCAATGGCGAAAAACTGAAAGCATTTCCACTAAGGTCAGGAACAAGACAAGGTTGCCCACTCTCACCACTCTTATTCAACATAGTTTTGGAAGTTTTAGCCACAGCAATCAGAGAAGAAAAGGAAATAAAAGGAATCCAAATCGGAAAAGAAGAAGTAAAGCTGTCACTGTTTGCAGATGACATGATACTATACATAGAGAATCCTAAAGATGCTACCAGAAAACTACTAGAGCTAATCAATGAATTTGGTAAAGTAGCAGGATACAAAATTAATGCACAGAAATCTCTGGCATTCCTATATACTAACGATGAAAAATCTGAAAGTGAAATCAAGAAAACACTCCCATTTACCATTGCAACAAAAAGAATAAAATATCTAGGAATAAACCTACCTAAGGAGACAAAAGACCTGTATGCAGAAAATTATAAGACACTGATGAAAGAAATTAAAGATGATACAAACAGATGGAGAGATATACCATGTTCTTGGATTGGAAGAATCAACATTGTGAAAATGACTCTACTCCCCAAAGCAATCTATAGATTCAATGCAATCCCTATCAAACTACCACTGGCATTTTTCACAGAACTAGAACAAAAAATTTCACAATTTGTATGGAAACACAAAAGACCCCGAATAGCCAAAGCAATCTTGAGAACAAAAAATGGAGCTGGAGGAATCAGGCTGCCTGACTTCAGACTATACTACAAAGCTACAGTAATCAAGACAGTATGGTACTGGCACAAAAACAGAAAGATAGATCAATGGAATAGGATAGAAAGCCCAGAGATAAACCCATGCACATATGGTCACCTTATCTTTGATAAAGGTGGCAGGAATATACAGTGGAGAAAGGACAGCCCCTTCAATAAGTGGTGCTGGGAAAACTGGACAGGTACATGTAAAAGTATGAGATTAGATCACTCCCTAACACCATACACAAAAATAAGCTCAAAATGGATTAAAGACCTAAATGTAAGGCCAGAAACTATCAAACTCTTAGAGGAAAACATAGGCAGAACACTCTATGACATAAATCACAGCAAGATCCTTCTTGACCCATCTCCTAGAGTAATGGAGATAAAAACAAAAATAAACAAATGGGACCTAATGAAACTTCAAAGCTTTTGCACAGCAAAGGAAACCATAAACAAGACCAAAAGACAGCCCTCAGAATGGGAGAAAATATTTGCAAATGAATCAACTGACAAAGGATTAATCTCTAAAATTTACAGGCAGCTCATGCAGCTCAATAACAAAAAAATAAACAACCCAATCCAAAAATGGGCAGAAGACCTAAATAGACATTTCTCCAAAGAAGATATACAGACTGCCAACAAACACATGAAAGAATGCTCAACATCATTAATCATTAGAGAAATGCAAATCAAAACTACAATGAGATATCATCTCACACCAGTCAGAATGGCCATCATCAAAAAATCTAGAAACAATAAATGCTGGAGAGGGTGTGGAGAAAAGGGAACACTCTTGCACTGCTGGTGGGAATGTGAATTGGTTCAGCCACTATGGAGAACAGTATGGAGGTTCCTTAAAAAACTACAAATAGAACTACCATATGACCCAGCAATCCCACTACTAGGTATATACCCTGAGGAAACCAGAATTCAGAAAGAGTCATGTACCAAAATGTTCATTGCAGCTCTATTTACAATAGCCCGGAGATGGAAACAACCTAAGTGCCCGTCGTCGGATGAATGGATAAAGAAGATGTGGCACATATATACAATGGAATATTACTCAGCCATAAAAAGAAACGAAATTGAGCTATTTGTAATGAGGTGGATAGATCTAGAGTCTGTCATACAGAGTGAAGTAAGTCAGAAAGAGAAGGACAAATACCGTATGCTAACACATATATATGGAATTAAGGAAAAAAAAATGTTATGAAGAACCTAGGGGTAAAACAGGAATAAAGACAGAGACCTACTGGAGAACAGACTTGAGGATATGGGGAGGGGGAAGGGTGAGGTGTGTTAGGGCGAGAGAGAGACATGGACATATATATACTAACAAACGTAAGGTAGATAGCCAGTGGGAAGCAGCCGCATGGCACAGGGAAACCGGCTCGGTTCTTTGTGGCTGTCTGGAGGGGTGGGATAGGGAGGGTGGGAGGGAGGGAGACAAAGAGGGAAGAGATATGGGAACATATATATATGTATAACTGACTCACTCTGTTATAAAGCAGAAACTAACACACCATTGTAAAGCAATTATACCCCAATAAAGATGTTAAAAAAAAAAAAAAAGTCTCCATTCTCTGTTAACTTCTATGAAAGGTAGGATGGAGTCCTTCGGAGGCACTCTTCTGCTGGGTCTCAGTAACACATGCTTCTTTATGTTCAGTGTGACAACCTCTAATTCTATATATTCATGACTGCCCAAGTGGGGGCAGTGAAAACACACTCAAGAGAGTGATTATTTTCCCCTTTTGTTATTATTCCCAAATTCAAATTAAACGTTCTTCATTCTACTTCAAACAAACAAAACAATGCCAAACTCATAGAGTACAGAGGCAAATGAGATCAAAGGGGCAGATAACTCAATTTTGTAAAAGGAAGAGGGAGAGTGACAGGCAGGCTGATTACTGTAGCTTCACTTTCTTTCTTTCTTTTTTTTTTTTTCTGCGGTATGCGGGCCTCTCACTGTTGTGGCCTCTCCCGTTGCGGAGCACAGGCTCCGGACGCGCAGGCTCAGCGGCCATGGCTCACGGGCCCAGCCTCTCCGCGGCATGTGGAATCTTCCCAGACCGGGGCACGAACCAGAGTCCCCTGCATCGGCAGGCGGACTCTCAACCACCGCGCCACCAGGGAAGCCCTGTAGCTTCACTTTCAGGCCAAGGACTGAATAGGTTTGCAGAGGTTCATGGATGGCCCCAAAGGCGGTGTGTGTGTGTGTGTGTGTGTAATTCCTAGTATATGGTATGAAAAAGTGATTAAAAGCACTGCTTTGTTCCTTAAAAGACTTCTGATGATACTACAGCACAGAAACATAATGAGGATTTTGTATACATATGTAACTACATAAATTTTGTGTTGGTATTTCAAAAAAATGTCGTAACTATTTGTGAAAAACCAGTACATTCTGGCTCCAAGTCTTGGTTGGGTTGGCCTTTCTTCAACTAGATTCTTTTAGTTAGTGCTTACAATGTGTGGAAATCAGAACTTTTAAGAATAGACTACCATGCATACAAATGCATGTGGTTCATTCACTACTTTGACTACTTTCCATACTTTCTCACTGGCTTGGACTTTTCCTTGTATCAGCATCTTACTGCCAAATGAGAATACCCTGATGAATATTTTCAAGTCACTCCTCTGCTTTATACATCTTTTATTGTATATCACCTAAAAAACACACTTACAAATATAAACACAAGTATTTTTATTCTTATAGAGGGGAGTATGTTAAGGGTAGAGGGGTGAGTGGAAAATGACACCAAGATTTGTAGCCTGGAAAGCTGGGAAAAAGGTAGCATAATTAAATCCAGCTAGAAGCTTGGGCTGGAACATGAAGACTAAGAGGAGGTTCCTGGATCTGGAAATTAGGAAGCCGCTGGTGAGGACAGAAGCTGCATGACAAGTCGGGGGATGGGAAGTTAAGAGACTAACAGAATGAGGTCACACAAGGTGAAGACGGGAGATAAAGTGGCAGTTAGCTGTGGGAACAGTGAAAGCAAAGATATTAGAAAAAAGGACAATTGGACATGTTATGAAGTTATAGAAAGATTATCAGCAGTGAGAAAAAATAATAGGTACACAAGGGAAAGGAGGTACCTGAAGGGGCAGGATTCCAGAGGCGATGCCTGTGATTCAAAGCTCAGATGAGGGAAAAGACTTGGAAACTAAGAGGCATATTCTTTTAAGACAGGAAGAGAAGAAAATGTGTAAAGAAGGGGAGAGGCTTTGGGAGCAGAGGAACAGGGCAAGAGCGGTGAGGGAATGAGCAGAAGGGAGCCAGTGAGAAGAGTGGAAAAGATTTGGATACATGGTTTAGGAATGAGACAGATTCTAGCAACAAGGAATGAATGAGCCTATTATTGATAGTAAGGGCCTATTGAAGCTGGAAGCTTAAAAACAGGTTCTTTAAATCAGTCAGTCAGTCAGTCAATCAGCCAGTCAATGAACATTTACTGAGCATCTCTGAAGGTCCAGGCACCATGCAGCCCTAGCCAAGAACTCCAGGGTCCACTCAGGAAGTCAGGCAAGTAAACAAACCATAACACAATGTAGCAAGTTTTATGTTAGAGGTCTAGGTAGGATACATGGGAGAAGGGAGAAGATGCATTTAATGCAGGGGTGTAGTTTCCTGGAGTGGGAGTCGAAAATTATTAAAATAGTCCTATCTGTAAACTGTGAGAATGAAGAATGGGCCATTGGGAACTCCCTCTCATTACCCTCCTGGATATACTAATGAGGAAGTTATATAACCATACCCCATGTGAAATCAAGTAATTTCACACATCAGCACTGAGGGATCTTGAACATCAATGCTTAAGGATGTAATTTTCGTGATTACCAGTAAGTTAGACAGGCAAGACTGACAGAGTTCCTCAGGATTATAATCAAAACAAAAACTTTCACAGACCTTCCCAAGCAACAGAGTGTCTGGCTATGGCTGAATATCTTGTAGAGTTCTCAAGCTTTGCTGGGAACAATTCTAGGGAACTGGCTTCCTGATTCAACTTGGGCTACTAAATTCCAGTTTAATAAATACTCGTATTCTATTATCCCCTGGAGCCAAGCATGAAACAAATATTTTCTTAAATGCCTTTGCTAAAAAAATCAATTATCTGGGTTTTGTTTCCATCTTAAAATGCTGTAGGTATCTTATCTTTCCATGAGAAACAAATACTCCAAAGTCCTCACTGTTTATACTCCTTGTCATTTACAACTCTGAAAATCAGTCTTGCACTCAGCTTTGCTAATGGGCTCTGTTCCATCTTCTGTGGGAGCATACCACATCTTTACTGTGGAGAGGACTTGAGGTCTGACTTAAGATTTCTTAACAGAAAAAACAGCCCTCCATTGCTAGAATGGTACAGTTACAGAATTGGAAGGCACCTCAAGGCCACTGTGTAATTGCTTAGGTGATGAAGGACAAATTACTCAGCGCTTGATCTAACTTTTTGTTTTAAATGAGAGAAGACACCCTTTCATTTACCATTAATATAATACAATCTTTGTAACAGTGAAATAGAGGAATAGCAGGCTTTTTCTACTCAAAGTGATTCTGCCTTTGCTGTGCTAAACTACAGTTAACATTCATTGAGGGCTTATTATGTGCTAGGCACTATGCTAAGCACTTTACAAGAATTATCTCATTTTGTCCTTACAATAATCCTAAGAGATTGGTGCCATTATTTTTCTTATTTTACAATGAGGAAATTGAGGCTTAGAGAAGCTGAGAGTTAGAGTTCCTGTTCTGATTTTGCCCTTTACTGATGTGTGACCATCATTAGGTCACCTAACCTCACGTCTGTGAGTAAACTGGGAATAATTACGATACTTACCTCATAGGGTAGATGGGAGGATTACGTGAGATACTGGCCCAAAGCACATCTGCCATGAATCCATTTTTCTTTCTTGAAGGTACTGTGTGGGTACTAGAAAGAACCTGCACTGTGGAATCAGAAGATCTGGGCTCAAAGCCCAGTTCTGCTTCTTGTTAAGTTATGTGATATTGGGCATGCACTTCACTCCTCTGAGCCTCAGTTTCCTCACTTATGAAATATGAAGACCAATACCTCATGAAGCTACTGAAGCTACTGAAGGATTAAGTGAGATGATCTCTCATAAAGAGTTTACTTAGCCTAAGGCTGCTACAAACTGAGATGCCATCTCCTTTTCCTCTTTGGGGGTCACATAGTAACTCTCTTAAGAGTATAACAAAACTAAGGAATGCGACTTCTAAGAAGATGGCAGGGGAGGTTTAAGAGACCTCCTATACGGGAAAGGATGCACTGGTCAACCAAAGAGCAGGTCATGGAAGGTGTGCCTTGTTGCCCTCTTGTTCCAGCATGAGCAGATTATCTGGGCATCAAGGAGGAGACAGGAGTCTCCATAAAAGGGTATAACTGAACAAGCAGGCTAATTGCTTACTTGGACTGCTTGAGGCAGTTCTCTATCAACATCAATGGAATTCCTAGGAAGGCTCTCACTGTGATTTCACATCTACGAAAAACACATTCCAGTAGAAATGATGAGTAAGAAGTGTTTCAAAGATATTTATAGCATCTTCCAATGAGCAGGACAATTGGGACAGTCCTTATAAAGACATGAATAAAGTCACCTTAGAAAAGACTGGTTGGATTTGATTTATTATTTTGAAATGTAGCAATTTTGGACCCTACTCAAAGGTAACATGGTTCACCGTGCCATGAAATAGACACAGATCAACTGCCACTTTTCTGGGACACAATTTTCTTTTCTTTTAAAAAAATTTATTTTATTTTATTTTATTTTAATTTTATATTATTTATTTTTTTTATACAACAGGTTCTTATTAGTTTTCCATTTTATACATATTAGTGTATATATGTCAATCCCAATCTCCCAATTCACCCCACTACCACCCATCCCCCTGCCACTTTCCCACCTTAGTGTCCATACATTTGTTCTCTACATCTGTGTCTCTTGTTCTGCCCTGCAAACCAGTTCATCTGTACCATTTTTAAGGTTCCACATATATGCGTTAATATACGATATTTGTTTTTCTCTGACTTACTTCACTCTGTATGACAGTCTCTAGATCCATCCACGTATCTACAAATGACCGAATTTCGTTCCTTTTTATGGTTGAGTAATATTCCATTGTATATATGTACCACATCTTCTTTACCCATTCGTCTGTTGATGGGAATTTAGGGTGCTTCCATGCCCTGGCTATTGTAAACAGTGCTGCAATGAACATTGGGGTGCATGTGTCTTTTTGAATTATGGTTTTCTCAGGGTATATGCCCAGTAGTGGGATTGCTGGGTCATATGGTAGTTCTATTTTTAGTTTTTTAAGGAACCTCCATACTGTTCTTCATAGTGGCTGTATCAATTTCCATTCCCACCAACAGTGCAAGAGGGTTTCCTTTTCTCCACACCCACTCCATCATTTGTTGTTTGTAGATTTTCTGATGATGCCCATTCTGACTGGGGTGAGGTGATATCTCACTGTAGTTTTGATTTGCATTTCTCTAATAATTAGTGATGTTGAGCAGCTTTTCATGTGCTTCTTGGCCATCTGCATCTTTGCTGTGCAAAAGCTTTTAAGTTTTATTAGGTCCCATTTGTTTTTCTTTTTATTTCCATTACTCTAGGAGGTGGATCAAAAAAGATCTTGCTGTGATTTATGTCAAAAAGTGTTCTTCCTATGTTTTCCTCTAAGAGTTTTATAGTGTCTGGTCTTACATTTAGGTCTCTAATCCATTTTGAGTTTACTTTTGTGTATGGTGTTGGGGAGTGCTCTAATTTCATTTTTTTACATGTAGCTGTCCAGTTTTCCCAGCACCATTTATTGAAGAGACTGTCTCTTCTCCATTGTATATCCTTGCCTCCTTTGTCATAGATTAGTTGACCATAGGTGAGTGGGTTTATCTCTGGGATTTCTATCCTGTTCCATTGATCTATATTTCTGTTTTTGTACCAGTACCATACTGTCTTGATTCCTGGAGCTTTGTAGTATAGTCTGAAGTCAGGGAGTCTGATTCCTTCAGCTCCATGTCTTTTCCCTCAAGACCGCTTCGGCTATTTGGGGTCTTCTGTGTCTCCATACAAATTTTAACATTTTTTGTTCCAGTTCTGTAAAAAATGCCAGTAGTAATTTGATAGGGATTGCATTGAATCTGTAGATTGCTTTGGGTAGTACAGTCATTTTCACAATATTGATTCTTCCAATCCAAGAACATGGTATATATTTCCATCTGTTTATATCATCTTTGACTTCTTTCATCAGTGTCTTATACTTTTCTGCATACAGGTCTTTTACCTCCTTAGGTAGGTTTATTCCTAGGTATTTTGTTCTTTTTGTTGCAGTGGTAAATGGGAGTGTTTCCTTAATTTCTCTTTCAGATTTTTCATCATTAGTGTATAGGAATGCAAGAGATTTCTGTGCGTTAATTTTGTATCCTGCAACTTTACCAAATTCATTGATTAGCTCTAGTAGTTTTCCAGTGGCATCTTTAGGAGTCTCTATGTATAGTATCATGTCATCTGCCAACAGTGACAGTTTTACTTCTTTTCCAATGTGGATTCCTTTTATTTCTTTTTCTTTTCTGATTACCGTGGCTAGGACTTCCAAAACTATGTTGAATAATAGTGGTGAGAGTGGACATCCTTGTCTTGTTCCTGATCTTAGAAGAAATGCTTTCAGTTTTTCACCATTGAGAATGATGTTTGCTGTGGGTTTGTCATATATGGCCTTTATTATGTTGAGGTAGGTTCCCTCTATGCCCACTTTCTGGAGAGCTTTTATCATAAATGGGTGTTGAATTTTGTCAAAAGCTTTTTCTGCATCTACTGAGATGATCATATGGTTTTTACTACTCAATTTATTAATATGGTGTATCAGACTGATTGATTTGCGTATATTGAAGAATCCTTGCATCCTTGGCATAAATCACACTTGATCATGGTGTATGATTCTTTTAATGTGTTGTTGGATTCTGTTTGCTAGTATTTTGTTGAGGATTTTTGCATCTATATTCATGAGTGACATTGGTCTGTAATTTTCTCTTTTTGTAGTATCTTTGTCTGGTTTTGGTATCAGGGTGATGGTGGCCTCATAGAATGAGTTTGGGAGTGTTCCTTCCTTCGCAATTTTTTGGAATAGTTTGGAAGGATGGGTGTTAGCTCTTCTCTAAATGTTTGATAGAATTAACCTGTGAAGCCATCTGGTCCTGGACTTTTGTTTGTTGGAAGATTTTTTTTTTTTTTTTTTTTCCAGGACGTGGGCCCCCCCCTGCTGTGGCCTCTCCCGTTGCGGAGCACAGGTTCCGGACACGCAGGCCTAGCGGCCATGGCTCACGGGCCCAGCCGCTCCGTGGCATGTGGGATATTCCCGGACCGGGGCACGAACCCGTGTCCCCTGCATCGGCAGGCGGACTCTCAACCACTGCGCCACCAGGGAAGCCCTGTTGGAAGAGTTTTAATCACAGCTTCCATTTCATTACTTGTGATTGGTCTGTTCATATTTTCTATTTCTTCCTGGTTCAGTCTTGGAAGATTATACCTAAGAATTTGTCCATTTCTTCCAGGTTGTCCATTTTATTGGCATAGAGTTGCCTATAGTAGTCTCTTAGGATGCTTTGTATTTCTGCGGTGTCTGTTTTAACTTCTCCTTTTTCATTTCTAATTTTATTGATTTGAGTCCTCCCCCTTTTTTTCTTGATGATTGTAGCTAATGGTTTATCAGTTTTGGTTATCTTCTCAAAGAACCAGCTTTTAGTTTTATTGATCTTTGCTATTGTTTTCTTTTTTTCTATTTCATTTATTTCTGCTCTGATCTTTATGATTTCTTTCCTTCTACTAACTTTGGGTTTTGTTTGTTCTTCTTTTTTTGGTTCCTTTAGGTGTAAGATTAGATTTTTTATTTGAGATGCTTCTTGTTTCTTGAGGTAGGCTTGTATTGCTATAAACTTCCCTCTTAGAACTGCTTTTGCTGCATCCCATAGGTTTTGGATTGTTGTGTTTTCATTGTCATTTGTCTCTAGGTATTTTTTTATTTCCTCTTTGGTTTCTTCAGTGATCTCTTGGTCATTTAGTAACGTATTGTTTAGCCTCCATGTGCTTGTGTTTTTATATGTTTTTTCCCCTGTAACTGATTTCTAATATCATAGTGTTGTGGTCAGAAAAGATGCTTGATATGATTTCAGTTTTCTTAAATTTACTGAGGCTTGATCTGTGACCCAAGATGTGATCTATCCTGGAGAATGTTCTGTGAGCACTTGAAAAGAAAGTGTAATCTGCTATTTTTGGATGGAATGTCCTATAAATATCAATTAAATCTATCTGGTCTATTGTGTCATTTAAAGCTTGTGTTTCCTTATTAATTTTGTGTCTGGATGATCTGTCCATTGGTGTTAAGTGAGGTGTTAAAGTCCCCCACTATTATTGTGTTACTGTCGATTTTCTCTTTTATAGCTGTTAGCAGTTGCCTTATGTATTGAGGTGCTCCTATGTTGGCTGCATATATATTTATAATTGTTATATCTTCTTCTTGGATTGATCCCTTGATCATTATGTAGTGTCCTTCCTTGCCTCTTGTAACATTCTTTATTTTAAAGTCTATTTTATCTGATATGAGTATTGCTACTCCAGCTTTCTTTTGATTTCCATTTGCATGGAATACCTCTTTCCATCCCCTCTCTTTCAGTCTGTATGTGGGCCACAATTTTCATACAACTCCAATCTAGACAAAAGGATGTAAAGACATCTGTACCTCAAATGACTCTCAAAACCTCTACACCAAAAACACTACTTCACAACTTAGAACCTTGCCAGTTACCTGATTTCTCAGTCCATGACAGATCTAAAAGCAAAAACCAGATATAGGGTGCAAAATTAAAGAAATATATATATATATATATATATTTTTTTTTTTTTTTTGCAGTACGCGGGTCTCTCACTGTTGTGGCCTCTCCCGTTGCGGAGCACAGGCTCCGGACATGCAGGCCCAGTGGCCATGGCTCACGGGCCTAGCCGCTCCGCGGCATGTGGGATCTTCCCGGACCAGGGCACGAACCCGTGTCCCCTGCATTGGCAGGTGGACTCTCAACCACTGCGCCACCAGGGAAGCCCAAAGAAATATTATTTAATACTTCAAAGCTGTTCATATAACTAACATTGAACTTCAAGTGCTTTTTTTTTCAATGAAAAAAAATCACATCTACAGGAGACCATGGTCTATGTAACATCATGGCTCTCACAGCCTGTGGTGGTGGTGCCTGTGCCACATCTATGTCTTGTATTTAACAGCTTCAAAGTCGACCCTAGTCTTATGCACAGTCACGCATATCTCACAGGAATAAATAATGACTTTGTGAATAAATTTCATCTCAGGGGGTGGAGAATCATTCTTTCAGATTTACTTATTCAGAGGTTCCCTCATGATTGCTTCATAATATCATCTAAGGCAGGGGGCAGCAAAATATGGCTGTTTTGGTAAATAAAGTTTTATTGAAACACAGCCATGGCCACTCATTTGTACATTGTTCTATGGCTATTTTCTGGCAAGACAGAACTGAGTAGTTGTGGCAGAAACTGTATGGTCTGCAAAGCCTAAAATATTTACTACTTGGTACTTTATAGAAAAAGTTTGCTGGCCGCTGGTCTAAGGACACCTGTTGGACCAATTAGTGACTGAATGTCGTTAGGAAAGAGATGTCATGCAGCCAAGCTCAACATGGTGGGGTGTGTCTGTGTTGGGCGAAGTGGTCAGGAGGAAACAGTGCCATATAAGTCCTGGCTTCATTGCTCTTTCCCATCTTTCTCCATTTTATATCCAACAGCTTTGTAAACACATGAACTCTGCTAGGTTAAGTCTATGTGAATTTTGCCAGAGGGACTCGCTCAAAATCTGGTCATTTGATGATCAAACAAACTCATTCATTCATTCATTCATTCAATAGACTGAGTACATTCTATGTGCAAAGTACCAGGGACATAATGGTGAGTAAACAGACTATGTCTGTACTCATGGAACTCACAGTCCAGTGGGGGAGGCTGAAATTCTCTAGAGAATATAAATGTATATAAAATTGCTACTGTAATTGGTGTAAGAAAGAGGTCATGGTGACACTGAAGTGTCTAACAGGGTCATGACCTACTCAAAAAGGCCAGGGAGGGTTTCCTCAGGAAGCATCACTACAGCTGACAGTTGAGGCCTGAGTGGGAGGAGTTAACTGGGGGAAGAACAGAGGGAAGGTGGCCAAGCAGAGCACAATGCAGGCCTGGAGGTGGGAGAGAGAATGGTGAGTGTTAACTACTAAGAGGAGGCCAGCATATTCTATTCGGAGCAGAAAAAGTGAAGAAGGGAGGAGTGTAAGGTGAAACTGTGGGCCAGATCAAGCTGGGCCTTAGAAGTCCTATTAACAAGTTTTGAGTTATTCCAAGGGCAGAGTTAAACCTAGCAATCCCTGGGTGGCAGTCTTTCTCCCATGGGCCACTACTCTCTTCCTGACCAGTTAATGTTTTTCTCCTTTCCTTTCCCCTTTCCTTCTCTCACCTTTCTCCTTTCCTTTCCTTCTTTTTAAAATCCTGAGCCAAAAAACACCCTATTTTGAATATTCACTTAAGTCTTTATCATATTCAATGAGAAAAAAAAAGGTGGGGGAGGAACAAGATAATAAAGAATTTACTTGTACATCTTAAACTAATACAATACTATATATCAACTATACCTCAAAAAAACTGGGAAAAAATAAGTTGAAAAGCAAAAACAAAAACAAGAATTTACTAAGCAGCTTTTTGTGAATATATTAAACATGTATAAAGGGAATTATGTGGGCTGACTCCATCCCTCTTTCTGTCTGGCGAGTGAGTGGGTATTCACCCAGCCATGGGCTGCTTCCCGCTGGGAACAGCAAAATTTTTAACTTCAATTATACGATTTGATGAATAGTACTTTGTAGCTGAAAGGCAAGGAAAGGCGCCAGGGGAGACTCCTGAAAATAGGAGGTAATACAGAGAAGTAAAAAAAAATCTCAGAAACAAGACATGTGAACCATGGCTCAGCCACTTAATAATAACTGTGTGATCCTGGGCAAGTTACTTAACTTTTTCTGACTTCTGGATTCCCCATTTGTAAAAAAGAGACTAATCAGGTGTCCATCACAGAGTTGTTACAAGGATTAAATAAGATAATGTAAAGGTATCTAACACCTAGCAGGAGATCAGATATCATTTTCTTCCTTTCCTAAAAGTAAAATCTATTTCTATTTCTGATATATATTATGGGAGAGAGAAAACAGGGTAAGTGGTAATAGAAGGTATAAATAAGGAAGTAAAGGTGGAAAAAGTCTTATCTGTAGTTATAGTACGTGGCTTCCTTGTTGGTTTATAGTGCTTTGTAAACTTAACCGACTTTTGTTCTTTAACGTAGTAACTCAAAATGACTAATACCTTAAAATGACCTTATCCCCAGTCCTCCTAAGCAGGTAAAAAAAAAAAACAGAAAAAATACATGAAGTCAAAGGTAGAGAAGTACCTTTGACTATGGAATTAAAAGTTATTATGGATAATATATAATGACATATTTGAGAATATTTATAAATTAAAAAACAGCAACGACAAAACTGTCACCTCCTGCTCTTCTCAACATTGACCATATGCTGCACACCTGGCTGCTAAGAACGTCATTGGTAATCACTGTGATTGGATTTAAGGTAGAGATTAGCAGTACCAAAGGAAGTAATTATTTCTACATATGAAATCAGTCTTACTCTGATTCTCAGAAGTCAGAAGAACTAAAAAGCAAAAATTATGCTTTAGATATAGAATGGCTTAAAGAACCACTACCAATGTCTTATTGTGCAACTCTAACCATCTTTTAAGTGTTACACTTTTTGATTAGGAAATGCTAATGCAAGCACCATGCAGTTCTTTGTACCTTTTAGGGAAACATTAAGTACTTTGAAATGTAGCCAAGTTAGTGCTCTGAGAAGGAGCCCAATTGTTACTGGACTGTTTGTTTTTCATTCTTCCAACTAATTAAGGGCACAGAGAGTGAAGTGGTCTATTAAAGGTGGTATTATAGGTGGAAGCATGGGCAGTCATGGATCTCTGGCTTCCCCAAATGAAGACTTGAACCGTGCTGTATAGCTGAGCATTTAGATAAAGCTGAAGGGCAAAAATCTAAAGCATATTTAAATATTTAAGCAAGAAGTTAGTTGTCAATTATGGAAGGTTCTATTTAAAGTTATCTTATTAAAAACAAATGAACTGAATAGTACTTATATGTCAAAATAGAATTTGGGGAAACAGCCTAAGGTTTCTTTGTAGGCCTAGCCTCAGCATTTTTAGAACCAGAAGCTTACAAAGGCAAAATTTTCTTTAATTATACCCTTAATGATAAATCACTCTGGCCACTTGCTCAGTGCTGGGGAGACTTTCCCTTGCTTTCACGTTTAGGAAATCTTCCTTCCAACTCCTTGAAATTTACTCATCATAATTTATATTATCAGGTGGCGTTCAGCTAATAGCAGTGTCATGGGAAATAAAATGGCACAAGAATTCTGGACACACCTTGAAAGAATTGGCTACATTTTTTAAGACCACAGAGTTGCGAAAAATGAACGCTCATAGAGTGGATGAGTGCTTGTCGGAGAGGCTGTACAGCTAGGGTGCCTTCTCCCCAGTGCCTGCTGGGGAAGAGCTGGGCAAACCCATCTCCAAGCTCTTCCCACTCATGATGTTTTATGATTCTGAGACTTTCTTCTAAACCAATCTGGTTCTTCTCTGCACGCCCTAAGCCATGTAATGATTTAATTTTTGGTGCATTGCTTGGTAACCATGTTTTATGCACAAAGTACTGTCTTTTGGTAACAAAGGAGTATTAAAATGAGGACACACTCACTCCAAAAATCAGAAAAAGAATGTTGCTGTTTTAAAAGGAAAAAATATTTCTTATCTTACTACCACCAGTGTCTAATTAGCTTTGCTTCTACTTTTGTTTGAAATATACTCCCCAAGTCTGATTCTCATCTTTTGAATTCAAGTCTACATAATGAAGTAAACTGTAAATAAAATAGCAGCCTTTTCCATGGAGAGAAAACATTTGCAAAAGTAAACATCCTTCCACTGTTAAAGATGAAATTACTTGGATACATATTCCAATTCTTATTTCATTTCCAAACTCTCAACTTTCAGGGTCTGAAAGGTGGTACAGTGGACTACTCTTAACAGTATCTAATGACTTCTATATATTTTTTTACCTTCTTAAAAATATTCAAACATTTTTCATATTTTTAATTTGGTAAAGGGGAAAGAATTTAGAGGGGAGATAGAATAACAATTATGAGTTGTGATTAAATCCCACAGAGGCCAAAATCATGACTTTAAAACACAAACAGATATTTTTCTGAGCCAAAGACAGTTCTCATGGATTCCAGCCAGTTTCAAAAAGTCCAGATAGTGGTTAAGGATTCTTGAAGCTCTGGATCCCTTCTGGATCCACAGGGTACATGCCTCTAAAGTGTAAGTTGGGGAGGAGGAAAGGAAGGACTCAAATGAGGATGGTAAACTAAATATCCAGGAATAGGAGAATGGTTATTAATAATGGCGCCTTCATATAATGAAATTCTATGCAACCATTAATAACTGTGGTATGGAAAAATGACAACAAATAATATTCCCCAAACAACATGCACATTATAATAGATACAGAAGACAAGAAAGTGTGGAAAACACTACAGAAAAAGATGAAGAGCATGGTTGGATTAAGGATGATTTTTTTAATTCTTTATGATTGTTCCCCATTTTCAGTGCTTAACATATGCTGCTTTTTAATTAGGACTTTTTTTTTCTTATTAAAAAAAGGGAAATGTTGACAGAAAAGGAGGAAGGAAGAAAAACAATACAACACTCATAGCAGAAGGCAGGCATTTGTTAGTGCCTATGCAATGAACGTGCTACACCCCTCTGATGGAGAAATGTGTCTATGCTTGGCAATTTGGTGTTTTATATTATACAGCCAGCAAACTTCTATTTTAAAAACTATAGCCAACATGCTGGAAGAAGCAGTCTCTACTAAAGGCAAAAATAAGAGTACTCTGGATCCAGGCTTCAGCATGTAGCCACCACCAAGTTAAACTGCAATAATTTCTCACCTGAAAGTAATTACAGCATATGGTAACTTGTACTGAAGAGAGTAGGGTGGATGCATGGAGTCTCTTATGACACTACTAACAACAACAACACCAAAAAGCACCCTTTATAGTTTTTGAGATCAACAGTTTGAAAGACCAAATGTCTTCAGCCCACTCCTCAGCTGCAAACGAAAACAGGGAGTCCTGATCCAGACATGAAACCACGTAGATCAGGAAACAGCACTAAAAGGTTCCATAACAAGAAAACAGGAGCCTCTTGTTTAGCTGTTACAAAAAAGAAGTTCAGACACTTTTTACTCATCCTTTCCAGGATAACTCCTTTTCCATAACAAAAAAGTTTCTTAATTCCCCACTGATAGTTGTAGCTTTTCCTATCCATGGACTGAACAAAGATACAGCCACAAAAGCCTACAACAAATTCAGAAAACATTTAAATGGCTTGCATGCTATCAATCACAACAGTCTCCATTCTGGAGACACATCACGCTCAGTTTCTCACAATGCTTTTGGAAGATGACTGGGAGGCCCCTAGAACAACTATGAAAGTTCCTAAGGGTTCCAGGTTCACAGGTTGAGAACCACTACCACAAAGTATATATGACATAAGGGACCAAGGCCATAATCTCAAGAACTTTATCTTTCCAATGGTTATCACTAGAAATACAGCTATTAACCATCTTCATGCACACATTCACAAAAGAAATACAGAACTTCACAGTGAGGTGCTAAGTACAGGAAATGAAAACAGCCATGAATGAGTCACTCGCTGTGGGCCCCCAAGTGTGTATGGCACTTCTGAGCCCAAGGGGTTCTTCTGTTGGCTCTGTGGCAGAGGTTTAACAAAGGAGGTAGTGACTGAGAACCCTGACAGGGGGTTTCTTTTCTAAAAAGTAGAGGGTAAAGTTGTCTTCTTTTTCCTTATAAAGCCTTCCTGTGTCAATAGGCTACCCGCCTCCAACCCCCCAGCAAAAACAGGGGCGGCCCCTAAATGCCAAAAGAATAATTGTCAGGGCTTTGCATGCTGAAATTGACTTGGCAAGCTTTCCATCTTGCAAAGAACACAAAGAGCTTAGTTTAGTCTGTGTGTAAATGCTTTATAATCATTACCAAAATATCCAAAGCAACATGCTCAAGGGGGTGTAATGATTCTTTGTCTCTCCCCCAACGCCCCTTAACTGTAAGCTCTGACATCCATTTATTTACTTATAGCTCCTAGCAGAAGCCACCTTCCTTGGTCAACACGTACTCTTGGCTGCCATAGGTGCTTTTGAACAAACGGTATATATGGAACCACACACAGTGGGTAGAACCCCCAAGCTCAATCTATCCCAGTCCCGTGTACTCCGGAGTGTCCAGATCTACTCAATAGGACTGGGAAGGGATCTGCCCTAATTAAAGAGCACTGGAAATGCACACCTTCGTAAAGATTAATGGGGCTAGGGACTTGGGAAAGGGCTTGGTGGACCCTTCTTAGAGGACACAAGGAGAGCCCTGATACCAGTTAGAAGAGCCCTGATACTTGGTTTGACCCAAATTCATAGGATCTAGCCTGGGCCACACTATCTAGGCCAAGTGTTCACGCTGCTGCATGTGGTTTTCTAGATGCTTTTGGATGCTCCTTGATGCTTTCTGACTTAAGCAGACCTCCTGCTGTATAACTCCCTTGCTACCACCCAGAATGAACTAAATAATGGAGAACAGTGAAGGAGCATGAACTTGATTCACACTGTGCCCTAATCTGAGATTTGACCAAGCCTAGGTATTTTTTCTTACTCCCTGGTGTTCTCTATGTTCTCTTCTCTCACTACTTCATGATGCAGGTCCTTGGTGAAAGGGCTCTGGCCTTCTTTGATTTTGTCAGTGTAGTCAAAGCTATACCATGATTGCTGCAGAGCGTTCTCTCCCACCTTTAAACAAATCATTATTCCGAATGAGAAAGAACTCAAGCAGTAGAACATAAGCTTGGGAAGACTGGGTGGGTTCTAAAGGCAGTTGGAGTTCCTGCTCTGCCATAGTGTTCTGTGGCTTGGGGCAGACTGACTTTACATCTTTCAATTTAACTTTCCAATAAAGCATAGGTTAGTAGTAGTATTTGCCTGATATATTGTTTTCAGTATCAAAGGGAACAGTATATTTAAAATGCTTTAGTAGAGTACCTGGCCAGGAAGACAGTAAATTTCATGTTGCTATGGTATTAGAGAAGATTTTTAAAGTCCTGGTTGGTGAAAGAGGCACACCAGTAAGAGCTTGGGTGAGCCTAGCCCTTTGAATCAGCAGACTTCGTCCTCTAGTTCAGAACAGTTATGGCCCGTTTAGACCGAGAAGCCAGTCACTTCATGTTAAGTCCCTCCAAATTGGCAGAATCATAGTTCCCTATCACCTCTCTGCTAAATAACAGGCACCAGTTCCTGGCCAAATTCCAATTTCTTCAGCTTGCCAATCTCCATCTTGGCAAGGAACAAAATAACACACACTCTGAAAATAAAAGTTTAGTACTGACTAAAAGGACTCCCCTTGCCTTCAGTGATGTAAGGCTGAGTAATATATTCTCCTCATGATGCTAATAGGCAAAAATCCATTATTTATTTTCCTATCTCACTTGATGTCCCAAGAGGGAAGGTATGTTTGATGAACGAAGAGATAAAATTGTATCATTATGTCTCCACCAAGATAAGTTATGTGTTCCTGTCATATGTCAGGCACTGGGCACCGCATTTTATATATATGATCTCAAATCATATGTTGGGATTCTAGAAAACAACCAGAAGGTTCAGGACACCAAAGATTTGACATAAAACTAAAGTAGATGGAATATTAAAAACAAAACAAAAGCTCTAAGTTAGAAATCCATTTGTGTCATTTTATCAAAAGTTTTCCCTGACACATTTTGGAAATGTCTTCAAAGTCCATGCAAAGTTCACATACAAAAACCAATCTCATTATTTTAAGGTCACAATTGGTTCTCTGACCAAAAACAGTATTAGCTGACCCAAATCCTGACTTGATTCACTAGCTTTAGTTCCAAGGAACTTTTCCCTGTTGTCAGAAGTCAAATTCACCTTCAATGAACCAGATTTTGCCATGGCTGAGGGATATTCCAAAAAATGAAAATTCCAAAAGTAGAGTGCCAAAACTGTTCTGAGCAGTGGCAATGTTGTTAAAATGAAGTTACAGCAGCTCTCTGCCCATTGAAATCATTTTCTCTCTTAGCTCCTTTTTTTTTTAAAATAAATTTATTTATTTAATGTATTTATTTTTAAATAAACAAATTTAATTTATTTAATTAAATAAATTCAATTTATTTGTGTTGGGTCTTTGTTGCTGCACGCGGGCTTTCTCTAGTTGAGGAGAGCGGGGGCTACTCTTCGTTGTGGTGCACGGGCTTCTCATTGTGGTGGCTTCTCTTGCTGCAGAGCACAGACTCTAGGCACACGGGCTCAGTAGTTGTGGCTTGTGGGCTCTAGAGTGCAGGCTCAGTAGTTTTGGTGCACAGGCTTACTTGATCTATGGCATGTGGGATCTTCCTGGACCAGGGCTCAAACTCATGTGCCCTGCATTGGCAGGAGGATTCTTAACCACTGCAACACCAGGGAAGCCCCTCTCTCTTGGCTCTTGAGACACAGCTCAGTTTTCTGCTTTTCTGTCTCTGCCGGACACCCAAAGATTAGTGTCTTCTGTCTCTTTTCTCTACCTCATTCCTTTTGCACCTTTTGTCCCCCCTTTAAAGAGAACACCTTCTTAAAATGTTTATGTATCCAACACTATGTCTCTGGTGTTTCTATTTAAATCTTTTATCATGAATATTTCCAAATATACAGAAAGTAAAAAGAATATAACAAAGACCATGGACTCACCCACCTTTCAACAACCGTTAATGATTTGCCATACTTATTTCTCCTCTACCCTCTGCCTTCATTTTTTCTGAAATATTTAAAAGTAAAGCCCAGGACATCATGTCATTTCACACTAAGATACTTCATTATGTATCTAGAAAAATAAAAAGGAAAGGACATTCTCTCACGTAAATACGATGTCATTGATACATTAACAAGATTAACAATAACTTTTTATTATCATCTAATACATAGTATACACGTTCAAATTTCGCTGGTGGTCTTTTCCTTTACTTCAGCCATAAGGAATAACTCGACATTTGCCACATGCTGTTTTTCATCCACCTTCAACCTGTACATATGAGCCGTATTCTCTTATCTTCCATGGCCCAACTTACCTCTGAGGTGCTTTCACCAATCCCTTTGGCACAGTTAGACATTTCCTCTCAAATGCTCCCAAAACACTTTGTACACTGGACATTATTTATAGGTATTTTGTATTTAGTCTTAAACCTATAATTTCTACAACACTAAACTGTGAATTCCTCAATGTCTGTTTTTTTCATCTGCAAAATAAGGAGAATAATACCAACTCTATGTGTCCGAACTTTTTTAAAAAAGATATAAAGAATAGAAAGCATAAATCATATTATCAGGCAGATAATTGGAGCTTTACAAAAGTTAGTTTCCTTCTTTTCCCCTAGTAAGTATAAATGTATCAGACTAGACTCAAATACCTGGGAGGCCAGGAGGGAATCGTTCCCCAGTACAGGAAGATAGATTGAATAAGGGAAGATGTGGGAAAGGAGAAGCAAAATGGCTGCAAGGTCAAGTACTGCCCTGGGACTTTACCAGTTGCAACATTTTTTCTGTAACACACAATCTGTCTATTCCAGTCACAGGTCCTTAGATAAAAGAAGAGAAAGGAAAGCTGTCATTTGGAATTTATAGATGGTAACTCTTGATCTCTGAATCTCCTGTTCACCTCTGAGCTCTTTATTATGCTAGGTTGGTCTAGCCAAGAGGAGGCCTGAAGGCACTCAGGGTGACTTATTAGTCAATTAATGGGTGAAGAAGAGGTTGAGAAAGCCAACAAAAATTTGTGGGAGACTTCAGGTTCTCGAAAGTTGCATTTTTCAAATAATTAATTAATTAGTTTATTTTTGGCTGTGTTGGGTCTTCACTGCTGCGTGCGGGCTTCCTCTAGTTGCGGCAAGCAGGGGCTACTCTTCATTGTGGTGTGCGGGCTTCTCATTGCGGTGGCTTCTCTTGTTGTGGAGCACGGGTTTAGTTGCTCCGTGGCATGTGGGATCTTCCTGGACCAGGGCTCGAACCCATGTCCCCTGCATTGGCAGGCGGATTCTTAACCACTCTAAAGATGCATTTTTATCTTTTAAGATTCACATCTTTCTAGGGCTGGAAGAAGTAGGGGTTGGCCTATGAACATGTAGCGTTGCTATGGAAACAGCAACAGAGGTGTAGGCAAGAGATGTGGGTTCTGGTGCTGGCTCTGGGCATGACCAGGGGCACATCAGTTACCTTCAACAGGCCTCAGTGGCAGAATAAGGGGATTGGAGGAAACTGGTTCCAAGAGCCAAAGAGACAAAAATTCAAAGAGAATAGAAAGGTTAAGTGACTGGCTCAATATCACCGTGCTTGTAAGAAAAAACAGAGAGCAGAGTTGGAAGAAATATGAAAAGTGATGTAGTTTGAAAACTGTTAAAAGAATCATATGATTTTCAAGAGCTCTGTTCTAGTGCTGGGACTGTGGCATTTTAAAATGCATTTAAAGCTAACTTGGACTATATGAAAATAATTTTCTTCTTTGGTTTTATTCCACAAAGATCTGGAAAACATTCCCAGCCCTGTGTCAACCTTAAATGAGAAAAGAATCTTTAAAGAGCCACTGATTTGTAATGGAAAACTCAGATAAATCAACTATTTATACTCTGAGATTTTTATATTTCTTTTTGCCCTTTCTTCAGAACACACAGCTAAGAAAAGCCATGATGTAAGTCTGCACTGTTAGACCCCATTGGCAGGCTGTTTATTCTGTATCTACAGCCTAGCAGCTTCTCTGACTATAGCACTTCATGGACAAACAACCAAAGAACACATTCAAGCTTAAAAAAAGTACAAGTGTTGATTAATCTAGCATGAGCCTGGAGAGAAAGGGGTGCCAGAACGCCTAAGTTTTCATTTCTGGTCCAAGGTTTATTAGTCAAAGTTATTTAAGCTTTCTGAAGCCTGAATTCCTCCTCTTGAAAAACAGGGCGAATAATTACCTATTTACTGATATAACAATCAATGTACACATAAAAGGTATTACAAGCACTTACCTGATAAGCGAAACTGGAAATAAGTCTTCATTAAATGCCTACTATCAAATGTCTTGATCTATACTTAACATTCCAACTGAGATCCAATATCAGAAGACTTACTGAGCTCTTCCTTAAGTACACACGCTTACAATTTCACTGCTTTAGTTGTGTTTAATATCTGGGAAATCACGCCCAACTCCATGCATTTCTTTAAGAAACACCCGGCCTAATGAAGAGTAGGTCTAAAGGGGTATAATCAAAATGTGTACATGAGATAGTGTGTTGGGTGAGGGAGACTAGACCACATAGTATGAAGAGTGGTGGCTAAAGAAACTGAGTATTACATCTGGAAAAAAGAATAGAGCCCTTCCCACTGAAGGACCACAGTGTGACAAGAGAAGTAGTCTTGCCTGACTTAGCTCTGGAGGCAGAAGAAGGATAAATGAATAAAGATCCTGGGAGCTGGATTTCAGCTCATAAGGAAGCACTTTCAGACACTGACAGCTGTATAACAACAGAGTAGATGGGCATAGAAAATGCTTAGTGCCTGATAATATGGGGATAGATGAGATGACTACACTGCCTTCTGAACCTCATACTTGATTTGAAAGAAACCTTGACTTTCTATTAGGACTCAGAATTCTTAAGAATATGGACCTGAATCACAGATCCCCAAGTTCTGTTCCCCTCTCTGAAGCCCTATCCATGCCCTCCCTACAAGTAAAAACACCAGTAAGGGTATGTTACAATGATTTTTACTGAAAATGGAAGAAAAAGATAAAGGGTGCCATTGCTAAATTAGGTTATCTGGTTTTCAATGTGCCTTTTTTTAGCCATCAGATAGCTTTACTGCAGCTGGCTGAATTTACTGTCTTCAAATGTGTGTGACTAGGGCAATAAAAGGAAACGAACTTTTTATTTTTTCATTTTAAGAGAAACCAAATAAAATACTCAACAGGATTTTTTTCCCTAATGTGGCCATGCAAGCACAGCATGGCTGATTTGCAACTGAGCACTATTAACATCTATTTATAGCCAGTATTTTCATAGACGAATCACATTTACCATGAGACTGTTAATATTAAGGGCTCAACCAGCTCTGCTGAGCACCCCATATAACCCTACTACATCTCTTTCCATTCCCCTTCCAGGGAACTAAGTTATAGCTTTATGGTTCCATGCAGAGAGAGGGGGAAATCCAAGTGGAAATGTAAAGCTAGCCGGCAGCCTGCTCTCTAAATTCAGCAAGTGTGGGATGTTAAGCACTTTCAAACTTAAGGCACTGAATCACTTCCACGTTTGTCCCTTGGTGAAGAGCATCCTACAGTTAGCACAGACTCACTCTGCATTATGCAGCCATCTTGCCATCAAAACAATTCATCCCTCAAATTTCCTACCAAACAAGTTTAAACGAGACCACTTCATAAAATGTCACATACATAAAAACAGAACTAATGACTATTCAAGGTGCTGTCAAATAAAAAGGAGGAGTGCAGCGGATGTTCACCTCATTTTATGCATTTGAGAGTGTACTTGGGGAGGTGGGGGTGAGAGAGAGCGAAAAGTCAGGGTATATATGATAAAAGTTTTCAAAATTCAGTGACATTAACAAGAATTTTCTAGTTAGTCTTGGGGATCCAGTGTCCCTTCTCCACGCACATGTGTGTGCACGCACGTGTGCACGTGTGTGCGCACGCACACACACACACACACACACACACTGAACTTTGTGTAGGTACCAGCACTACCCTGATTTTGATATTAATTTCCCTGTCTTTGATGTCTCCTACGAGTCTCCACGCTTAGCCTACCTTTACCAAGCCCTTTCCTACAATCTTTACTACAGGCTAAAAGTCTTTAAGATTAAATAATATACACAAAGCACTTAAAACAGTGCCGGGCATGTAGTAAGAGGTCCATACACATTAGCTACTTCTGTACACTCCAGCTACTTCTATGAGATTCTCAGTACCATTTTTCTGAATTTCTAGCCAGTGGTTCACAGATGAATCATTTTTACCATGAGGCAGTTCCTACTTACAGCCAGTCAGCTCTGTTGAGGACTGCATGATTCAGTCTTTCAAATGAATCCCTGATGAGGTACAACTCTGTTGAACACTGAGGAGACAGACATGAACAACAGGGGCCCTAAGCTCACAGAGCATGAACAATAAACCCATTACCAGGTACCATTATCTCCATTTTCCACTTGAAGGCTCACAGAGGTAGAGGAGGTTGTCCAAGGCCACAGAGCTAACATATTGGAGCCGCAATTAAAGTCCAGATCCATCTGATCCCACAGTCTCATAGTCTTTCTGTTATACTATACCTCCTGCCTTCCCCCAAGATGCCAGCAAAGTGGCTGAGAAAAGCCACTTTGTGGCCTTTAAAGTTTAAGAATAACAATGCATTCAGTTAAGTTTCTGCACGTAAATAATGCATGAAAACAAAACATCTTTACTGAATGGACCAATTGCTGAAAAGGCCAGGGAGTTTTGACTTCATATTGTTCAGATTTTTGTGTAATTCTGGGTAGCCAGAATTAACTGTACCCATATCAACAAAAGGGACATTAGTCCAGATACAAAAATAAGCTTGCACAAATTGGCTAATATGATAACTGACATAGTAGGTACTTCATCAATGTTTGTTGAATAACTTAATGTTGAACTAGGATTTTTTCCTTTACTATGTATGCCTTCTTATAAAACCCTAGGTAGATACAGCATAGTGATTTGCTGGACTCTGGAACCAGACTGTCCAAGTTAGGACCTGGCTCTGCCACTTTCTAGCAGTACGACCTTTGGCAAGTTACTTAACAGCTACAAGCCTCAGTTTCCTCTTTTGCAAAAGGGAGATAAACAACAGTTTTTAAGAAGACTAAATGAGTTAATCAAAAGAAAGCATTTAGAACAGACTTGTATTTGGTAAGTACTGAATTTAATGTAATCTACCATTATTATTACTTTCTTCTTTAAATTGGAGTAGTTTTGATTGGTTACGTCATAGTAAATGATCAAGACCAAAACCAATTTCTTTCACTGAACCTTTTTGAAGTTCTTTTATACAAGCAAAATATCCTCTTTCCACCATTCAAACATGAAAATAAACAGGTACACAGAGACTAAATTATGTTTAGCACTCAATTATATAGAATAAACAGTTTTTGCTATCTAAAGATTAATAAAGAATGATTAAGAAAATTCAATTTTTATAGTAAAGAGTTGGCTAGGGGCATGTATATTGGGGGGAGGTGGTAGGTAGAATAGGCCTCAATTGACATTTGGTCATTTCCTGTAACTAAATTAAGTAAATAATTGCAAATTCTCTACTAGTCCTTCTTCTTCATGAATACATCCTTACCAAGATACACCACGATTTTAACCAGCTTAAGCCAAAGAAAAACTGACCGAGGTCACCACATAGGAAAATAAAGTAGAATCCGCTTCTCAGGGCCAACTACACTGTATTTGTATCCATAGATACAAGACAACAGAGAAGCAGGGAATTCTAAAGCGGGAAGTCCCGGGACCTCAGAGATCATCTAGTCTCAGGCGTAAATCCTGCAGTCAGAGGGACCCACTGGGGAGTAAGGAACAAGGTAGAGGTCAAGGTAAAGAACCCCTGGTCCTTGTTTCATCCTGAATGACCTCATGGGGCCAACCTAGACTAATATCCTTATTTTACAAGTGACAACCAGAGCTTTGCTAATTAAAAGCAGAGTTGAGATCAGAAGCCATGTTTACTGATTCCCAGTCTATCGCTCTCTTACAGTCCTCAAGGGTGCCATTCTGTGGCTCTGAGAGTCACAGATAATCAACGCATTAGGCTGTGCTAAATTTGACAACTAAGCAGGTTTTCTCCTTGCAAAACCATCAGGTATTATGTCACTACCGACACTTTATGAAGAGTAAGGCATCATTATTTGGTATAAGCAAAAGCAACTTTCCATTCTGTTTTTTTTTTTCTTTGTAACCTGAAAATCCCAAACCACTGTTGCCATTACAAAATTTTTCTTTTCCTCAGTATGCAAGGCCAAGCACAGATGCATTAAAAATTTGCCAAGAGAAACAATGAAGTCACTGATAATACAAAGCATGAGAGTATCATGAAATTCATGTCTGTGTTTTCTTCCACTCGATACTTAATTACTTCTCATTACTGATCATTTTGTGGTTGTTGGCAGAAGGGCAAGGAAACTCCACCATTGTAAACATGACGAGACACACTCCTCAGTAGACCAGAAGTCTGCACACGATGGGTCTGTTCACAAACCCAGTATGAGAGCCAGCAAGAATGTTGATGCTATTTTCCCTAGCCCTTAAAGAAGACTGGTGGTTTCAGAAAAACTCTAATCAATTTAAAAAGAATAAACATGGTATAAAAATGTTTCGGGTCATTCCTTTTTTATCGCTTATAAATATCATCACTGTCAAATGATCTGTGCTCTCCTGGCAGATTTCACTCAACTCACTTTAAGAATGAGGTGAGAGGGAATATAGCGAATATTTTATAATAACTATAAATGGACTATAACCTTTAAAAATTATGAATCACTATATTGTACACCTGTAACATATAATATTGTACATCAACTTTAACTCAATTAAAAAAAAAAAGAATGAGGTGAGGGAAGATAGAACATATAGAGAGAACCATTCAGTTTTCTGTAGCAGTTCAGGGTTGCCTTAAACTCAAAGAGCACTACTTATGAGCAAAGCTTAGCAAGCTACCCTGCTAAATAGAAACTTACATTATCTTGGCATTCTGGTAGGCATACCTTGGATAAGATTAACAGTGGTAGAGGAATCTTTATTGATTAGTAGCAGAATACAAGTTGATTCTTATCAGTAGGCTATTGTTCCACATATGAATATGTGGGTAAGAGGAAAGCACAGGAATGCATCACAGAAATCATAAAAAATAACCTTACGCTTCCAGGAAACTAAAAGAAGTAAAGAACCAAATATATTTTACCCCTCTTTTAAACTAGATTTTTATTTGATTTTCACAGAAGTCTGAATCCGTAAGTGTGACAGACCTAGAGTTTTTCAAAGATGGCTGCAGTTAACTAACTCTTCCCCATCCTCTGCAATGTGACTCTGCAGCTCCTTCCATCAAGAGGCAAATCTATTTCCCCACTTCCTGAATTTGGGCTAGCGTGCCATTCTTTCACCAATAAAAATAAGGCCTTGGAGTCTCATACTCTTGAGATGCTGACCTGAGACCGCCATAAGGGGAAGCCCGGTCTAGCCTACCAGAGGTTGAAAGCCCATGTGGAGCAGAGATGAGATGATCCAGCTGAGATCTAGCCCAACTAGCTGACAGTCAGATATGGGAGTGAGCCCATCTTAGATCATTCACACCCAGCTGAGCTGCAAGATGACTGAAAATGCAGAGTGGCCCATACAATTTTGAGCCATTGTTATTTAGCAATGTTATCTAAGTTGTGGGATAGGCCACAAAATAGAAAGAGCAAACCATTCACTCTGTTGAACAGCCATTAGGTATGAAGCATCAGGTCAGAAACCCTATGAGACATATGAATGGAGACTATTAATATTTGGTGGAAGACATGGATGGCCCTGCCCTTCATGTGAGAACATATCTGTAAATAAATTGGTATGTAATATTTATTTGTTTTAAACATATCTGGTCTACATTAACAACCATTACTCCTATAGGCCAGAGCAATGATCTTTCTGAGGTGTTTAAGACAATCCAATGGGGTGGGAGAAAAATAATTAGATATCTTATTTTTGTATTAATATTTTTCCTTTTTGAATATGTTTTCATAAGGTACATAGCATATATTAATATGCTAGTATAGGAATATTATCTATAAATACATAAATACACACATAATGGGGTTTTCCACAGTCATAAATCTTATATATCCTCAACCTTCTATCCCTACATAAAAATGTACTCCTTCTATGTCTTTGCTTTTCTCAAATAAATAAATTCTTCCTTGGCTACGTAGGGGAGAGTCAGTGACAACTACTGCCACAGACCACTGTTCATCTGTATTGTAATTATTGATAAGTCATCTCTTCGGCAAGGCTATAAGCATTTTTCACACATGGTGTCTGTAAACATTTCAGACAGGGTGTCTATAGCCATCTGTCTTTGGCAGTACAGTATAATAGCATGACACATGATTTTTATGAGCACAGGTTCTGAAGCCAGGTTGCCTGGATTCACATCCCAGTTCTGCCTCTTACTAGCTGTGTAACCTTCATCTGTGCTTCCATTTCTTTGCTGTAGATGGAGATAATAATATTCCCTACCTCATAGGGTTGTTATAAGAATTGAATGAGTTAATAAATGTAAAATGCTTAGAAGAATGCCTGGACATGTAGTAACTGCTCAGTAAGTATTAGCTGTCATCATCATTACCACCACCATCATCACCATCACTGTCTATCTCCAGCGTCTAATAGAGTAAATAAATGTGTGATGGAGGGAAGTAAGAAAGAACATGAGTTGTAGAGAAAACACATTACGTGACTTTTTAAAATTTTGAAAGTGAATGTTTTAAATTTCTCCAGATGGACATTGTAACTTCAAGGCAGGGTGTCCCACTAGTATCACTTGATAGTTGGTTTGTTACTGACAAATAAAATATGTAAATAATAAACACATAAGGCAATAAGCACCTTCAAGTTCTGCTTTTACATCCTGATTGTTATGATGAGGCTATTGAAAATTCTCAGTTGAAAATTATTGCTGGGATTATTTCCTTAAGCACTGTCTTTTAACTGTGATCTCTCCTCTGGTGAAAATCAAGTCACAGGTCTATATGTAGTCCATATGTAGCACTTAGATTACTGTGGATTTCCTATAAGATGCAGACCCACAAACCCATGTCTTTTAAATATACTATTGATAATCTATGCTAAAAGAAAGGCACAGTGGCAATAATCGTTATACATCCTAGGAGAAAGGGGGCCACAGAGATCACCTCCTCACCACCCCTCACTTCACAATTCAGGGCACTGCCCTCAGAGAGGGTCAGTGTCTTAACTAATCCCACAGCTGATTTGTGACAGAATTCTTTTCACATGACTTCTGTCTAGTTCAGTGCACTTTTCATGATCCCAGATTTACGAACTATTTCCATAAACTTTACATTTGAAAATGTATCACTTGTATTAAGGGAAGTAAGGAAGCCACACCATAAATAACCAATTTAGTGCACGAAACACAGTGGGCCTTCAATAAATGCTTGTTGAAGGATGGGTGGAGAGATGAATGGAGGCTTAGCTGGTTGGCTGTGAAGTCCTCAAGGTTCCTAAACTGTTCTACACTCAGGTTTCTCAAGTGGTGCCAGCAAGCTGGGAGTGGTAAGAGTCACTTCCTAAACAGAGTACCCAAGAAAGACACAAAGCCATTCTTTCAATCTTCTTTTCTTTCCCCCTTTATTCACAGCTCACAACTCATTAGATGAAAGAGGTAATCAAATAAATTTACTTCAATCCTTGAAAATTTTTTCTAACTATAAAGGTAATAGAGAAACACTATAAAATTGGGGGAATAAAAATAAAGTTAATAATAAAAGCTAATGTTTATTGAGTGACAATTTTGTATGAGGTATGTTGCAAACATTTGACATGTGTTGACTCAGTTAATCCTCACACCAACTTTAGGTTATAAATATACTACTACTATCATCCTCATTTTACAGATGAGAAAGGCACAGAGGTATTAAGTAACTTGTCCAGAGTTTTACAGCCAATAAGTAATGGAGTAGAGATTTGAACACAGGCAGAGCGGGTCCAGAG
>NW_006780023.1:679436-683232 GCF_000442215.2 Lipotes vexillifer
GTCCATGGTCAGCCATTCTTTTATACTGTCACTGTTCAAATTCTGCTTTCCAATGCAAATTATAAAGAAAAGAACTGATTTAAAAATTGATAAACTTGACTAAATTAAAATGTAAAACTTCTATACCACAAAAGATATAAAGTGAAAATGTAAGCTACAGACCAGAAAAGATAACATCAAAACATATAATCAACAAAACAGTTATTTATAGAGTATGTAACGAATTCCTACAAATTCATAAGAGAAAGACAAATAATACAAAAGAAAAATGGGCAAAGACTATGAACAAGCAATTTATGAAGAAATTCAAAGGGGCTCTAAACACAAAAAAGGATGCCTGCTCTCATTAGTTATAGAATGCAAATTAAAAAGTCAGATAGCATTTCACTTACCATATTGGTAAAAATTATAAATTCCCTCATAGCAAGCGTTGATAAAGATACAGAGCAATGAGAACTCTTATACTCTGCTATAAATTGGTACTCCATTTAGGAGAGCCAAAATCCCATTCCTATGCTGTAGAGAATACTACCGGAAGAAATGGATGTTCACAGGAAAAAATACGTAACATAAGTAAAATGGAGCAAGAAAGAATCTCCAAAATATAGGATGAAAAAACAGTTTCAGAATGATACATTCAATATGCTGTATTTACATTAGGTTTGAAAATCTCCAAAGCAATACTATATATTGCTCAGCAATATATACACATGCATTAAAAGTATAAAGTAAAGTATAAAACATGCGTGGGAATAATAAACACCAAATTCAAGATGGTTACTTCTGGAGTAGGGTGGGTACAGAGTGGGTTAAGGAAGAGGTACATAGGGACTTCTACTATATCTATAATATCAATATTTTACTTAAACTGTTTTCTAATGTATATAGTACCTTAGGATTTTACAAATCTGTGTGCTAGCATGTAGTGATTCATTATATTTCCATACTTTTCTGTATGCTTGACCTTTCCAGATTTTCTTTTTTTGGTCACGCTGTGCACGGCATGTGGGATCCTAGTTCCCAGACCAGGGATTGAATGCGTGCCCCCTGCAGGAGAAGCGCAGAGTCCCAAGCGCTGGACCGTCAGGGAATTCCCTCCAGATTTTTAAAGAAATATTATTACAAATGAAAAGCAAGGTACCAATAATGATGAAAGGGACTTCCCTGGTGGTCCAGTGGTAAAGAATCCACCTTCCAATTCAGGGGACACGGGTTCCAACCCTGGTCGGGGAACTAAGATCCAACATACCACGGGGCAACTAAGCCTGAGTGCCACCACTACAGAGCCCACGTGCCCTGGAGCCTGGGCACCACAACTAGAGAGAAGCCCGTGCCACAACGAAGAGCCCGCACTACAACCAAGAGCCTGTGCCGCAATGAAAGATCCCCACATGCCATAACTAAGACCTGACGCAGCCAAAAAAATATAGAAAATAAATAAATAAAATAAATATTAAAAAAATGATGAAAGTTTCATGATTTGTAGGAATGAGTAAAATTAACAATCTGCTTGAACATCACTGAAGCAGACTATAAGTTCACTTGATGTTTTCTCTTTCCATTACAAACCTCAAAGGTGGAAAAAATTATCTTGCTATTGTAAATTAATTTGGATAATTATATAATCAGATGTGGAACTAATATGTCCCTCAAATATTAATTTATTTTATATTGTTTTCATAATGGTTAAATACTATAGGCACTAGTGTTCTTATTTTGTAGATAAGGGTCCTAATTATAAATCCTTGACTTATCTGAGGTCAGCTCTGGAATTTTAGCAGAATGTCAAGGATACAGCCAGGGACCAAGCCTTCATTCCTTTAATATTAGACTTTACTGTCATAACAAAATAACCCAAAGTATTTTGTAATTCTGATGCTTCTCTCTTAAAGCACCAAAGGCTAAGAAATTTAAAAACTCTTTTTAAACTTCCACAAGGAAACACTATGATGTGAATCTGAAGAAAGTTAGAACAATTAGCAAATTTACCATTTTACAATTACGTTAAGTACATCTTATGTAAGCACTTAGGCCTAGGTTGGAGGTATGAGCCAGGTCCCTGAGGTGGAATGCTTGGCAGATGAAGTTCAAATACACAGTCTGTTTACCCATGGACATAAGTGGCCTTAATCAAAGCAGAACACATTTTTTAAAATGTTGATTTTAAAAACAGAAGTGTAAATAAGACTGTGATTTATGAATCTGCTAATGCCCTTCTCTGCTGTAGACTTCAGAAAGATCGAGTCTTTGGCTGTGGTAAATATAACGAGAGTGCAGACTTGTCAAAGCAGTAATAGGAGCTCTTATTAAAACTCTACTTCCACTAAGAGTTACAAATTTTCTTCCTTCTTTCCAGCCCTTAAAGAATGCGTTCCAGAAGCAGTGACACAGAGGGCTCAGCCCAAAAGCAATTTCCAAGACATAGTGAAGACTACAGTTTCCAAGGTCCTGAGAATATGAAGCAGAGACAGCAAGACAAAGACCCCACCAGTGAGTCGGATGCAATGCTTCCATATCCTAAGTCACACAGTGGTAATGGCCACCAAGGAGAAGACCTCTCAAGAGACGACTTATTATTTCTTCTCAGCATTCTGGAGGGAGAACTGCAGGTCAGCTGGGTTAGAATTATCCCCCTTATGCTTCAAGGGGAAGGCTGTTTATGAATTTTGTGTGGTGGCTGCCACAGAAATAGGTATTTGTGCTTCATACTTGTATATACATGAAATCAAAGTACACATTCACAGAATTCTCTTCTGGCAGCATGAAGAGCAATTAATCACATCTAAAAGGGCTGTTGTTATGACATGCGATTGGCATGCACATTGTGAAAGGTCACATCCTCTGCCCATGCTGCCCACAAGCTTCAGTGCACAGGCACGTATGGGTAACAATAATAGCAGATTACTTCTGGACTGGTTTAAATAACAATAGGTGCTTTTGTACCTCACGTGAACTGGCTCCTAGACTTGCCCTGGCATTATTAACCTATACAAAAAACTAAAAACAGCTGCTACATATATAGGAGAATCTTATTTCCTATCTCTGAAAATGAAAATGCCAGTCCATTGAGGCATATCATGTTATCTGCTTGTCAAACACAATAAAAAATGTAGAGTCTCCCCATGTTGTATAGTGATCACTTTTAAAAACATTATAAATGTGTAACTAGACTGTAAGAAGGATGAAGTAAAGGGACATAGTTTTGCTACCTTTCCTAAAAGGTGCTAAAACCAAATATGATTTGTTTATATTTGAAGGAGAAGAGAAAAAATACTCAACTACACAAGAAATCACTTGCAGAGACTGCTGGTAGATAAAGTGGGCTTTCTGAAATGCTTTTGTTCCTGCAGGCTCGAGATGAAGTCATAGGCATTTTAAAGGCTGATAAAATGGACTTGGCTTTGCTGGAAGCTCAGTATGGGTTTGTCACTCCAAAAAAGGTGCTAGAAGCTCTCCAGCGAGATGCTTTTCAAGCAAAATCTGCCCCTTGGCAGGAGGACATCTATGAGAAACCAATGAATGAGGTATGTATCACATCAGGGGTGTGCACCGAGTAAGCTCACCAGCCAGTAAAGCACTAGGCCTGGCAGGTGAGCAGGACACGTAACTCCTTTTTCGATTATTTATAGTTGTATGTTTAAAATCTACCCCAGGTAGATAAATACTACATGCTCTACAGGAAAGAAAAGAATAAATCATGGATGGGATGTTCCCACTGGGTTTGTTTCTTGACATCAGACTAAAACCTAAAAAATGCAAGAGAATTCCTCTCTTTTTCTCTCTCCCCCTCTTTCCC
>NW_006780023.1:683406-690560 GCF_000442215.2 Lipotes vexillifer
TTTCCCTCTTGTATAAACACGTAGACACACAGACACACACAGATACACACAGACATACACACTCAGATCCAGACACACACACACACACACATACACACACAGGAATCTGCACTTCTTTTGGAGATCTGAAGGCAATAATAAAAAACAGATAAAGTTTAACCATAGAAGTTAATTTCTTTGAAAACACTGAAGTATTATGTCATAGAAATTCTGAGCATGAATGGAAATGATCTGAAGAATTATCCAGGAAACAGAGTTTTAGAAAGCATACATTTTAGATGAACACATAACTTCTTTTTCCTTCAAAAGTTTAATGACAGTAAAGACTTTTCTCCCACCAAGTATGCCCAACAATGACAACAGCAAAGATGAACAGTCTCAACACGGCCACCACTGCACAAAGATACAGCACTGCTTGCTCTTTTACTTGCTGACATTTCTTAAACTCCTTGGCATCCTTATTTTATTCTTCTATTTTCTACTGAGACCTCAATGGAAAATTTCATAATTTTTCATTTTTATAAAAAGTAAACAACTAGGAGCATAAGTTAAGGCTAGAGAGAGTGAAAGCAAATTTTGGGCAAATTTCCCCCACATACGCTCTTGGCAACCTACCTCAGGACTGACCTCTAATGTCCTTGCTATTCTTGTCTTGAGTGTCTCATGACAGAAGCCTACCATCTTGCCAAATTGTGAAAGAGTTTGGTCATATGGATCTGCTTCTCTGAGGGGTGAGGGTGAGGATGAGACCACCCAAAGTCTGTTGATTGCGCTTTAATCCAAATTTTAAACAAGAGGAGCCGAAGCCTCATTCAAGTCAATAGTGTTAAAACTGTATTCTGGCTCCCAACACAGTGACTGTGAAACAGCATTAAGCACAAATTCCCCAACCAGTATAAGTGCAAATGCAAGTTAATTATCACTGAACATATACTCACAAAACTCCACAAATGGCACAACCCCTCAACACTTCAGAGTAAAATGAAACAGAATAATTCCAAACTTATCCTGAAATCAGTAGGAAAAGTTTTAGTTACTTTTGTAAGTAAATAATTCTATTGTACACAGGCAAAACTGGAAACACCCTCTCTGCAAATGCTTGCAATCCTAACTCTGCAAAGTGTCCCTAAAAGTTACCCATAATTTGGCCCTGCTCTATAAATCCAACCTTCCTTGATTACTCAACCAACAGATACCCCTACACACACACACACACACACACACACACACACACACACACACACACACTTCTTACATTCCCATCTCCATGATTTGTCCGTTTTCTTCTTTTGCCTACTTCCCCCTGATAGATTTCTCTCCTCAGCTACAAGTCTCTCCCAGTTCCTTGAAGCCCCTATAATTCTATCTACCCAACAACCCAGTTGCCTACCCTTTTCCTCTATCTAGGAAGTAATGGGTGAGGGGGGGATACCCAGAAAATAAACAATAAAGGGAAATTCTGACTAGGAGTCCCTAGATAGGACTGAAGAAAAGAAAGAAAGTGGGGTGTTCCCACTAAGATCATACCGGGGGGCACCCTAATTACATCAGGGTAAGGATGTGCATGCTAAAAATTTATTATTTTGTTTTCCTCCATCTTCCTCCTTTTATTTTCCTCATAATGTTCTTTTAAAAAAATGTGAAAAATCTCAACCATGTCTAGGGTAAACTAAAGGGGATTTATCTATTCATAAGGCAAAATACCTTAGAAAAACAAACTGTTCTCAGCTATGTCATATGTTAGGAACACTTACTTAAGGTGGAGGCCTGCAAGCTAGAACAAAGGATGTGGATGGGGAGAGAGGGAGGGAAAAACTCAGAGTCCAGAACAGTTTTAACCTCCTATTCCTTTCCAACCTAGGCTTCTATACTAAAAGTTACCTTAAAAAAGATACTTGAGTTAATGGCCTAACATATTCTTAGTTCTTCCAAAAAAGATATCAAGAAAAATATAACAACAGTTTGGATTTATCAAGGTACTATAATAAAAGAATCTGCATACCTTATTAGCATTACCTTAGGGCAGTTCTTAAAGTATTGATACTTATTTTAAGCAACTATATAGTTCAGCTTTTAAATTTCATTTCATAATTTTCATTGTATAAATATAGTTGTGCTTCCTGTCTTCAGGGTGCTTAATGTCTCTTTTAAGAGTGACAGACAACAAGTGATCACACAATAAGTATATAATACACACTATGTTAATTTTTGTGGTGAAAACCACAAAGCACTATGAGGGAGTATAATGGGGGATCGAATTGAGACACAAGAATCAGGAAAGCCAAGTTCCAGAGAATGAGTAGGGGTTACTCAAGTAGAACATAAAGAAATTCCATTTCCAGAAACATTGTGGATGACATATCATGAAATCATATCACTAAAAAATACATAAAAACATTCGACAAAATATCTAGCATACTCTTAAGTGCATGGATGAGTTTTACATGGAGCTAGAGAAATCCTGAAGCCAGGAACTAAAAAGGGAAATTTCCTCAGACTAGCTTCTGGCTCCAAATATTTTCAATCTTTCTCTTCTATAATCCACAAACTTCCAGTGCTAGGAACCAAAAGACATATTCATTTTGCAGTACAGCCTCTGGTTTTTCACTTCTGAGCATGGCTGGGTGAGCTGGCACACCCAGAATGCTACCAAGATGGACAGTAGAGAGGTAGAATGTGAGAGTGACCTGAAGCTCAGTAGATGACCAAATAAGAATGACACAGGACTATCACCATTCAGGGTGACAGTAAATCAAGGAAGGGCTTTCAGAAGAGTCCGGTAGAGGTCATGCAGAGACAAGAATCATGCCCCCATTTCCAGTATCTGAGATACTGCGGCAGTGTGAGAATAAGCAGTCTCTATTTTAGGATGCTAGCATTATCCAGGAAAACCAGGTTTCAGTAAAGACAGGGAAGAAGATGGAGCATTTTATGAATAGCATATTTAGTTACGCTTGATCTACTAAAACAGCCAAATAATTTCTCTACTGTCTGAACCAGCTTTATCTCTACTAGTATATTCAGGATAATCAAAGAAAAAGACAATCTTCAAAGAGCCAACGAAAAAGAACAAAGAGAACCAAAGCCATAGCTCAGAAAGAAGATAAAGCCCCAAATTAGGGTGGTCTGTGACTCAGGAGCTATTAAAACAAAGGTCATTATTCTTTCCTAAACATATATTAAGCAACCAAAAGCAAAAAGACTGACGATCTCTCTGTCCTTCATTCTCTTTGACCACGGGAGAATCCAACCTATTGGAACACATTGGACTTCCTGCATCCTAGGCAAGGAGTTGGATTGTATTAGTGGTTGCGGGTAGGATATGACATCAGGGAGGCTAAAATGATAAGCTTGTCATTGAACGGTAAACATTAATGAGTTATCTTTTTAATCTTCCTTCCCCTGACACTCCCTAAAGTGACTGAGTCTTCCTGTTTTCTTCCCCAGGCTTCTTTCAACCCACAAGTGGAGCTAGATCAAAAAGGGGCAGTGGTTCTTTGATAGTCCCTTAGTGCTTAAGGATACACCACCTTATACTGCTCCTAATTGTTTAGCGTGTATATCTTATCTGCCTAGTAACAGTATAAGCATTGAGACTTTAAAATTCTCCCATGGCAACTATCATAGTACTAAATGCATATAGCATAATAGACGCTTAATAAATAGTTGTTGCCTTGAGAAAACTGTGGCAATACAATTGATCTTAGAAATCAAGCCCAACCACTACATTTATAATCGAAAAACCTGAAGTACACAACGGTTAAGTGGCTTGGCCAAGCACACACACACAATTGGTGGAAAATGAAATGAGTTCAGACAAGCTCAGGTCCGTCATTTGATCTGCAGGAATGAAGAAGAGACTGAATTAAGAACAACTGGCATATTTTCTAAGAGGCATTTTGGGTATGGAGAAATGAAGGCACAGAATAAAACTTCAAGCATAAGCTAAAACATATCTAGAATCACTTTCTTTGGGAACTTTCCCTCTGCAAGGTCCCTATTTGACACCTTTCCAATTTCTGCTGTTGACAAATATGAGGTCCTTAGCACCAAACAGCATGCAGTAAATATAGGCCATTCTTCAAGAGTCATGGAAGGTGGGAGAAGGAAAACCCAGAGAATTAGACATTTCACTGATAAGAAGGAACAAATAATTCCACTCAGGAGTGACCAGAGAAAGCCATAAAGGAAGAACAGGAAAAGTTTTGGGTGGAAGGGGAAAAAGGTTTCTATGTCCTGGCACTGAAAAAAGCAGTCTTGAAGCACCACGGTGTGTTCTAAGAGCTACCTGAAGTCTGGTGCGGCTAAAGTCTGGGTGAGAAAGACGGGAAGGTACGGAATGAGAATGGGGTGGAAGTGTCAGGAGGCCAGATGGTGAGGAACCTTTCAGCTCTGAATAGGAGAGTGGAGTAATCCCACTGGTGGAAGATTGTGCTGTCACTGATGAGGACAGGCTGGATGGGGGTGAGGCTGAAGGGAGAGCCCTTAGGAGATTATGTAACAATGGGCAGTGATTCTTTCCAACATTCCTTCCTTGTCCCTACAAACAAACAAGCAAACAAACAAAATAAGGAGGAAAAACACAATGGAAAGCAATAGATTAACTAAACCTTCTCTTTTCTCTTTTTGGGCTAAACTAAGTTTAATATTCATGTCCATACAACTACAAGAAGCTATCTGAGGAAGTTTCCTTTATGAAGCCTCCCTTAGTCATTCATTTATGCTTTACTAAATACCTATTATAATTATTCATTTATTAATTCTAGGGCCGATCTTGTGATAAATTGAATGTTTCTCTAAGTCAAACATCAAGCTCCCTAAATTAAGGCTGATTCTATTACTATTTCACTCTCAAATTCTAAAAGCAGTTGATTTGAATTTCCCTTATAATGCAGTCTAATGTTTGGAAAACTGGACAATTAACACTACAACCTCTCCCTCAGAGAATGGTCATTAGTTAAAAGTGACTCTGCCGGCAAGCAATACAACTTAGCAATTTCAGCTTCCACAAAAGGATTGGTCACATTAATTAAAAATCATCACCTATATGACATATGAAGTATTTTGTGTTAAGGCACCATTATAAACCCATATTAGAAAACTAGACAACCAGCCTAAGTGTTTAGAGGTCAGTTGGGTTCTGTATGCTTGGACACCTTTATTCCCTTCTTTTTCTGAAATCATTTGGCCATTTTTGTGCTTTGGATTCCTAGTTAAGTATGTGCTTTTTAAGGACGTATGATTTAAACTGGCTTCAAATTCAGAGTCACAAATTTTCAGTCTTTTACAATAAAGGCAAAGGGCAAAATCAACCAATATTATCAGTTATAGTTTAGTATTTAACTAATCTAGACAGTCATATGCTTTCAAAACCATGTTCTTAAATGGATTTTCATTTATCACTGGTCAAAGATCCTGAAGCACTTTTGTTTTAATCAGTCTACTTCCCTCTTTTCTTTCTTGATTCCTTGCTTGCTTATTTTGTTTTCAATCTGTAAGCATATACTGGGCACCTACTATAAGCAAAGCACTCTATTAGATGTTAAGAATTTAAGAAAAATAGAATGTAGGCCCTGCTTTCAGGGAGTTCACAGTCTAGTAGAGGAGACAAAAGTACATAAGACATGGGGTAATTGTTTTATAACAGAGATATAAGTAGGCCACGGAAACCAGAAAGGACTTGGTGTTTACACCAGGTCTATACCAACACAGAATTGATTAACAAGAATTTGGAAAAAATACACAAACACCTTTATGAATAATGCACTGAAAAACAGACCATGGATCCAAGAGATGTACGTGAGCAGAGTACTTTAGGGAGGGCTGGGCAGCTAGGGAAGTGGCAGAATCAAACATTGTACAAGGACTCCTTTACTTTCCATCATTCCTCTGATATGGTTCCCCTGGAGAGAAAAGGAAGTGGCAGAAAGGGGGTATGGAGAAATTGTTCAGATATTTACAGAGGAACCAATGTTTTTTTCTGGTTAAAAAATAAAAAATGATGACATGGGAACTAAGATCCCACAAGCCACGTGGTGCGGCCAGAAAAAAAAAAAATGACAGTAAGAAAGTTACATTTGTGTTGAAACATCAAAAAGTATCAATTAACAAGAGTAATGATAACAAACTAAACAAGGAAATCATAAACCCACTGTTGAATTAATTTGTTAAAACTTGGATATTTCTAAAAGAGGTAGAGATGGCAGTATTATGAATGATTTGTACTTAGACTATGTATTTTCTTTTGTAGTTGGACAAAGTCGTGGAAAAACATAAAGAATCTCACAGACGAATCCTGGAACAGCTTTTAACGGTAGAAAAATCTCACAGGCAAACCATATTAGAGTTGGAGGAAGAAAAGAGAAAACATAAAGAATACATTGAGAAGAGTGATGAATTCATAAGCTTGCTAGAACAGGAACGTGAAAGGTAAGGCTACTGTGGACAAGACAGTGACCTATTCTTCAAATTCTTACTAACCTCTCACTATGCACTGGGCATTATACCAAGGGATACAGGGATACAAGGTAAATATGACAACCTCTGGTCTCAAAAATCTCATGGTCCAGAGTGAGGAAAAGGATATGTTTAAAAACAATATTAATACAATGCAAGAATAACCGGGTGTGATAGGACTGTGGAAACATAAATGCTGGGCACCTGATTCTTCAAGGGAGTGCCCTGTGAAAGCTGCAGAGAGGAGGTAATGGGTCTAGTCCCTACGCAAACAAGAATGGAGACCACATACAAGGCAGGGGCAGGAATAAGTGCCACAGCATAGAGGTAAGACAAGAGTATGGGTACCGAGGGAACTAAAGCTTTCCACATGGCTACAGCACAGGGTGTGAGAAAAGGAAAGGCTAGACACGAGCAGCTGGATTTTATACTATTGGCAAGAAGGAGCAAATGACAAATTATGAGAAGGAGAATGAGTTATCAGGGATGCTTTCTTAAGGAACCATTAAGGAAAGACGGAAGAAAGACAGGGGCAGGTATGTGTTCCAATGGCTATAGGGTTAGGGAGGATGGGGCATAACAAGAATTATTTATGACATATAGTCAATATGAATTAGTGACTAATGTGACTAGAGAGCAGAGCAAGGAAAACAGGAAGTTATACTCCTAGTTCTTCACCAAGGTACAGAAAGCAGGAA
>NW_006780023.1:690588-716844 GCF_000442215.2 Lipotes vexillifer
CAGGAATGGGGCACAGCTTTTTGTTGTTGCAGGATTTCTGGTTGGGGGTAGTTCAAAAGATGGAGTGGGTCCTGTTTTAGACAAGCTGAGCGTGAGGTACCTGGTGTATTCCAATGTTCAGTGGGGAGAAGGATATGTCTAAACAGACAACCCACCATTAGAAATATAGGTCTGGAAAAGGTTGGGCGGTGATGTGTATTTGCAGCCAGTGATAGCTAAAGCTATGGGTGTTGGTGTGGTGAGGGGAGAGAATTTTGAGATGGGAACTCTAGAAAACAACACAACAACCCATCAAGTTAGGGTTCTCCTCCAGAAAAATGGGTCAAGAAAGGAAGCTGAGAAGGAATGAAGAATGGTGGAGGATTAGAAGAACTAGAAGAGAAAGCAAGGAACCAAGCAAAGGAAGACTTTCAAGAAAGAGTGAGCAAACAGCACCAGATAATACAGAAAAGGATGACCAAACGTCGCAAGATGGCAACAAGGAAGACACTGAAGAACTTAATGAGCCCTTTCAATAAAACAGTGAAGGCAGAAGCCAAATCGCAATACTTTGAAGAATAAATAAGAAATGAGAACATAGAAGCTTAAAATGTGAACTAGTATTTAGAGAAGCTTGGCTACAAAAAGGGAGAAAATGGTTGGTAAACATTTTATAACCGTATGGAAAGCAGGTTATTTTGCTCAACTTTGACCCTCTGTTCTGAATTACCTTAGAAAGTATGAACATCCATATTAAATTGAAAGAACAATGACTCCTCTCTATTAATACTGCAAAGATAGAAAATAATCAATCTTAGTAATGTCAAATTTCTACTGTACCTTCATGTCACTTTTGTTATTCCATGTATACTTATGAGTTACAGAGCTAATGATGCTAGATTCTAACAATCACAGAAAAATACAGAAAAAAAAATTACCGTGAGTTCCCTTTTCTAAAATACTAGTAGCCTCAACTGTTTTATTTGACTACTTACAATTCATATTTTAACTAGGTAATCAAAGTTACATAATAGCTACGCTAATGGCAAACTTTCATTTCTTTTTAGTGCACTGCATGGTAGTCATCAGAGCACTAGAGATTCAATGGCCCTCACATCCAGTTTCTTTTTCTACATTCATCAGGGGTTTGTTTTCTACTCACTACATAGAGAGGGGGTCTTGTTACCTTGCCTCTCATGAACCTGAAATATCTTCAGGGGCAGATTAAAGGAGCAAAAGAAGTCTGGCACCAAAGGAAGACTTGGCTCAGACCTTACAGTATAGGATTTGTTATTCAATGAGACAATGTCATATTAAATATTATTTCAAACCCTTGTGATTTGGCACCTGTGGCCTCATTTGGCCTCCAAAACTTATTTGGCACTAACTTGTTGAACACAGACACTTCCTTTCATCTCTCATTGTTATGAACATTTATTGACCATGGTCAGAGTGCTGCCTGCCATAGAACAAAGAGGTACTGGAGGTCCCTGCCCCGGGGGCTTAACCACGTTAATGGAGAAGGCAAGAGGATACAGATTTAGGGTGGAAATGTGAAAGGCTGTTGGTGGTAGAGTTCTGATGTTCACCGTTGTCTCTCTACTATCTTCTGGAGGAAGGCTGAGGAGGGCTCTCCAGAAGTAACACTGAAAAGCTGGTAGGCAGATGGTGAAGATTATTTAAATCAAGAGAGCAAAGAGGAACAACACTGAGAAATGAGAACAAAAGAGCACTAGGAACAAAGGCCACAGGCTAGAGGAAAAGGAAAATAGTGGGATGAATGTAAATTATACACCAAGGAATTAGTATATTAAGAACGGTATTTCTACATGTATCAAAGTAGTTTAAGAGGGAGAATTTAAAAGATCACATTTTTTAGCCATATAGGACGCAAAAGTTTTTTGTCTTGAAGAATAATGGAAGTAAACAAACCATTACCAAAAAATAGGAAAAAATGACTGGAGTGATTCTCAATCCCTGTTTAGCCACTCCAGAAGATATGGGAATATTCAGCTATTTCTGTTTGCCCAGGAACAGCTTCCAGATGGAACTCTTTGGGTGTGAGGATGCTAAGGCTCTTCTTGACTCACATGATACACAGACAATTCTCTGGCTCCATCTGTACATCACAATTCCCATATCTTGGCACTGCTGGTGCACTGGCCCTTCCTGGCCCCGCTGCTTGTAGCAGGGAGACTGTGGACCTCATGAGGCATAAATGACTTCCACTTGCTTTAAGGCCATGTGCATAAAAATACAAAATGAACACCATCTAACAAAGAGGTGAGGGAAACTAATAATTTCAGGTAAATATATACAGAGGAGGTGCTTACACAAGAGAGTAAAATACCATTCATGTGTCTCATTCTCTGACAACAAATGAAAGAACACAAAACTAACTTTAGTGAGAGTACTTCCTCTCAAACATGCAGCCACCCTTCACAAAAGCAAGACTAATTTATTCTAAGGAGTCAAAGAATAATGTTTACTTCCTTCCTCAAACAAAGTGATGTAAGCCACTCCCAAATCAGTGACCCTCAGTACAAAGAAAGAAAGAAAGAATATCATAACCCCCATAAACGTGGTTTGAGTAAATATAACTATAAAGGACTATCTGATTGAAACTCTGAAAAATACTGTGAAAGTTTAGTGATTGTATTTTTAGTGTTAGATAATATCTACTTGGAAAGAAAATAAAAATTAAGAAATACATGATTGAGATAGTTAATGAGACCTTAGAGGGTGTAATAATGGATTTCAAATTAAGGCTCAATTTCTGTGTTTTCTTCGGAGAATTCATTTTATGTGGAAAACCCTAAAGGAGACTGATGTCACACATTGAGTTTAGGCCAAAATGTTTGCCAAGTGATGTTGCTGTCGTAATCAGTAAACAATTGGCTTTCCCACTGCAGGAGGGTGGGGGCAGGGAACAGCTCAGGAAACCCTGTTCCCAAGCGTGTTAATGCAAAGTTTCCTTCGCTGTAATCTGTGCAGTTTGGTCTGTCCATAAAATAATTATAGCGACATTTCATGACAACCTTCTGTTCACTGACCAGCTCCAATGAGTGGATGTGTGTGTCACTGATGACCTGAATTATGTACTTGGCTGAATTACAAGTGGCGTCTATGTGAAAGGTTTTATACAAAAGCAATGCCAGTAATTTTTGGCCTTTCTGGATGGCTTCACAGGAAAGCCAAAACAAAAATCACTTTTAGTCAGTGCAATTTTGCAAAATTTTCCCATAAGTGAAATGCCAATTTTGTCTGTACTTTCAAAAAAGCTTGCATAATTTTTTTCCTTTTTCAGTTTCAATGGGGGAAAAGGCTGTGAAGGAAAAAAAAAAAAAAGAGTTTCCTTTTTTTGAAACCATGCTTTCTTTTTTAGAACACTAAAACAAACCATGTATACGAACCATATATATTACTGCATTTCTGGCCTTGAAACCACTGGTGGGAAACAAATATTGGTATGGCAACTCTGTCTAAAAATGTGACTTCAACTATGTATTTTTTTAAAGCTTTAAATTACTTTTCATAATATCTTGGCCAAGTAGGTTTAGCACTGTTAATTCTGGTTTCATAAAGCAGGACTTCAAATGGTAGCTTCTCAACAGCGACATAGGAAGGAAGGAGTCACAGGCAGAATTAATTTCTTGTTCCTGTCCTAAGCAGGTGTGACTAGATAGAATAGTGGCTCAGGGGGCAGAAGGGTCTTTGCAGGAAAGTCAGCAGAGACCCAGCTTCAAGGGTTGTTACCTTGACCATACCTTGGACTAAGTCTTTAGTAAAGAACAAAGCGTTTCCCCCGTCCCTTTGGCTGAAGCAATTTTATAAAGAAAGATTTCCATCATCAACTCTTTTCTACTATGACAGGCCTGTTTTCTAGATGGGCATCAGGAAAGGTGAGTGAAACACTGAGCTATATTTGACCCTCCTGTTAACTGATTATATTGGATTACTATCAAAGGCTTCTCTCAAAAAACATCAAATCTTCTTTCTAGAGGCTTTGGATACTCCCCTGAAATATAAATATATAAATGAATAAGTGTATTAATCTATCTAATTTTTTAGTTAGTTTAACTAACTAGTTAGCTATTTAGTGCTGCTTGCCACTCATTCATTCACTAAAACAAAAAACAAAAAACCCCCAAACTAAAAACAAACAAAAAACCCCCCAATTAATTAAATGCCTGCTACATGCCAGGTCCTGTGCTAGATCCTAGGTGAAGTAGGTAGATGTGTTCATCACTGACATAAAACCCCAACTCATTTGTGCATGTGTAAAATAGAGACACCATTGTAGACTTTATGATTTGATACTAATGCTTCCGGGGCACTATGAGATCATGATAGGTAGGAAAAAAAGGCACCAGTATGGTACAAAAACATAATACATGAAATACTTATGAAAATAAAACATTCAGGAGAACTCAATAAACACATTAAACTAGAGTACTTTACTAGAGAATTCAATATCTTGCAACTATTGCCATTAGGATTTTCAATTTCTTTGGTCTTAAACCTCAGCTTTTAAGAATATCCCATGAAGCATAACACAGTGGGCATAAGGTTTTTAAAAAATAAATAAACTAAGTCTACTCTTTAAAAATCATATTTGGAAAGCCAGCAGTTTTAAATTTCATGCACACTAAACTATTGTTGTAGAATGCATTGTACTCAAATGCAATCATTTCCTTTCAGTTTTCTGGCAAGGAGTTATATGTATTACATACTCTCAAGGCTATGTCTTGCAAGTTGTGAAATGGATGCCAGATCTCCATTTGACCTTTGTCATCAGTATCCAGTTCTTTGTTAGAACAAAATGGAGACCACCACAAACACATATTTTGATATTATAATTCTACAGAAAATCACAATGTGATCAGCCTAGTGTTCATATACCTCAGACCTAATGGGGTCTGGGTAGGGATGCAGAGCGATTACCTCACAAGGATAACAAAAAACCCATTTAGGGCTGTACATCATAACTTAACTTTCAACAGATGTCACAAAACCATACGCTTGTAACTGCACAATTCAGTGGTTTCTATACAAAACCATTTAATTATAGAGGTTAAAATTTGGATAGAGCGATGATGCTATTTTATTGCTGTTCCTTCCCAGAAAGCTGAACTAAACTTTACAAATAATATTGGGTGTGTATGTGTATATACAATGATTAGTGAATTTACTGCTCACAAAAGAATACTACAAATGTTAAAAAGCAGTCTAAAAGGAAACATAATGAGCACAGTGAAGGATGAACTGGGAACTTGGAGATAGGGGACTCTGGCCTGCAGACTGGATCTGCAGCTCGTGTGTAACCCTGGGCAAATTCCATTTCTCCAATCTTGTATGTAAAAAAAATAGGACAGGCTTACATCATTTGTGTGTCTCTTTCAGATCTAAAAATCTGTGATTATGTGATTGTTACGAATAAGCAACTTTTACTTCAAGCCTATGATTCTAACCCACACTATCAAAAGAGGTCAGTGAGAATGACAGCACCTCAACCACCAACTTCAAATCCAAGTCTGTAGTATTTCCATTCCTAAAGGATATCTAGATTTAGGTACATCCTATTGCTTCCTGAATGTCACATATTCAAACCTGAACTTATCATCTTTGTAAATACAGGTCAATTTACAACTTTTCTATTCCTGTTTATTCCGCCACAGTGAATCAATCTATCAGATAATCATAAAGAATTATGGAGATCTCTGAATCCTAAATTTAAATCAGAAAAGACCTAGCAATCTAGACCAACCCTCTAATTTTTGAATTGTGAAAAGTGAGGCCCATCAAGACTCAGCTAGAAACCTCCAAATCTTGCTGCTAAACAGCAGCAGAGCCAGACCAGAAGCTAGCTCCCCTGATAACATATTCGGCGCTGTTCTCCCCAGAATCATTACTAGGTGCTCAAGCCTTGTGCTTGGTATTGTGGGAAATCCAAAGAAATTTAAGACATAATTACAATTGAAAAGATAAGACCCTCATAAAGTAATCTATAGATGATTCAGGTGTTCATCCTGTGGTACTGACACTGCCGTTGCAACATTATAAAAGGTCAGTCAAAAAGGATATTAAGGACTGTAATTATCCAACAGCCCGCATAGCCCTAGGAGAATGCAGGATATACAGTAAGCCCTGGATAAATATATATAACTGGCTCATAGCTACTAGCTTAACAGCCCTATAAAACAGGAAGCCAAAGACTGAATGCGGAAAGGCAACCTCAAACTTCTGTTCCATCTGACTATAAAATATAAAGAGGAAGAAGAGTCATTCATTAAACCATATCAAAATAGAAAATTTTGCCTCATAAATGGAAATCAAGGTGGAATATTAGAATTAAGCTGTATCCTGAATTTGCAACTTGTAGGTAAACTTTCCTGGCAAATGTATATTATTCCTCATGAGAAGATGAAGCCAAACAGCTTTGGCCAGCCATGACAATGGGAGATGCCTGGCACAAATGATGAGTAAATATCACTGCACAGAAAGGCCTTTCCTTGGAAGGGTGTAGGGTATTGGAGTTAAAAGCATAGACCCTGGAGTCAGAACCAACAAGAGTTTGAAGCATGGTCCCATCCTCTCATCTGGTCCTACTAGCTATTTGACCTTGAACGAAGTACTTAGTTTCTGTAAGTCTCAGTTTCACTATCTGTTAAAAAAATGATATGGATCTCACAAGTTCTTACAATTACTAAGTTATATAATGCCTAAAAAAGGGCTAAGTATGGTGTCTGACACTCAGTAAGCATTAGCATCTTTCTTCAAATTTGCCTTTCTTCAAATTAGTTCATTTGTATACTCTGTGCCACACCACTGGGCATTTTATGGATTGCCAGGAAGGCACCTAACTGGACCCTATGCTGGGTGCTAAGGATGTGATGATGAATAAAATCTTTCAAGGGACATACCCTTCAGTATGGGGAACAAAGACACAAAAACAAGTGCAATGTTGTGTTACAGATGCAATGACAACTAAGAATACAGAGCAGGCACAAATGAAGGACCATTCTCTAGGCCTGGTTGTATCTTATTTGCTTCAGAGTAGGGGTACTGGCTGAATGTCATAATGATCTAACACTGTAACACCGAGCTGGCCACTATAGTACTTAAAAACGTTTTATCCCCCTAAACCATGGAGACCTATTTCCCCCTTTTGGGAATCATAAACCGAAAGGTTAATGCAATGATACTATGAAAAGCACGGCCTACCACATACTCAAAGTTAAGACTCACGCAAAATGATGGTTTTTAAGTGCACCAAAAGACTCCACTGTTCCTTGGACCTGCCAGTGTCACAAGATCCCCATAATAATCACATCTTCTTGCCTAAAGGGATTAAGTGGGTTTTTGATTTGTTTTGTTCACAGTTCCTTCTGTAGGGCCAAGAGCATGGAAAAGTATAAATATTTGTTGAATAAGTGACTAAAATGTAGAAAAAGTTGTTACATTTTAATTTATTATTTTCCATTAATATCTTCTCATAAATTAGCTTCTGGATTAGTTCTTTTTACTTAGCCCAGCTTTGGAGAATAGTATATAAAAGAAGTCAATTTTCACAGGGGAAGCAAAATAAGCTTGAGAGCTTTGGGATTATCCTAGAGAGAGTAGATATAATACAGGATGGGTCAAGCCACTGGAGGAGAGAAAGACCCAAAAATGGGATTTTAAAGTTAAAAAACATAAGAAACATTAACTATTTTAAAAGCTAAAAATAACTCTCTCAATTCATACTTTGCATAGTTTTCGTACCCTACATTTTCACTAATAAAAACATCATGAACATTTTCCTAAATCACCAACTACTCCTCAACACCATAATTTTTAAGTACATGAATGCTACTGTGTCATATAGATGTAATTTATTTAACAAGCTCACTATTGTGGGCATTTAGATTCCTTCTACTTTTTCACTTTTATAAAGTACACTATGATGAATAGCCTTATACTCCAGTTAATTTTTACACCCTCCTGATTGTTGCCTTAGAATAAATTTTTAGGTGTGGAATTGCTGGGTCAAAAGTTATAAAACTTTTAAGGATTTTTGAAAACTGTAGCTAAATTGCATTCTATAAATAGAGTATTTATACTATCACTAGTAATGAAGGAGAGTACCCATTTCTTACTTCCTAACTTTGCCTGGGACTAATCTTGAATCTGACCTCATTTAAAACATGATGTTAAAAAGTATGTAAAGTGAATGTTCATAACATGAATCAAACTTTCCCACTGACTTAGGCTTTGGTTTTAGAGATGTGTTACTTCTGACAAAAAAAATTCTAACATATCACCAAAAACATACTCAAATATAACATTTTCTTGAAAGAATATTTTGCCATTGTCAATATAATTTCAGTATATTTCCTCTTTCAGTATATTTCCTCTTCCCCAACAAATGCAGATGGCTTATCATCACTGATGTTCCAAAACATTGCTTCTCTTGCTATTTCTCTGAAAGGTCTGAAACCTCCTCTCTCTGTATAATCCCACATAAGACTTAAGAGTCCAAATTCAGAATCCTGGCTCACCTTTCCCACCACACGACGAATTTGGCAATAGTTCATAATGCTTATAGTACTGGCCTTACATAGACAAGTTTGATTTGTTTAACACTGTGGAATCCAAAGTTCACTTTGTCAAATTCCCCTTTAATAATCTGGTTGGTTAGGAGTACGTGAGAATTCCATAACAATTTCTCCTATTCAACTCAATTTCTACTTGCCAATTCTCACTTCCTCATGTATCCTCCCTATTTATCATGCATAATACATTATGCCCATAGTATTTTCCCATTTATTTCCATGACTTTCCTGATGACAGCATGAAATATTTGGGATGCCTGGTGAACAGTTAATTTATATCTTCAGAAGATGTTTCAGAAGAAACATATTTGCAGGATTTATGAGGCTGAGTACGTGTTTTCTTCAAAATAATTAATTTCTACCTCACAGTTTGTCACTTTATATTATGTTTCTTTTTTGTTCTGAGTACATATGACATTCAAGGCATTTCATGCCATAACAAACACTGGAAAAAAAATATATATGTAAAGAAGAAAGTTAGGAAAAAAGAATCACGTGTGGCTGTCACAACACTGTTTAGTAAACATTTCCTTCAAAGATATCAGAGAGATCTCAAAATGCAATATTTATCAGTAATGCTGTTAGTGAGGACCAAATATAAGTGGTAATTAAAAAGACCATTTCCCTGTGGGGCACATCTGTCATTTGCTTTATGTCAAATTACCTCTTACTCTAAACAGATTTGTCTATTAATCAAATTCCAGCTAATAATCTACTCAAGAACACTCCAGCTGTTTTATACACATACTTCCAAACATGATAGCATTAAGCCATTAGGACAGCACTTAGATTAAATGAATGGTCTTTTTATGTGTTTATTTGCAGAGACAAAGATGGAGAACCCCCGTGGCTTCTTCATGTAGAAGAATTCAGTGGCTTACTCTCAACATTCCTTTGAAAGATAAGATTTTTATCAATACACAAAGAGGCACAAAATAACAAAAATGTTGGAAGGGGGAAAAAAATCACTCCTTAATTTTCACCTGTGTTGAAATCTAAGTGAGGCATGCCTCAATAACAAAGCAGAGCAAATCAGATAAAACTTCATCCTGAAAAAAACCTCTGGATGGCAAGAAATGAATTCTCTTCTAGACTGGAAGGGTTTAATCTTGAAACATACCTTCTTGTCTCCTCTGAATAAGCCTGTATTTTTCAAATTGATTTTATTTTGTTTGTTAGGGAACATATGAGGCAGTCACTCAGTTTCCACTTCCAGTTCCAGAAAGAAGCCTCATGAATCCAAAGAGGTTTGTAGCTTCGGAACGAACTTTTCTTGTACCATGACTGAACGCTCAGAACCCACCAAAGCATGCAAAGAACCCAAAGAAAGTTGGTTAGCTTCTTTGGACTTCAGATATACCATACAAGGGTGAGAGAGGGAAAAAAGGACAAACATACAATCATAGGCAATTCAGATGAACCCAAATTCCAAAATGTTTCAGAAACAATGTTCAAATTCTGCTTTTATTAAGAGATGATAGGGCTTCCCTGGTGGCGCAGTGCTTGAGAGTCCGCCTGCTGATGCAGGAGACGCGGGTTCGTGCCCCCGTTTCGGGAAGATCCCACATGCCGCGGAGCGGCTGGGCCCGTGAGCCATGGCCACTGAGCCTGCGCGTCCGGAGCCTGCGCTCCGCAAATGGGAGAGGCCACAACAGTGAGAGGCCCGCATAACGCAAGGAAAAAAAATAAAAATAAAAAAATAAAAATAAAAAAAAAGAGATGATAGCTAATTCATAATTTCTTGTAGATGGTGTATTTATTAACAATTATTTTCACTTAAAATATATCCAAAACATAAAAGGGTATGTGGCGGGGAGGGTGCTGCAGCCTCAAATGCCTTCAGGGGCCAGCAGGGTAAGGTAAATGATAGGAGCAGCTGGGTGTATACAATAGGGAACGGTGAAGACCTCGAAAACCTGCAAAGCTCAAGCCCATCTGGTTAGCTATCTAAATAATTACTTCAGTATTATCAATAAATAGGAAATAGGCCCTATGACACAGTTGATCCAGAAATGAAGAAGCAAGACTTTAGGAGTCCAGCTCTGAGAACAAGATATGTATGGTGAGGAAAGAGAACCAATGTTCTCTGGAACCTTATGACAGAAGATGTGTACTGAATCAGGAGGATAAGCACTGGGCACCCACACTAGGAAGTACAGGTGAGGTGGACAAGCCTGTTAATCATGGCTTCTTTTCTGCCTTCTCTTTCCCACTCGTGTATAAGCTCCTCAAGAGCTGAGACAGGTTGTTTTGTTTATCTCTGTATCCCTAGCCCCTTGAAGAGAGTGCCCAATGGATATTTATAGAATAAATAAATGTATTACTCTCTCCAAACATAGTCACTAACATGAGCGCTATAACTGGTAGCAGCAGCTACGGGGACTTCAAAGGAGCTGTTGGTTTTAGTGGAGATGGCTGCCTAAAGGTCCCCTGCTTTTTTTTTTTTTTAACTTAAGTACAGTTGATTTATAATGTGTTAGTTTCTGGTATACAACAAAGTGATTCAGATTTTATATATGTGTGTGTGTGTGTGTGTGTGTGTGTGTGTGTGTGTGTGTGTATAAACACGTATGCATTCTTTTTCAGATTCTTTTCCATTGCAGTTTATTATAAGATACTGAAGACAGTTCCCTGTGCTATACAGTAGGACCTTGTTGTTTATCTATTTTATATATAGTAATATGTATCTGCTAATTCCAAACTCCTAATTTATCCCTCTCCCCCTTCCCCTTTGGTACCTATAAGTTTGTTCTCTGTCTGTGAGTTTGTTTGTTTTGTAAATAAGGTCCCCTGCTTTTTGATGGCAAGAATAAAAATGTGCTATCCTTTGTTTCTGCTTCTAAATGTTTTTATACTGACATATATATGTCACACTACTGAATTAACATAAAAACATTAAATTTATTCAAGTTCTCTGTGTGTGTGTGTATATATATATATATATATATATATATATATATATATCACACATTTAAAAAAAAAAAAAAAAAAAAAAAAAAAAACCTCACGGAAACATCTACAATAATGTTTGACCAATCAATATTGTGAGAATTCTGTATAACAAACAACTTGCTTTCATTAACGAACACCGTACAGGGGAAATATAGAGGGGAAATTTTAAGCTAAAGAAATTTAAACATTTCCATAAAGTGCAAAGCATGATCTTATTTGAATCTTGATTTGAAGACACTGTAAGAGACAAAAAGAGAGATAGACAGAAAATATGAAAATCAGGGAAATTTGAACACTGTGATATTTCACAATATGAAAGAATTATTCCTCATGTTCGGGTATGTTAATCGTATTGTGATGTATATTTTAAAACAAAACCTTATCTTTTAGAGATATATTCTGAAAATATTAAAAAATGAAATAATAGGATGTTTGGGATTTGCTTCAAAATAATCCAGATTGGGGAGCATAGTATAGGGAAGGAAAAATAATTCCCCCTCTACCCTTTTGAGTTCTTCACTAAGACCCACTGAAATAAAAGACAGGTTAGAGGCGCCTTCAAGATGGCGGAGGACTAAGACGTGGAGATCACCTTCCTCCCCACAAATACATCAAAATTACATCTACATATGGAACAACTCCAAAAGAACACCTACTGAACACTGGCAGAAGACCTCAGACTTCCAAAGGAGTTTCTTCCCAAGGCAAGGAACTCCCCGCATACCTGGACGTGTGGCTGACAGGGACTTGGTGCTCTGGCTGGGTGTCAGGCCTGAGCCTCTGAGGTGGGAGAGCCAAGCTCAGGACATTGTTCCACCAGAGACCTCCCGGCCCCATGTAATATCAAACGGCGAAAGCTCTGCCAGAGATCTCCATCTTAATGCTACGACCCAGCTCCACTTAACAACCAGCAAGCTACAGTGCTGGACACCCTATGCCAAAAAACTAGCAAGACAGGAACACAACCCCACCCATTAGCAGAGAGGCTGCCTAAAATCATAATAAGGTCACAGACACCCCAAAAAGCAGACACCCCAAAACACAGCACCGGACACAGTGCTGCCCACCAGAAAGAAAATATCCAGCCTCATCCACCAAAACACAGCACCAGTCCCCGCCACCAGGAGGCCTATACAACCCACTGAACCATTCTTACCCACTGGGAGCAGACACCAAAAACAATGGGAACTACAAACCTGCAGCCTGAGAAAAGGAGACCCCAAACACAGTAAGTTAAGCAAAATGAGAAGACAGAGAAACACACAGCAGATGAAGGAGCAAGCTAAAAACCCATCAGACCAAACAAATGAAGAGGGAATAGGCAGTCTACCTGAAAAAGAATTCAGAGTAATGATAGTAAAGATGATCCAAAATCTTGGAATGAGAATGGAGAAAATACAAGAAACGTTTAACAAGGACCTAGAAGAAATAAAGAGCAAACAAACAATGATGAACAACACAATAAATGAAATTTAAAATTCTCTAGAAGGAATCAGTAGCAGAAAAACTGAGGCAGAAGAACGGATACGTGACCTTGAAGATAAAATAGTGGAAATAACTACCATAGAGGAGGATAAAGAAAAAAGAATGAAAAGACTTGGTGACACTCTCAGAGACCTCTTGGACAACATTAAGTACACCAACATTGGAGTTATAGGGGTCCCAGAAGAAGAAGAGAAAAAGAAGGGACTAAGAAAATATTTGAAGAGATTATAGTTGAAAAATTCCCTAATATGGGTAAGGAAATAGTCAAGTCCCGGAAGCCCAGAGAGTCCCATACAGGATAAATCCAAGGAGAAACACACCAAGACACATACTAATCAAACTATCAAAAATTAAACACAAAGAAAAAATTTAAAATCAGCAAGGGAAAGGCAACAAATAACATACAAGGGAATCCCCATAAGGTTAACAGCTGATCTTTCAGCAGCAACTCTGCAAGCCACAAGGGAGTGGCAGGGAGTGGAAGGGAGTGACATATTTAAAGTGATGAAAGGGAAAAACCTACAACCAAGATTACTCTACACAGCAAGGATCTTATTCAGATTCACAGAGAAATTAAAACCTTTACAGATGAGCAAAAGTAAGAGAATTTAGCACCACCAAACCAGCTTTACAACAAATGCTAAAGGAACTTCTCTAGGCAGGAAACACAAGAGGGGAAAAGACTTACAGTAACAAACCCAAAACAATTAAGAAAATGTTAAAAGGAACATACATATTGACAACTACCTTAAATGTAAATGGATTAAATGGTCCAACCAAAAGACATAGACTGGCTGAATGGATACAAAGACAAGACCTATATATATGCTGTCTACGAGAGACCCACTTCAGACCTAGGGACACACACAGATTGAAAGTGAGGGGATGGAAAAAAGATATTCCATGCAAATGGAAATCAAAAGAAAGCTGGAGTAGTAATTCTCATATCAGACAAAATAGACTTTAAAATAAAGACTATTACAAGAGACAAATAAGGACACTACATAATGATCAAGGGATCAATCCAAGAAGATATAACAATTGTAAATATTTATGCACCCAACATAGGAGCACCTCAATACATAAGGCAAATGCTAACAGCCATAACAGGGGAAATCGACAGTAACACAATCATAGTAGGGGACTTCAACACCCCACTTTCACCAATGGACAGATCATCCAAAATGAAAATAAATAAGGAAACACAAGCTTTAAATGATACATTAAACAAGACAGACTTAATTGATATTTATAGGACATTCCACCCAATAACAACAGAATACACTTTCTTCTCAAGTGTTCATGGAACATTCTTCAGGATAGATCATACCTTGGGTCACAAATCAAGCCTTGGTAGATTTAAGAAAATTGAAATCATATCAAGTATCTTTTCTGACCACAATGCTATGAGACTAGATATCAATTACAGGAAAAAAATCTGTAAAAAATATAAACACATGGAGGCTAAACAATACACTACTAAATAACCAAGAGATCACTGAAGAAATCAGGAGGATATCAAAAAATATCTAGAAACAAATGACAATGAAAATACGATGATCCAAAGCCTATGTGATGCAGCAAAAGCAGTTCTAAGAGGGAAGTTTATAGCAATAAAATCCTACCTCAGGAAACAACAGACATCTCAAATAAACTACCTAATCTTACACCTAAAGCAATCAGAGAAAGAAAACAAAAAAAAACCCCCAAAGTTAGCAAAAGGAGAGAAATCATAAAGATCAGATCAGAAATAAATGAAAAAGAAATGAAAGAAATAATAGCAATGATCAATAAAACTAAAAGCTCGTTCTTTGAGAAGATAAACAAAATTGATAAACCATTAGCCAGACTCATCAAGAAAAAAAGGGAGAAGACTCAAATCAATAGAATTAGAAATGAAAAAGAAGTAACAACTGACACTGCAGAAATACAAAGTATCATGAGAGATTACTATAAGCAACTATATGCCAATAAAATGGACAACCTGGAAGAAATGGACAAATTCTTAGAAAAGCACAACCCTCCAAGACTGAACCAGGAAGAAACAGAAAATATAAGCAGACCAATCACAAGCACTGAAATTGAAACTGTGATTAAATACCTTCCAAAAAACAAAAGCCCAGGACCGTATGGCTTCACAGGGAAATTCTATCAAACATTTAGAGAAGAGGTAACACTCATCATTCTGAAACTCTTCCAAAATTTAGCAGAGGGAAGAATACACCCAAACTCATTCTCGAGGCCACCATCACCCTGATACCAAAACCAGACAAAGATGTCACATAGAAAGAATACTACAGGCCGATATCACTGATGAACATGGATGCAAATATCCTTAACAAAATACTAGCAAACAGAATCCAACAGCACATTAAAAGGATCATACACTGTGATCAAGTGGGATTTATCCCAGGAATGCAAAGATTCTTCAATATACACAAATCAATCAATGTGATATACCATGTTAACGAACTGAAGGAGAAAAACCATATGATCAACTCAATAGATGCAGAAAAAGCTTTCAACAAAATTCAACACTGATTTATATAGAAAAACCCTCCAGAAAGTAGTAATAGAGGGAACTTACCTCAACATAATAAAGGCCATATATGACAAACCCACAGCCAACATCATTCTCAATGGTGAAAAAGTGAAACCATTTCCTCTAAGAACAGGAACAAGACAAGGCTGTCCACTCTCACCACTACTATTCAACATAGTTTTGGAAGTTTTAGCCACAGCAACCAGAGAAGAAAAAGAAATAAACGGAATTCAAATCGGAAAAGAAGAAGTAAAACTGTCACTGTTTGCAGATGATATGACACTACACACAGAGAATCCTAAAGATGCTACCAGGAACTACTAGAGCTAATCAATGAATTTGGTAAAGTAGCTGGATGCAAAATTAATGCACAGAAATACCTTGCATTCTTATACACTAAGGATGAAAAATTTGAAAGAGAAATTAAGGAAACACTCCCATTTACCACTGCAACAATAAGAATAAAATACCTAGGAATAAACCTTCCTAAGGAGGCAAAAGACCTGTATGCAAAAAACTATAAGATACTGATGAAATAAATTAAAGATACAAACAGATGGAGAGATATATCATGTTCTTGGATTGGAAGAATAAATTGTGAAAATAACTATAAAACCCAAAGCACTCTACAGATTCAATGCAATCCCTATTACCAATGGCATTTTTCACAGAGCTAAAACAAAAAATTTCACAATTTGTGTGGAAACACAAAAGACCCCGAATAACCAAAGCAATGTTGAGAAAGCAAAATGGAGCTGGAGGAATCGGGCTCCTGGACTTCAGAGTATACTACAAAGCTACAGTAATCAAGACAGTATGGTACTGGCACAAAAACAAAATTTAGATCAATGGAACAGGATAGAAAGCCCAGAGATAAACCTACGCACATAATGTCACCTGATTTTTGATAAAGGAGGCAAGAATATATAATGCAGAAAAGATAGGCTCTTCAATAAGTGGTGCTGGGAAGATTGGACAGCTACATGTAAAAGAATGAAATTAGAACACTCCCTAACACCATACACAAAAATAAACTCAAAATGGATTAAAGACCTAAATGTAAGGCCTGATACTATAAAAATCTGAGAGGAAAACATAGGCAGGACACTCTATGGCATAAAGTACAGCAAGATCCTTTTTGACCCACCTCCTAGAGAAATGGAAATAAAAACAAAAATAAACAAATGGGACCTAATGAAACTGCAAAGCTTTTGCACAGCAAAGGAAACCATAAACAAGACCAAAAGACAACCCTCAGAATGGGAGAAAATATTTGCAGATGAAGCAACTGACAAAGGATTAATCTCCAAAATATACAAGCAGCTCATGCAACTCAATATCAAAAAAACAAACAACCCACTCCAAAAATGGGCAGAAGACCTAAATAGACATTTCTCCAAAGAAGATATACAGTGCCAACAAACACATGAAAGAATGCTCAACATCATTAATCATTAGAGAAATGCAAATCAAAACTACAATGAGATATCATCTCATACCAGTCAGAATGGCCGTCATCAAAAAATCTAGAAACAATAAATACTGGAGAGGGTGTGGAGAAAAGGGAACATTCTTGCACTGCTGGTGGGAATGTGAATTGGTTCAGCCACTATGGAGAACAGTATGGAGGTTCCTTAAAAAACTATAAACAGAACTACCATATGACCCAGCAATCCCACTACTGGGCATACACCCTGAGGAAACCAGAATTCAGAAAGAGTCATGTACCAAAATGTTCATTCCAGCTCTATTTACAATAGCCAGGACATGGAAGCAACCTAAGTGTCCATCGACAGATGAATGGATAAAGAAGATGTGGCACATATATACAATGGCATATTACTCAGCCATAAAAAGAAACGAAATTGAGTTATTTGTAGTGAGGTGGATGGACCTAGAGACTGTCATACAGAGTGAAGTAAGTCAGAAAGAGAAAAACAAATACCGTATGCTCACACATATATATGGAATCTAAAAAACAAAAAAAAAAGGTTCTGAAAAACCTAGGGGCAGAACAGGAATAAAGACGCAGACACAGAGAATGGACTTGAGGACATGAGTCAGGGGAAGGGTAAGCTGGGATGAAGTGAGAGAGTAGCATGTACATATGTACGCTACCAAATGTAAAACCAATAGCTAGTGGAAAGCAGCCACATAGCACAGGGAGATCAGCTCAGTGCCTTGTGACCACCTAGAGAGGTAGGATAGGGAGGGTGGGAGGGAGACTGCAAGAGGGAGGAGATATGGGGATATATGTATATGTATAGCTGATTCACTTTGTTATACAGCGGAAACTAACACACCACTGTAAAGCAATTATACTCCAATAAAGATCTTAAAAAAAAAAAAAAAAAGACAGGTTAATAAGAGAAAACCAAACAGAAGTTTATTAACATGTATAACTCATGTATATATGGGATATACTTGGGAAAAACCATTAACTCTATGAGATGACTTAAACCACAACCTTAAATACTGATACCATCTTCAACTAAAGACAAAAGAATGAAGAGGGGTGGGGAGTGGTGAAGGGGGTAGCCAGTTATGGGAAGTTACCAGGAAAAGCAAGGGTAAGACTGGTAGGCAGATTTAAGTTTGTGCCTTCTCTGCTGATAAGATTCTCTTGTGATTTAGTCATCCTTCCCTTTCTGGTACTGAGAGGGAGACACCCTTACAAATAGAGATTTCCTTCATAAAAGTAAATTTCCCTTACAAAAGAGTAACTCTACACTTGTTTTCAGAACTTCTCCTGTATCTGCTGATTATCAAAATAATCAGCTCAAAATAATTCTTATGCTAAAGAGACATTTTGGGGTGGAATAGTCTGCTACCCTTCAGTAGGGTGGTACAGAAGAAACAAGACTGGCCAAGAGTTGATAATTATTGAAGCTGTAAGAGGGACCCATAGGGGTTCATTATACTATCATCTCTACTTTTATATGTGTTTGAAATAACTAAAAAACAAGTGAACAAATAATAACACAAGAAAATAGTTAGAAAAATTAAATGAACAGAAAAGTATAAAATGAAAATTAACACCTTCCTTTGACTTTACCTCACTTCCTACTCCCCAAAAGTAAACTGTAATTAATAGTTTTCTGTGTATATTTCTAAAAATTTACTGTAAGCATATACCAGCAATTTGTAAAGGAGAACTTCCTACCTTATAAAAAAAAAGTGGCTGCATATTATTTCATTTTAGAGATGCAATTCATTTGGCCATGCTCCATGTATGGGTTTCAGATTTTATTCTTTTTTTGTTGTATTTGCTACTAAACATTATCCAGTGAATTGACTCTCAGTAACTTCAGATGCATGTTAATTCCAAGTTTCTTTCAGAAACAAGTTACTCATTGGTAACTTTGTGTTTTTTGCATAACGAAGAACTAAAACCCACAAGAAAAGAAGCCTTTGTGTAGGACCCTAAAGACAACACAGAGACTGTAGTGGGGATGGAGGCAGGGGACAGCACTGAGATAACACTTCCAGAGTGAGGTCCACAGACTCCACTCATGTACTTGTTAGCACCTTCCCTGAGAGTCCTTCAGATCTCCTAGCAGGACAGAGCTGTAAAAGCTACAGAAGCAGGGATTTGATGCAATAGCAGCAGCTCTGGCAGTTCAAACGAAATTTGTACTTATCTGCAGTAGTCACCTGATGAAGTGAACAAAGTGACCACAGAAGAATCAAAGGTAACAGAATTCTAAAAGCAAAGTCCGCATATACTTTCTTTATGCTGCCCCAAACACAAGGGATGCTACTTATTTGGATAGTGCACTGCCATTGAGGGGAATAGGACATGATTCATGAACTCCAAATTGTCCCTAGAAATTTTCTGGGGAATCAGAAATAAAGCAAAATAAGAGATAAAACTATTATGAACCTGTGACCCATTGCCATCTCTGGCCACTTTTTTCTTTCAGAGATAATGATACAGATAATTTTTTTCTTTTCTAAACTACTCTAAATTTTACAGTAAGACTATAAATCTCATTTCTTTGTGATTTTAATTCACGTATCCTGGATGACAAAATATTGAGCACTTTCTTTGATGAGATTAATGGTGTTTATAGATCATCCTTTGTGAAATGTGAAGTCTTTAACACTTTTTTTTTTTTTTAATTAGGCTGACTGTGTTTTTGGTATTGCATCATAGGAGTTATGCTTTCTTCTGGAAGTTTTATAGTTTTAACTTTTGGTCTTGAATAAATTTTTATTTCATGTGAGATAGGGTTTGAGGTTCACATCCTTTTCCTTATGGCCATCTAGTTGTTACTGAAACATTTGTTGATATTTTCCCCATTGAATTGCTTTTAACTCTCCATTTTTTAATTTTTTTTTTTTTTTTTTGCGGTACGCAGGCCTCTTACCGCCGCGGCCTCTCCCATCGCGGAGCACAGGCTCCGGACGCGCAGGCCCAGAGGCCATGGCTCAAGGGCCCAGCCGCTCCACGGCACGTCGGATCTTCCCGGACCGGGGCACGAACCCGTGTCCCCTGCATCGGCAGGCGGACTCTCAACCACTGGCCATCAGGGAAGACCTGTAACTCTCCATTTAAAATCAATTAATCATATAAATGTTCATCTATTTCTTGCCATTAAATGGATTTTAAAAAAAAGAGTATAAATCTCAACAGATAATAGTTTTAATATATGCTAATACAGCTTATAGGTGGAATAAAGTTTCTCTTCAAAATATAAAACTATGATAGATGATATATACATATAAAGTAGCACACAAGGTCATCATAAAAACTTAGATCTAGGCACAGATCAAATAAAATCAATGTTTTGCCTTTTAGGAAACATGAACAATCTCAGAACATTTTTACTTTGTAAGTTAAACTAATACAATGATAATAATAGCAGTAACAAATCCTAAGAAATCCACTGAGAAAACTACTAGAACTAATAAGCGCAGCAAGGTTGCAGGATACAAGATAGATCAATATACAAAAATCAATTGTATTTCTACACAGTAATGTGAGCAAACCAAAAATGAAATTAAGAAAACAATTCAATTTGTGATAGCATCAAAAAGAAATAGATATTTGAGAATAAGTTAAACAAAAGAAGTATAAGATATACTCTGAAAACTACAAAACAATGTTGACAGAAGTTAAAAAAAACCTAAATAAGTGGCAAGACATCCCATGTTCATGGATCAAAAGACTTAATATTGTTAAGCTGGTAATACTCCCCAAATTGATCTAGAGATTCAGCACAATCCTTATTAAAATCTCAGATGACTTATTTGCAGAAATTGATATGCTGATCCTAATTCACAAGGAAATTCACAGTGCCCAGAATAACCAAAACAGTCTTGAAAAAGTAGAACAAAGTTGAATGTTTGATACTTCCCAGTTTCAAAACTTGCTGCAAAGCTACATTAATCAAGACAGTATGGTACTGGCAAAAGGATGTGGAAATAGATAAATGGGATAGAATTAAGAGTACAGAAATAAATTGTCATGTTGCTGGTCAACTGATTTTCACCAAGTGTGCCAAGGCAATTCAATGGGGGGAAGAACAGTCTTTTCAAAAAGTAGTGCTAGGACAATGGAACATTCACAAGCAAAAAGAATAAAGTTGGATCCTATATCTTACACTCCATCCAAAATTTAACTCAAAATGGATCAAAGATCTAACTAAATATAAGGCCTAAAATGATAAACCTGTTAGAAGAAAACAAAGGCATAAATCTTCATGACATTGATTAGGCAATGGTCTCTTAGATACGACACCAAAAGCACAAGCAACAAAAAGAAATAAACTTGACAAACATCATCAAAATTAAAAATGTTTCATCGTCAAAGGACACCATCAAGAAAGTGAAAAGTCAGCCCACAGAATGATTGAAAATATCTACAAATCATACATCTGATAAAGGGTTTGTATCCAGAATACATAAAAGTCACTTACAAATCAACAATAAAAGATAAAAAATCCAATTAAAAATTGGCACAGGATCTAAAATGACAGTTCTCCAAAGAACATATACAAATGGCTGATAAGCACAGGAAAAGATGCTCAGTATCATTAGCCATCAGGGAAGTGGAAATCAAAACTATGAGATATTACTTTACACCCACTAGAATGACTATAATAAAAAAGACAGATCATAACAAGTGTTAGTGCGGAGGTAGGGAAATTGGAACTCACACACTGCTGAGTAGGAATGTAAAATGGTGAAGTTGCTCTGGAAAACAGTCTGTCAGTTCCTCAAACAGTCAAATATAACATTAGCATAAGACCAGCAATTCCACTCCTAGGTATATATCCAAGAGAAAGGAAAACATATGTCCACACAATAACTTATACATGAATGTTCATAGCAGTATTATTCAAAATAGCCAAAACAGAAACAACTCAAATGTCCATCAACTGATGAATGATCAACAAAACTGTGGTATATCCATGCAATGGACTACTATTTGGCAATAAAAAGAAACCCTGTGTCCATTAGTGGTCATTCTCCATTTCCCCTCCCTGCCCCCTGGAAACCATTAATCTGCTTTCTGTCTCTATGGATTGCCTATTCTGGATATTTCATAAAAATGGAATCATATAATATGTAGCCTTTTGTATCTGACTTCTTTCACTTAGCATAATGCTTTCAAGGTTCACCCATGTTGTAACACCTATCAAGCACTTCATTCCTTTTTATGGCTCAACAAAACTGAAAGGGTCCATATGGATAAAACTTGACTGATCTAAGTGATCAGTATGATAGTTACAAAACTATTAATGATAATGGATATTTCTCACGAGATATAGGTTAGCTATTTTCTTAAAATTTTACAAGGAGGACCTTTTAATGCCAGATCACACTCATGAACCAAAGGGCAAAGACTTGAAAATAAGCTAATGGGGATATCCCAAAGGGAAGTGACCAATGGCAAATGATTATTTGCTGGGGAAAAAAAAAGGAGAAAACATTTTTGTTTAATATGGAAGAAAAATAAAAGGGGGACAATGAGGATATTTATCATCCATCCATTCATTCATTTGACATTCATTTAACCTAACACTAAGCATGGAACTAGGAACTAGGGAGAAAATAAAGAATAAGATATGGATGCTGTCTTTGAGGCCCCAGTAGAAAACATAAGTAGGATGAGGTAATTAATTGTGGGCTGCAATGAAAACATGTATAGAGTGCTCAGGGATCCCATTTGAGGGATGGATTACTTAGTTCTGCATGGAGGGAATGGGAAAGTATACCAGCAGGGAGCAGTTAGCTTAAAGGCTATGTGGACTCTTATCAGGCAGAGAAGAGGAGAAATGGTATTCCAGGCAGAAAACCACACCCACAGGTACAAAGGACTGAAGAAGAGGAGTTTGTGGAATTAAGTCTGTTGAAAATGAGTAGCTTAGGGCCAGGGTATACAGACCCTATGTGCCATTACCCTAGGATTCCCCTTTATCCTGAGCCTAAAAGAAATCAGTCATGCAGCAAAATCTCAACTTGCCATGGGTGATTCGTCAGAGAAGCTATGACATACACAAAGCACTGTGTTAGGTGTGTTCAGAGTGAAATTTGGAAAGAACATATGTATTAACAATATTAACAACAACACCCAGAAAACTACTATAAACAAAACATCAAAGAGCGCAAGGCTCTTCAGAAATGGATTCCATGTTATCCACTGCTGTACAACTTCCTGATAAAGACTTACAGCAAAATGGATTTGGAGAAGTACATGCTCATTTGGCTACATTAAATGGAAAAATAAATCTCATTCCCACCTAAATCCCAAAAAGGAGATGTGAGTGTGTAATATGCTACCTAATTCCTTTTGCCTGGCCTAAAATTGGCTAATTACAGCAACATGTGAATAAATGGCACAAAGATATAACTAATTGGAACAGAGAAAGGAACAAGGGTGTCTATTTATTTTGACTGTACCCTGAGCTCTGCTAAGAAGACATTCCAATCTCCATCTCTTCATCCTTGAAAAGAGCTACTTAGCTAACCTTACTTAGAGAATATCACTGTCTTTGGCCATCTTTTGAGTTTGGTCCCAGTTTTCTTGAGCAAATTTGATAAAAAAAAAATTAACTTGAGTTCTGGGCTGATGTTTCCATCTGCAAAATGGGCAGAAATAGTCTTCCTACCTACTACTTTCCTTGCACAAGGGCTAATGAAGAAAAATATGGGCAACTATTTGGGCAAAGAATTTGAGATCTATGGATCAAAAGTGAAATATAAACCAAATGAAGTATTTATTTACATATGGGGATATTCTGAATTACAGAGCATTACTCTTTATCAATCCAAGGGCTAACTACTACTATTTCCCAGACAACCTTTAAAAATTACTTCCTTTAGAAACCATAACCAAAATGAAAAGACAACCCACAGCATGGGAGAAAATATTTGCAAATGAAGCAACTGACAAGGGATTAATTCCCAAAATAGACAAATAGCTCATGCAGCTCAATATCCAAAAAACAAATAACCCAATCAGAAAAATGGGTGGAAGATCTAAATAGACATTTCTCCAAAGAAGACATACAGATGGCCAAAAAGCACATGAAAAATGCTCAACATTGCTAGTTAATAGAGAAATGCAAATCAAAACTACAATGAAGTATCACCTCACACTTTTCAGAATGGTCATCATCAAAAACTCTACAAACAATAAATGCTGGAGAGGGTGTGGAGAAAAGGGAACCTTCCTACACTGCTGGTGGAAATGTAAATTGGTATAGCCACTATGGAAAACAGTATGGAGGTTCCTTAAAAAAATAAAAATAGAATTAACATGAATATGGGGATATATGTATACATATAACTGATTCACTTTGTTGTATAGCAGAAGCTAACACAACATGGTAAAGCAGTTATACTCCAATAAAGACATAAAAAAATAAAAGAACTTTTATAAAATGAAAAAAAAAAAAAGAATTACCATATGACCCAGCAATCCCACTACTGGGCATATACCCAGAGAAAACCATAATTTGAAAAGATACATGCACCCCAATGTTCATTGCAGCACTATTTACAATAGCCAGGACATGGAAGCAACCTAAACGTCCATCAACAGAGGAATGCATAGAGAAGATGTGGTACATATATACAATGGAATATTACTCAGCCATAAAAAGAACGAAATAATGCCATTTGCAGCAACGTGAATGGTTAGATTATCATACTAAGTCAGACAGAGAAAGACAAGTATCATATGATACCACTTATATGTGGAATCTAAAAAGATGATACAAATGAACTTATTTACAAACAGACTCAGACTTCAAAAACAAACTTATGGTTACCAAAGAGGAAAGGTGGGGGAGAGGGATAAATTAGGAGGTTGGGATTAACATATATATACTACTATATATAAAATGTATAATCAACAGGGACCTATTATATAGCACAGGGAACTCTACTCAGTATTCTGTAATAACCTATATGGGAAAGGAATCTGAAAAAGAATGGATGTTTGTATATGTATAGCTGAACCACTTTGCTGTACACCTGAAACTAACACACTGTAAATAAACTATACCCCAATATAAAATAGAAATTAAATGTAAAGAATTACTTCCTTTAAGAGTGGCAAAGAGGTACTGGATACGGTAGTATGCCTATGCCACCTCACCCAGCACCTAACAACTGTAAAGACATGTATTTGTTTATTTTGAAAGCTCTTAGTGATAGGAAGATTTATTAGAGAAATGAAACACTTGACCTCTAAAAGCTCAAAGAACTCTGTTTTTGTTGCATTAGTTTCGCCAGGAGAATTCTGAATGTGTTTGCATTCTATCCGTTGACAGTGTGAGTCAGCCTGTCCCAAACTGGTTTTCTAACCAGAAAACTGAGAAGTCTGATGACACATTTAGGTAAACATGCTCATTGGATGAAGTTATTTAAAATATTATGGCCTTTTTAATCCTCTCTAAGCCTCTGAAATCCATATAGGTTTTTAGATAAGATTTAAGTTCATATGAGTCAAAGAGCAGAAATTACATATAAACCAATTCTATTAAGAATTCCATGGATTCTGGATAACTAAGAATGTCTAACGCTTGAAAGAGCAATGAGGATAATCTGACCCCAAAATGAAGCCTTTAACTGTTAACTAATCAACCTTATTTCTAGTTAAAATTTCAGCTCTAAATACAGGTTTTACCCCAAGAACTGAAATTTCTCATCTGTTCTGGTCAGATGACGACAGCTCTTTGTTGACAGTGATAAATGAACTCTGACTGTGAAAGGTTTACTAAAGTGAGAGTTGTAGACCATGACTCTCATCACCTACTCTCCACGCAATCTGAGGATTCAATAGGCAGTTGAATGCAAATGGAACCAAAATGTGGCAAAATATAAGTCAAAGTTATCTAAATTAACTAGAACTGATAGCAACAGTATTATTATAAGAGTTAACTAAAATTTTCAGTGTGATGGACTTTTTAATCCACAGAGATCAAAGGCATATAACACACGAGCCATGTGTAGAAAGCGCAGACCATAAACCTATACAGGGATTTTTTTTTCTTTTTTACTGTGTGGAGGGTTGGTGCCCCTAATGCTGTATTATTCAGGGTCAACAGTATATTCCTCTTCTGACATCCTATTTTTAGCCATAATATTACTTCTTCATGCAAAGAAGACTCTTCAGGTGAATCCACCCATTCTCTTGTTCTGGAGTTTCTGCTTTACCTAAAAAGAAATCTTGCTCCTGCCATGAAAGAG